>NC_071399.1:28995909-29297587 GCF_022682495.2 Desmodus rotundus
TTTAGGAAAGCCTTAAAATACAGAGGCTCACAAATTCTCCCAGAAAACTCTATTGAGTATATTATAAAGGACTTTATGATTTTCAGTCAATCAAATTTTTCTACTGGTTAAACAGCCTGAACCCTATGATTTTTCATATTGAGCTCCCAGTGACACAGAAATAACTATTCATTAGATTGTTTCAAGGGGCTAAATGAAGAGAGAGAAGTTTTCTATAATGATTTGAAACTTCAGGCAGTTGCATACTTTTTCTTTTGTTTTTGAGCACAAGGTCACAAGCTGAGGGACCTGGGCCTTCACTCTAGAGGGGATTTAGAGTTTCAAAGAAATAAAAAAATGGCACCAAATAGCTCATCAAAGAAGTTCTAGTTTGGGAAGTTTTTTGTTTCTTCTGCATAGCGTGTAGAAAAAAGTGATAACCCCTGCTTGTGTGGCTCAGTGGACTAAGCGCTGGCCTGTGAACCACAGGGTCACAGGTTGGATTCCCAGTCGGGACACATGCCTAGGTTGTGGGCCAGGTCCTCAGTAGGGGGCATGCGAGAGGCAACCACACATTCATGTTTCTCTCTCTTTCTCCCTCCTTCCCCACTGTCTAAAATTAAATAAATAAAATATTAAAAAATAAAGAAGAGATAATTTTCTCAGTGGCTATTCCTTCTTCTTGGAGTTTCCAGGGTGGGTCAGCTCTAGACAGTCCTGGGTGGGTGGGTAGAGACTGGTAAGTGCAGGAAACATGTGCCATGGACAGACCATTTGGAAAGGTCCAGGCTGCTAATCAAGAAGACTCCAGGACTTGGGGCCATGTCTTTGGGCACCTAAAACTTCTAGGAGCATGACATCTGCCCTGGGGTAACTTTTCCAGGCTTAGGTGACAGTGGCTCACTAGATTCCCCATCTTAGGGTCTTTCCTCAAGCTGATCTATTCTCTCCTATTTCTTAACAGTGGGACTTACAGCCATTTTCCTTCATGGTCCAGTACACATGCTTTTCTGTGGCACTCATTTAAATTGATCTGTTAAATTGGAGAAACACATGTGTGGGTTGGTCATGCGTCAGGAGAAGGGGAAGCTGGGGTCTACAACCCTGGCCAAGGTCTGTGCGGTGCTGGGCAAGAAGTACCAACTCTGAAAGGTAGCTAACTATTGGTTTAGGGTAACATTACCTATAGTTCCCACCACAATTGCCTGTCACTGGGTCCTTTTTTAGGACTCTCGGCTTGTATATCTGTTGCCTCTCTACTTGATGTCTGGTAGGCATCTCACACTTAATAGTATATCCAAAACAGAACTCTATCCTCCATTTCCCCCTAAAAAATCCCTCTATCTCCTAGTCTTTCTTGTCTCACTAAATTGCTCCATCAACATCCAAATTGTTCAAGCCCCATATCTAGCAGTTACCCTTCATGTTTGTTTTTCCTTTCTCCACCATATTCACCTCACCAGCATATCCAATCAACCCCATATACCACCAAATAGGTTCACCCTCCTCTGCCTACACCTCTGAAAACACAGAGGCTGCAAAGTAGTGACCTGTGTCCACTGTTGACCACACACAACTCACTTGCAAACTAGAGAATGGTCTTCTAAAAATATAATACATTTTGTTAGCTCAATTCCCAGCTTCTTTTCAATGCGTCCTGTCCCTCTTGGACTGAAACCCATACTCTTCACCCAGGTTCCTCAACCATCCCTCTATCACACAGCCTTCCTGTGCCATGCTCTGGTCATACTGGCCCTTTCTGTGTCCCTTTAGCCTTCCAAGATTGTTGGGCATCAAGGTTCTTCTTGTTCTCTCTATCATGCTCTTCTCTCTGCCCTGATGTGGCTGACTCCTTGGTGCTGTTCAAATCTCAGCTTGAATGTTGTCTGCTCAGATCACCTAACTGAGTCAAGCTCTGTTCTTCTGCCCTCTTATAATTCCCAGCAAATCTTTACTCACTATCAGACTTTTCTTACTTAGTCTTTATTATCTGACTCTATGCACTAGAATGTAAGACCACAGGAGATGCCTGGGTGGGTGAGTTCTCCGCTGTGTCCCAGTGCCCAGACAGTGCTTGATGCTAAGTTGATGCTCACTGTGGGAATGCTCAGAAATGCTGCAGCCTCTTGTCATCAGTGGGACTGGGACACTACTGGACATGCTCCTCTGGAACACCTCACAAAATGCCACTCATTATAGACATTCCTTTTCCCCCATTTTTAAAAATAAAAAGCAAATAAACATAAGTCTCAGTGAAACAACCCCCTCTCTGGCACCCTTCTGTTGTACTCTGTGGCAATGGAGGTACCACGGAGGGGACTGGGGTATAATGCTGCTGAGCCAGTAAATAGAGATCAGGCACTGGGCATGGCCAGGGGCCTGGACACAGCTGTGGAAGTCAGCAGTGTGACTAGTGGCTCTAAAGTCTTGGAGAGGGCAGCAGGGTTGCAGAACGGGATTCTGTAATCCTGATGAGTTTAGCCAGCCTAGTTCTCATGTGGCCTTCACACACCCTTACAGGGCAGTTACACATGAGCTGAGTGTAGAACATCACATGTGGCCGGTGGTCATTTTGGTAACTACAGAGTGCATTTGCCTTGAGTCTTTGTTTACCTTGGCACATTTAGAAAAATTACTGTCTTGTTAGACTTCAACTCCAAGATAATAAAGGACTTCCCTGTCCAGAGACAGGGTATTATTCCTGAAGAAAGATCTTGAGACATTATTGGACCAAAAGCTACAAGGAAGGACAGTTACACCAGCTGCCATTTTGTTTACACTTTATCTCACCAAGACAAGGACCTGTGGTTGACTCTGATGAGGGCTATGCTCACTCACCTTGACCACCACATGGCGCAGAAGTGACACAGAGAATGGGGGAACGATGCATGCAGAGAAGGGAGAGCAGGTGTAGGGCTGCTCACTTGTCATTCTGCTGCACAGAAGCCACCTCCAGCCAAGGGGCCTCTGAAGAACGAGAGCAAAGCCTGCCTCTCCCTGCCTTATATATTTATAGATGATTCTGAAAGGAGCCAGAACACCAGTATATTCAAGGAATAGGACATCTGTCACAAACTCTCCACACCCAGGACCACACCAGGGTTACACACAGAGACCCTGGGAGCAGCCTTGCTTGCTGGGATTGAGGCATCCACCAAAGGCCTGGCTGTCCCTCATAGCCTGGACTGCCTTACATTGGAGGCTCCCCTAGAGGAATAGAATATTAAGCCAGCCAGTCATAATGTTTTACTCGGGAACACAAGTGTCTCTGTTAGGAACAGTAGCAGGGCAGTGCAGTGACTGAGCCGTGGGAGGAAGTCATGCAGTCTGAGAACTTGGGCTGATGAGGACTGATGGAGTGTTGTTGACAAAGTTCAAGTCAGATGTACTGTTAGTTCCAACATTTGTCATCCACGGGGTTTGTCAGAGCCCCATGTATACTCCTTGTCACCTAGTCCAGCTTGCACATCTGCTGCATGGCCATGGGACTAAGAACGAATTGAGAAATCCCTCACTTCCTCATAAGCTGGCATTTAAAATCCTGTTTAATATCTTTCAGCTTGTCTGACTATAATGCACAATGAGAAAAGTACACACACATCCCCCAAACATTTTCTAAATAAGTACTTTACATGTGATGTACATTGATATTTTCAACTCTATTTCAGTATATTCTATTTCATTTAAACATTTTTTCATTATTTTTAAAATGTATATTTTCCCTAAATTCCTAAACTCACTAAACTGATTTTGGCTGCTTTGTGAATTCTCAAAAGCATCGATCTGTTCC
The DNA here is from genome assembly GCF_022682495.2 of Desmodus rotundus. Lineage (NCBI taxonomy): Eukaryota > Metazoa > Chordata > Mammalia > Chiroptera > Phyllostomidae > Desmodus > Desmodus rotundus. The sequence continues at coordinate 28,999,679 of NC_071399.1, forward strand.
AGTATTTGTCATTGGGAAGGAGTGTCCAGACCAGCCCTTGACTTATGTGGGCTGTCCTTGAGTTGAGAACAAAGTTAGATCTGGAATTCTGGGCTCCATCCAACCCAGTCCAGCTCTTTATCCACTGCAAGGTGTTCAACATACAGGGTATCCTCAAAAATAGTCAATCCACGTAACCACTCTATGTTGCAGAAAGTAAGCAGACAATAACTTGATCTGCAGCCTCTTGAACTCTACAGAGAGAGGGTTGTACTTCCAAGTACTTCACCCACATAGCATTCTGCCCTCAGCCCACTGAATGCGCCAAACTGTGTTGAGATATTAAATCTCCAAAGCCCTCTGAGGTTTATGGGGCTTACGGATGCTGATACACTGTTTTCCTTCCTTCCTGACATCGGAGTAGCTCCTTTGGAACAGTAACAAAGGATGTCAACTTTCTGGAAATTCTTCATTCTGCCCCTGTTAGACCTTGACACAAACTGAACTAGCTGGGATGTTGTGTGCAGAGGCATATAATTTTGGTTTATGCTGTATATTTGCAATATCCAGACATTAGCATGCAGAAACATGGCACCTGAAATCATATGTCAGTGCACAGGATAAAACGCTCCCGATTTCAAGTAGTGAATCTACTCCCCATTATGACGCCAAGTGCAGCTACCGTTAACATTGTGAAGCTGTCAGGGGACAAACCTTTTATCTCTCACACGCTTAGAATTGAGTAGGAATCCTAGACATCCGATGAACACAATGAGATCCTGAAGCCATTCTGAAGTCAGCACCGACCGGGATAGCACAGTGCCTTTAATGCACTAGCTGGGTGAAGAGCTCATGGATCATTATTTCTGATAGAAAAGACACATTAAACATAACCAGTTTGTCTCTAGGTTAATTTTTAAACATCCAGAACTTTTCAAGAGAGTGATTTCCTACAGGCTTCGACATAAAGTTACCTAAATGTAGATGAGAGTTGCGTTTCTTCGTGGGCCAGCTGGCATTGCATCAAATGTAGCAAGCTGTGCCCAGTGAAGTCCTGGCCCTCAGGTTGGCACAGGCCACATGCTGTGTGCTGGGTTCCCTCCTCAGGCCCGCTCAAAAGCTGCCCCAGGCAGCTATGCAGAGGCTAGGAAGACTCGAGGCTGCACACAGGTCCTGTGGGGGTGGGGTGGGCCCTCAGGGGGAAGTTTGAAAGGTTGGTGAGACAGTGCGCATGAGGTGGGGAAGAAATAACAAAACTGCCCCATTTGTGGCTCACATGTGCTGGAAACTCTCTGAGGTGGATCTTCCACTTGTGCAGATGAAGAAAGTGAGGCCAGCCCTTGGGCGAACCTGCCAGGGGCTGTGAGGCTGTGACTGGACCAGGAAGTTGAGGCAGGTGACTCACAGCTCACCTGTGCCCTAGGGCTAGAGCCTCCTCCAGAACAGGAAAGCTCCCTTTTGCCCCATCAGCTAAGGAGGAAATGCACCTGGGGGCCAAGTGTCTATGCATTTGTGTGCATACATGCAGGATCTCAGATGTACATGTATGTGCATCATGCATCTATGTGTGTGTACCATGGGAAAACACGTGTGTATATTTGTGCACTGTATAGGTCTATACATGTGTGCACTTGCGTGCACATGTTGTGTAGTCTGCATGTGCATGTACGCATGCCATGCACGCGCACACATGCTTGTGTTTAGTCTGTGTGCACATACATGCACTGAATGCATGAACCTTCATACATGCATGGATGTTCACTGCACACATGTACTCATATGTATGTGTGCCCATGCACATTAATATTTGTGCGGTATGCATGTGTGCTCATGTGCATGCATGACAGGATACCTGCATGTATTGTGTACTGTATGCCTGTGTGTGCACAAGTATTAACCAATTCTGTGATTGTAGGGACATCAATTAAGAACCCAGGCTGAGTGCCCTCAGGAGTAATATGGGAAAGTTGAGGTAAGTTATCTCTCAGCTGTGCCACCAGGGCCCCTTTGCCCTTGGGTCAGGTCTCACTCTTCTGCTGAAGCTCCGTTCACAGAGGGCTGCACTTTGGGGGAAGTTTCCTGGCTCTCTCCCCTTCACATCTGGCTGGAAGGATTCTGAGGAGAGGAGGCAGAAAGCCCAGCATCTATGCATCTTGGACAGTGTTTCTGGCAGGGCTGTGTCTTCTGTGTTCATCTCCTTAACCAGGCCCCCCGGCCAGTCACCCAAACCTGGTCAATCTGCTGCCGACATCTCACCTCCCCCTTTGACTTCTGAGCTTTCTTCACCTTCACTATGGTGTCTCTGTGTCAAGTACTTAAAGTGGTTCCATTTCCCTGCAGGGCCCAACTGGTACACAGTCTTCCCTCGTCTGTTCCTGTCCTCAAAGACAAGTGTCATTCAGATAAAGCTTCCTTCACCAGACACGTGCTGTAGATCAATGTGTGTCCACCTAGAAACACACTCTGGCGTGGCCCACCCTGAAGGCACACCCAATGCCTCATGTGCTGACAATGTGGAGCCCTGGGGAGAGGTTGGCAATATGTGCCTCATGGATCCTGTTGTCACGGCATCTGTGGTAAACGGTTCTGGTAGTTACAACAGCCGCCATTTCTTCAGACAGCCAGGAGGGGCCTGGTGTTCTTCTAAAGCACCTGGCATGTATTTTCTCAGTTAGTCTTCACAACAGTTCTCTGGGGTAGGTGATATTTCACTGTCAGCTTGCAGATGAGAAAAGAAAGCAGGTAAAAAAATGCTCTGAGGTGGCCAAAGGTTGGGACGAGGCCCAGTCATGGTTGGCCCCTGCTCTTTGTTCACTGCTGCTTTCCCACACTCTCATGGTGACCTGGGCAGAAGGGCCTTTGAGGCATCACCTGTGACTCCATACCCAGCCTTCCATGGTGTCTTCCCCAATTGCCCCATTCTCAACCACACCTCATCCCCTTCCAGGACAGCCTTCCTGTCTCAACTTTTCTCCTTTCCTGCAGACATCCTACATCGTACTCTCTCAGCCTCCTACTCAGAGTTGCTCCTGGGTCCTGTGTGTTCCCTGGGCACATTTTCATATCCATCCACCACAGCCCTCATGGCTGCATACTGTGATGTTACACATTACACGTGTGGTGTACATGTATGCATCTCCACACAGAACAGTGAGCTCCTTGAAGTATCGAGGCTGGTCCTAGAAGTCAGAGTTGACCCAGAGAGTCACTATATAGGTGCTCAGTAAGTGCTGGGGAAATGGATGAATGAGTGAATAGGTGATTATTTGGCAGAGTCTTCCCTGCTCACAGATTTCCACATACAAGTACCTATTCCTTAAGCTGGTTGGCATGACGTAAGTACAACCATTAGCCCTGTTTTACAGATAAAGAAACCAACAGGGCAAAAGCATGATTCATATGTGGGCCCATGGAGATGTCCCCCAGATGTAATGAGTCTGGATGTCCCTGATGCACAGCTGGTACTCAGACCACCGGTTCCACTGCCATGCCTCCCAGCCAGCAGCCTCCACGGTAATCAGCGTTATTAGGCAGGAACAAAGGGCCCCATTATCCAGGATTGACATTTTGGGAACATGGACCAAAGCAACAAAAAGTAGTATTTCTTAAAATGAATATTAGCTGCCCCTGACAATCAGCCCAGTGGAACAGTCCAACAAGCAGTTAGCTGTGGTGTGCGGGCCCCCTGGATGAAAGATTACAGGGTTAGGGACGTGCAGCCAATCAAGGGATCTGATTGGCTGAGCAGTCCTAAGTGCTTTATAATTGTGTTTCAGAGGACTGTGGTTTAATGCCAGCCAAGGTTCCCTATTTTAAACTGTGTCACACAATTTAAAAGGACTGCCTTATGTCCTTCTCTTCAACTCTCACATTATGTAAATTGTTAAGACTGTTATCCTGGGAGTTTGCCTTAGTTGCTGGCTGTTTTAAAATTCCATTTCTTAAAAAAAAAAAAAGAGGGGAGGGAAAAAGAAAAGAAAACATCAACCCTCCTCCTCCTCCTCCTCTATAACATATCAGCAACCTCAGGTTTATAGAAAGACAGAAGCATGGATGGAGGCACTCTGGAACTTCCAAATGGAATGGCACATTGTAGCCCCTCCAGATAGACTATTGTTCACCTGGCTAGAGAAGGTAGGTGGGTGGCTATCCCCTCACGACAGCTGTTTTTTTTATTGCATTCACATGGGCTCTCAAAAAATTAGTATTTGTGGTTGCACAGAAGCCCTGGTACCCATTCTAGACTTTTTTTCTGGAGCAAAGATTTGTAGCCAAGTAATTAAGAAACTTAGAGCAACCAACATGCAAAGAAGAAGGGAAGGCTTTCTTGTTTGGGCCCAGAACACATCCTTCCAGGGGTCAAAGGAAACTGCAGTGACTCCCCTGGGTGGGTGGGGGTGACTAGGAAGCACCCAGTGGCTGCTCTCCTGGGCTGCTGGGCCATGAGCTGGTCTTGCTTGTTCACATCTACACTATTGTCCCAACTTTCCTTGGAGAAGGAAACCTGTCTCCACTCTTGGTCCATGAAGTTATCAAGAGATAGACTCATCCACAGGTAGGACAAGGCTCATGGCCAACGGACCCTCATCCCATGGGCAACTCTGACTGGCCCAGTCAATGCCATTAGGTCAAAAGGACCATTGAGGCCTGAGCCTGACGCCTTTGTAGCTCCCGGGGGATGAGGGGCACTCGGTCTTCCCTGGTGATCCTAAGCAGCCAGAACGCAAGCCTATGCTTTGAGGGCCACCTGCCACCATGCAGGGAAAGTTCACTGGAGAACAAAACCAAGAAATATAGAAGCACAGCTCGAGACTGAGGGAATAACTCCATGTCACAAGTGTGTCCAGGACCCTCCATCACCTCTCACATCTAAATGGATGTGAATCTTACATCACAGACCACTGGGATGGGCTACTGACACTTGCAGCTCAAACTCTCCTAATACTACATGGCTCCACTGTCATCCTCAGAGACAGAATCGCCCACTGCCCCATGGTTGCGCCTTCCCCTTCAACACCCTGCTTCCATTCCTCCTCACTTGGCTGGTATTTCAAAAACTGATTTCCTAAATAGCAAGGGAGAGAAAAAGTGACCTTTGTAAAGGGTCAGTTCTGGGAAAACATAGACCTTTAAAATGTACAGATGATTCTGAAGCCTCCACCTGCTCTCTCTACGCCCAGGACATGCCATGCCATGCCACACGAGAATACAGACCATTCACTTTCTATTACAGTGAAGATAGTATCGGAAGCAAGGCTCAAAGCTGGAAAGTAAAAACCCATGATCTAGAGATAAACAAGGGTACCGTTTGGTTGCCGAGGCTGGTGTGGCCACTGGAGTTTGCAACAGAGTTAGAAGTGACTTCCACTCTTCTGTGCCAGGGCCTCTGTGCCTCCTCTGTCTCTGCTTGCTCTGTGCCTGGTAGTTTGTTTTTGTTTTTTGTTTTTTGGGGTTTTTTTTTGCAAGGCAAGTCTTCTTGAGGGGAGTCCCCATGAAATGAGGGGCGAGGATCCCGTGTTCGACAGCAGGACCTGTGCTGTGGGCATGCTGTCTGCCGGTCTTCCAGTATTATCTTCAGGGAACAGAGCTCACATTCCTCCATGCCTCTCTTGTGCCCAATCGTATCTCTGTAGTCTTCCTTTGAGATTTGTGTCCCACAAACACAGCAACAGTGAGCATTCGTCTCTAATTCACCCCCTGATATTTAAAGTATGTGTTAGATATATCGATTGCTTGTATGTTTTTATTCTAATGACTGCTCCTGTTTTGACTTTGTGGATCAAATGACAACATGGGTGGGTGTGATCACAGGACTGGATGGCAGCAGGGAGGGGAGAGATATGGGGTCTCCTGCTGCCCAAACTGGCACGTGGCTGGCAGTTGAAGATCTGAGGTTTGGGGAAGGGGAAAGAGGACAGAGGTCCTGATGTTATAGGGAGAGGCTCCAAGGAAGTTACTATGCGGCCATGTGCATAGTCCACAGTGAGCTGCCTGGGCCAACCGGGCCAACTCCCACAGCACATCTCATGTAAATATATGTATATGTTTCTTTGCTTGTATCTTCTATTAAATCTTTTTTTCTGAAGAGCTCTGACTGATACCCTATTTAACCTCTTGTTTTCCCATCTTTGTAATGGTAGTAATGTTCACCTCATGAGATTGTTTAAGAATTAAATGATGTACAATATTCAATGTGAATCTAAGGTTGGAGGAGAGCTGAGGCAGAAAGAAAATGTGCTGGGTCCTAGCAACAAGAACTGCATGATGCACGTGCAGATTTAAATCCACATTGGTACCCGGGGTATCTGGTCCAGAAACTCCCCCCAGCCAGCAGTGTTCTTCTGTCGTCACACTGAATAATATCTGATGAAGAGTCAGCATCAGGTCTCTGCTGTAGGGGTGACCAAGTCATCATCCTAGAGTCACTGGAAACCACTAAAGCTTTTCAATAGGCCTGTAGCATTTTCAAAATGCCTATGAATTATAAACATTGTAAGTAGTAATATTTAATTTAAAGGCCTGAAGTTAAATTATGCTCTTCAAACACTTATGAGCATTCTTATTAAAGAGCATCAGAAAATTCTGTTTTCATGACTGACCATAGATAGGATGGTGTTTGGGATACTGTCTTTCAATTTGATCAACCACATTCCAGCCCTAACTTGGCCCCACAGAGGACACAAGAGAAATATGAGCTCTAAACCTTATTCTACGTAAATTTAAGTCCAAAGGGAAAATAACTGCTCATATGAAAAGAGCAGTAAAGAATGGCTGAGAGCATGTCTGGGTGCTTTTTGGATCAGATGAGAGTTGTCAAGCAGAGCTGGACCCTGAGGAGCAACTGGGTGGCAGTTACAGAACAAAGAAAAGTAAAAACAGAGATTTGCCTCCTCCAAATCATGAACACAGCACCTGTAACCCTCCTGTGGGGTCTGATGTGAGACCCGTAAGCATCATTGGTCCTCACAGGTCACAAGGCACGAGGGCTGTGTGAAACCAATATTGTGGAAGGACTTTCGTTCTCCCAAGGCTGGTAAAGACCCCAATAGGCCCTCTTTATTTTCACAATCTGGTGGCCCCCAGAAACCCATTTCTGGGGTAGCCAGTGCTACCTGTGTGAACAGATGTGTCACTTATTAAGCTCACCCACGATTTTGAATGCATCTGTGCATGAATGCTTGTGCACTCTGCAGGAAACACAATTCCCTCAGATGGTTAAAACAGAGTCTTTAGTAAAAGGACTCCTTACAAAGGTGTGGAGGGGTGAACAGGATTAAAGGGATTATCACGGAATGTCACCTGTTTTACGATGCTGCTGACTCAAGTTTCCAGTGTTTCCTTGGAATGTTTACTTTATACTTAGTGCAATACTTCTTTGCTACTTGTTAAAAGGCAGAATGAAGACACAGGACCAGCTAAAACCAGGTGTGCCTATCTCACCCGAGCAGTGATTATACGATGCCATAGGTTGCTGCGTGACTTGTCAACACTGGTGGAAAACAGTATTTTGGCGAGAATGCAAGGATTTGCATTGACTGAAGAGTTCAGGTCTGTCTGCTGCAGCCAGCACCTTTCCCAGGTGTGGCGTGGTAGATAGCCCATATCCTGGCTATCCTAGGATGTTGCAGTACTGGAAGTGAAGGAAGCCTGGTGGAGAGGATCCTGTCCATGTGACCACAGAGAACCTCCCAGGCACAGAGAAGCAGGCTCCAAATACTGCTGTAATTATTGGTCCTTAACAGGTTCCTCCCTGTCTTTTGAATTACCACCTAATTCCGTTCTTCTTCTTCCTTTTCTTCTCATAAGAAACAAACTTCTCTTACTCTTAATTTTGCTCTGGTGTCGTCTTAGGCTAATTTCCAGGGAAGTCTATAAGGAGAAGCCTTGTGGGAATGCATCTTGGGAGCCTGGAGAGAAATTAATATCTGGCCCCATCAGGCTGTGTTTCCCTGGCGAAATCAGTAAACAGAAGGTGGTGGGTGTGGCTTGCTGCACAAGCTTCTCTGCAGGAGCCCACCGTGCTGGTAGCCCACCTGGCAGGAGACCAAGTAGGAGAGGGGTGGGCACACACAGCGTTCCTGGCATTCCCTGGGGAGGAGTTCTCACCTGACCAGTGGCACTTTTTTTGCTCTGCAACTTTAGCCATAAAGTGTCACTTCCTTGGACTTCCCCATCAACATTGCAGAACAGAAATTGCTTTATTATTATGCTAAATTGGCACGTTGTTTGGAAAGGAAGAATGGTTAATGAAAATGATTGCGCTGTACCATGCAAAAGATAAAGTGCTAAAAATGCTGTTGTAGTCAACAGCCTACATAATTTGTGCTGTTATTAGGGACAATTTGTGACGTTTTAAAAGTCAAGTGGGTCTAAATGTCAAATGGGGAAAACATTAGTTAAAACATTCAGGAGTAATGAATGATTTACAGAAGAAAGAAATCCAAAGAAATTTAAATATTTCTGTTTTAATTCACTACTTTAAAACATACACAATTTATACCCTACACTTAGTACATATCTCCCTGAACCCTCATGGGTGCCTGCCTGCTTTTTCTCCACACATGTATCAGATGGAAGAAATGAGACTTTCTCCATAGAAATAGATTTGCAAGAAAGGTGCATTCTATTCTTCCCTCCAGTCCCTTCACCCTGACCTCTGATCTGTCTTGAGTAAAATAGTGTTTGAAAACTTTGGGGCATGTCACAGGTGAAAAGAAGGTCTCTGTCTAGAAGTATAAGACCTAAAAATGTCATTTGGAAACAAACATTAAGTAGAAGATTAGGGAGAAAATTCAACCTATTGAATATGAGGAAGTGCCACCTTATGGAACTTCTTTAAATTCAAAAGTGATTATGTTCCAGTTAAAGGTGAGATCATATGGTATTTATCCCTCACCGTCTGGCTTATTTCACTTAGCATAATGCTCTCCAGTTCCATCCATGTTGTCGCAAAGGGTATAAGCTCCTTCTTTCTCTCTGCTGCATAGAATTCCATTGTGTAAATATAACATACTTTTTGGATCCACTCATTTGCTGATGGGCACTTAGGTTGCTTCCAGTACTTGGCTATTGTAAATTGTGCTGCTATGAACATTGGGATGCATAGGTTCTTTTGGATTGGTGTTTCAGGGTTCTTAGGGTATAATCCCAGCAGTGGAATTGCTGGGTCAAAGGGCAGTTCCATTTTTACTTTTCTGAGGAAATTCCATACTGTTTTCCAAAGTTGCCTCACCAGTCTGCATTCCCACCAACAGTGCACTAGGGTCCCCTTTTCTCCACATCCTCTCCAACTGGAACATAATCAACAGAAGAAAAAAGCAAACAAAATATAACCAGAGACATTGAGGTTAAGAACAATCTAACAATAGCCAGGGGGGAGTGGGGAGGGGACAGTGAGGAGAGGGGATTACAGGAACTACTATAAAGGACACATGGACAAAAAAAAATCAAGGGGGAGGGTGGAGGTGGGGGAGGGAGGTGGGTTCAGGTGGGGTGGGGTGGAAGGATGGGGAGAAAAGGCATACAACTCTAATTGAATAACAATAAAAATTAAAAAATAAAAATAAATAAATAAATAAATAAATTCAAAAGTGAAGGCGTGGGGACTGAGTGAATGTGTGATTCATCCATTCATTCACTCATTGATTCAACAATGAGCATCTAATACATGCCAAACCCTCAGGATATAAAGATGAATAAGATGTGATCCAAATCTTTTATGGTGACTTTAGTGTGGCAATAATTTTTATAGTGCCCCAAGCCAAAAGCAATCCCAAACAGTTCTGTTTATTGAGTAGTAAGATCCAAACAGTAAGTATGTCTAACACTGAGAGAAAAAATAAAATTTTAATTTCATTTTCAAATTACCAAAATTACTTATCAATGGGCTGTGAGCATCTATTGGGTGCTGAACAACCTATCAAAACTTGGAATCAGATTGTGTTTTGCCACATTCCCTTCTATGATTATCATTGATTTTGCACAGTACTTGCTTTTTTAAACAGCAATTGCCTAAAGGTCAGTTTTGCAAATATATTACATCACCATCAGGAGTGGAGTACCACCTAATATGGAAAATTGTGATGTACTGTAAGCTGATGGTTAGTTTTTAGTCTGCAGTAGATGGGGAGGATTGTTGCCTTTCCCTTGGAAAAGTAAATTATCCCAAGGTGCCCTGTGGGTGCACTGTGGCACACCTGGGCACCTTGGCACACACTTTGGGGACCACATGTCTAGTCAAGTCTAAGCAGTATGTGGTCTTCAGATGGTTTGATTCCTCAGGTTGCTTGTCAGTCTACAAGTGCAGATTGAGAGAAAGCTTAGAAACATTTTTAGTCATTTCATACATGATGTTTCTTCTGAGTAGGGCTTGCATTTTGTATGTGTTTGCTTTTAATTTTTCTAGAGATTTATTTTTATGTAAGTTACAAAATTAGGGTCTCCAATGGATTGGAATTTAAAAACAAACTGGTACCTCCCGAAGGCAGTTCAGGAAGCACTGTTCTAGAGGGCTCAGTCTAAGGAGGAAAGCTAGACATAAAAACAGATGTTTTTCTAAATGTGAAATTAAAAACTATGCAGCATTTCTATTAAATTACCACAATTAAATGCAGCAATGGTAAATCCTTTAAGGGATCAGTTAATGAAAAATTGATAATTAGCTTTTCCAGGCCCTGGAACATTTATTTAACCACAGCATATTTTTGCAAATATGATAAGTTTTTTGCACCATAAGGTGAAGCATCATTTTTATTGCACAAAATAATTTAAGGTGGTACTAATTTGCTTTTGAATATCTAATTAGAAAAGTTTGCTGCCACCCAGTCTCCTTTCCCCCTCCCACCTTCCCTTCCTCCTTGGGCCCTTCTCCTCCCCTTTATGTCTTCCCTAATCACAGAAATATTCTGGGCAGAAAGTCACTCCTATTCTTGAGAGCACTGAGATTTTGTATTACCACGTTTAATGCTAAAGGTTTATTTTTTGGTCACCCTGTCCTTTAAAAATCACTTGAGTAAGAAATCATTATCATAAGTATTTAATAAATGTGTTTTGTTTGGAACATGGGGAAGGGACTCGAATGAGTTTCAAAGAGTGTAAAAAATGAACAAGAAAAACAAAACACTGTCCCAGGTGCTACAATGATTCCCCCACCCCCCACAACATTTGCTAATTGGACCATTACAGATAGAGAAATGGTTATAAATTAGAAACATTTGTAGCCTAAAGGAATTACCCAGAAGTGTGTTAATTTGTCCTCCGGGTTTTTGTGACTCACTTTTAATCTGGTCTCAAGTTGACTGTCCAAGTGCGGTGAGGCAGAGAAATGTTGAGTAAATACTAAACGTGTTGAACTGTCGAGTGGATTCTTACAAGGCAAATGTGCCTGGGTTGTTCTGAAGCTGTTTTCTGAAAGTTAAGTGTGTGCTGGGTGTTAATGGAGGAGAGAAAACTGCGCCTCTTCCATGGAACCTGGGACCTCGCTCTCAGAAGGGGGTGCTGTTACCTCATGGCTCCTGAAAGTGGGTCTGATTAGACTCATGGACATTTTAAGGGGGAAAAGTATGTTCTCCCGTATGCTGTCTTCTCCCTTGACTACTTTGTATTTTTGTCAGTTTGTAGATTTTGATCTTGAGAATAGGATGGATAATATGTGTAATGCCTAAGATCAGCTTCCGTCTTCTCTTCATCTTTTGAATTTTAAAAGTCTTTTGGTTAAGAACAAGTCTCCCAAGATACAGGAGAGCAAACAGAGCTGTCATTGAAAGCTTGATTGTCAATAGCAGTTTACACTCCTCACCACTTGTAAGCCTTTTGGCTCCAAGAACATCCCAATAATGTTCTGAATATTTGATCCATTTAAAAAAATTCCAAGTTTATGTTAACAAAAGTAAATCCAGGTCTAACGTACATTGACTTCATTTAAATTCTGATTTTGTAAGTGTTATTTGATATTTAGAAAGCTTTTTATCCCTGTTTTATAAATCCCTAAAATCCAGAGAATTGAGTCTTGCTGATAATAGGAGGAATTAAGTGTCAAAGATCAAGTTCATTTCAAAATGGATTAAAACAGATTCTGAAGTTGGCATAATGAATTTTTTGCACACTAGATAAAGTGAACTGTTTCTTTTTTTAGATTGGTATCCTATTTGTGTGTATCTTTAAATGAAAAAAAAAAAAAGCCTGTGCTACACCTACATGGTTTTTAGAATTCTTCACACAGAGAATTCAAGTTACAATGTCCATATTTCAACCCTAAAGGGAAGTGAATAGATTTTTTTAGGTTCAGAAAATGACTAAATAAAGCTATTTTCTGTAATTTTTCATATGTTAATCACCAGGAGAATTTTAATTCTCTAGTTCAAAATGGAAATCTTGTCAGTAAAGAACTATATTAATTATTTACACACCAAGAAGTAACTTGACCAATCAGAAAATTAGGAAAGTAAAAAGTAGAAAAAATATAACTTACTAATCTTCTCATGGTAAGTATGGGTGTGCTATTATTCATATAGAACATTCTTATTGAATGCTTTCCATGTGCCAATTCTTTTTTTTTTTAAGTATTTTATTTTTAGAGAGATGGGAAAGGAGGGAGAAAGCGAGGGAGGTAAAAATCCATGAGTGAGAGAAACATTGGTTGGTTGCTTCTCCCGCGTCCCAGTCAGGGACCTGACCTGAAACCCAAGTATGTGCCCTGACTGGGAATCCAACGGGTGACCCTTTGCTTTCTGGGACAATGCCCACCCCACTGAACCACACTAGTCAGGGCCCCATGTGCCATTTCTTAATACAGTTTCTGTTTAATGTCTACCTATCCTTCAGGTGCAGGATATTTGGCCACAAAAAAGGCTACACTTGTTAGGGATTATTTGCATGTATACCTTGGAACCCAGTCTCAATGGCAGCTTCTCTGTTAACTTCTGTCAATTCTTTGGTTATGAGAACTTATTTAGATATTGTTTTAAATTGGACAGTTTAGGGGTCTGGTCCAGGAAGAGTGTGGGGAGAAGATATAATAAAACCAGAGAGGACCTCCAAGACTGCCTATGCCCTCATTTTAGAAATGAAGAAGCTGAGGTTTAGCAGACTAATATATGACTCTCCCAATCCACATCAAATCATATAATCTTGGGGTTTATTTTTCCTCAGTGGTTAAAACATAATCTAAAACTTAGACTATGCCTTACTAATCATTATGTGTAGTAATGTAGTAGGGTGTTCCTCCCTGAAAATCTTTACTAAATTGATGCTGAGTCCTATAATTCATGATGTCTTAGAGCATATGAGCTATGAGAATGAGGTCTACATCTATTTTATTCACCAGAGTGTATCCAGTGCCTAACCAATTGCAAAACAAATGCAAAAACTGGGTAGAAGACACAAATTTTACTCAGCTGCATGTGTTAAAATGACAATCAATCTTGACCAAGTTGGGTAAAACTCAGGAATTCAAGGGTGCTATTACGTTAGGAAAATGTAAGATTGCAATTCATTCCATTTACAGACTAAAGAAGACTAAGTATACAATTATTACAATAGAGCAGGACAAGTATTTGATAATCATTAACATTCAGTAATGCTATCTTCCCCCCCTCCAAAAAAAAGTCCATTCAGAAAGCCACAGAGGCAAAAGTGAGCCATGGAAGAAGTGAGCCAGCTGGGTTGTGTGGGCCCAGGAAACAAGTCACAGAGGTGCAAAAATAAAAAAGCCCCTGTAACCCAAGAGAAAGAAAGCAAGGATATATGCACCTGGGGGAAGGAGAGGTGTACTTGGGGGAAGGAGAGGTGTACTTGCAGAAAGAAGGGTGTGGGGAAAGGTGCTGGCAAAAGAGAGAGAGAGGGAGACCAGTAATGCTAATCTTTTTACTAAACTAGGAATAGAAAGAATCTTCCATAATCTAAGTGAGGGTCTGTACCAAAACCCTTCAGTAACTATCACTATTAACAACAGTAGATAATTTGAAAGTGTTATCTTTAAAATCAGAGATAAGTAAGGATGTCAGCTATCAACAATTCTATGAATGCTATATTTAAAGTTCTACTTAGTATATGAAGCCAAAAAAAGAAATAAAGATTTAAGACTCAATAAAGAAAATTATAAGAATAACCCTGTCAGTATTTGTAAACAATATGATTATCCACATTAATTCAAGTAACAAGAATGAGAAATAAACATTCTCTGTTTTAGGCCACTGATATTTGAGAATTGTTTGTTACTGCAGTGAAATCTAAACTTATCCTGACTAGTCTAGGAATTGGTACTAGAAGGGAGGGGCTAAGGTAAAAAAAATAATAAAATAATGATCAATGTAGGTTCCACAGCTGTAACAAATGTCTCATTCTAGTAGGGTTGTCTGACTCCAAGGTATAATCTAGATGGTTGATTCTGGAAGGGTAGGGGAGGCTGTGCCTGTGTTGGGGCAGAGCTATCTAGGTGATAGCTCTGTACTTTCCACCTAATTTTGTTGTGAATCTAAAAGTACTCTAAAACTTAGATTTAAAAAATCCTAAAATATGTGGCATTGTCTTAGTAGTTAGGTGGTGGGAAGAAAGGAAACAGTTACTGAAGGCTGAAAGGTGGTGATCTGTGTTAGGCTGAATAAAGCATTTTGTGAGAGGTTTATCTGCAATAACCAGGCAATTTGGTTTCATGTGTGGTAAGTGTGTAGTTTTAGAGGAAGAATCCATCAGACAGAATGTTGGTGCTCTGTATTGGTCGGATTATGAGTGTCCTAGGACAGCCATAACAAAAACACCGTAAACTAGATGGCTTAAAACAGCAGAAATGTATTCTTTCACAGTTCCCTAGGCCAGAAGTCAAAAATCAAGGTCCTGGCAGGCCTATGTTACTTCTGAAGGGTCAGGAGAGAATCTTTCTTTGCCTCCGCCTAGCTGCTGGTGGCTCCTGAGAAATTTTGGCATTCCTTGACTTGTACATGCTTTACTCCAGTCCCCTCCTCTGTCTTCACCTCACCTTCTCTGTATGTCTGTAACTGTATCTTCGTATGGCATTCTCTCATTGTGTCTTCTTGTAAGGACTGGTTTAGGGTCTACATTAGTACAGAACAAACTCACCTTAACCTGATTATATCTGCAAAGACCCTGTTTCTAAATAAGGTCACATTCACAGTTACCACCAAGGATAAGGACTGCAATGTTTCTTTTTGGGGGACACAATTTAACCCATAACAGTTGATATCGTCTGCATCTGGCAAAGTATTACAATAAATAATTGAGCTCAGAAAAGAATTGGCTAATTTGGAAGCAGAAATCAGAGAGGCTAGAGAGTCCACAAATTGTGGATTTGTAAGATTGGAAAATATCATTGCTTCTTTGATTCCAAATAGTGAAAAATAAACCTGGAAATATTTTAAGCTGCTAAGACTCTTTCATGTCATACTAAGATCACATCAAGGGTGTGGTCATTATACCCAATGTTAAAACTTAATACATTAAGCAGCATGGGAATTACTAGGGCTATCTTGTCATTAACGCCGTTAGAGTAAGCAAAATGACACGGAAGAGACCAGGGATGTGCCTCTCCTAGCAGAGCCCAACACAAGCAGGTAGACCAATAGAGAAAGACATGAAAGCAAGAAAGCAAAGAAATAAAGAAAATCCAAAAGGTAGATCTAGATAAGGACTGAGGGTGCAGCTTAGTGAAACCAAACTGATAAAATCTAACTAAACTTTTGCATATTTTAATATCAAAAGAACTACCAACCTGGGCTAAAACATCTGTAATTTTAGGGACTAAAAATGACTGTTGGGCTCCATCATCTATAAACCAGAAGGAGACTGAGATATGTCTTTGCTATCCATATCTGATATGGCCAAAGAGGATAACAAAAAAAGGAAAAAGCTTCTAGAAGAATGGGCCAAGTGCCACAAAGAACAGTGAACCAGAAGCTACATCCAGGAGCAGAATCAGGACCTCAAGAGATATAACCTACCCCGAGAGAAAGGGATCCAGACAACATCTGCTCAGAGGGATTTTGGAAAGGTTATCAATCCGTGACTTCTTTATTCTGAATGGGATTGTAAGTGTGGCTACCTTGCCCCTGTCCTTTCATCGGAGACTGGATGCATGAGAGGCAGACCACCTATGTTGTTTAGATTATAGGTCTCTTGTCCAAGAGGAGCCTGATCTGGGACTGAAGAAGAAATTGGGCATTGCTCAAAGATCCTGAACTTTGAGCTGGACACAACAGGAAGCCACCTTGGGAAGTGGCTGTGTTCTGCATACAGGAAGGAGATATGCAACATTTGCTGACCGGAAATGTGAATTGTTACAGTGATCAGTGCTGTCCACCAAAATAGTTCCCATGTCCACCCATGTCCACCCATGTCCATAGAATTAGGAATAGCCACGTGGCTTTAGCCAATGAAATGTGAATGTAAGCGATATTCTTTCAGGTCAATCTGACTTTGTTTTAAATTATTAATCATTTTAGAAAACTTTCAGTTTTGCAATTAGCTTTGGTGCTAAAATTTTTTAGAGATTTTTAGCAGATATGGAGAAAACCTTTTTGTCCTGTAGTAGCTGTAAGATTTTAAGTTTTCATGTCCTGAGAATAATTCTAATTATTCCTTGAGTTAACAATTCTCATTATCTAGTCTGTTGTCACTGTGGTCCTTGCATTAGGAACTTACTGTGAGCCACACAGTAATATCTACTAACCCAAGTGATGTGAATCCTTAATGCCTTGCCTGTGTCCCAGAAACCAGTGGTCACTTGGTCCCCAGAACCTGGCACAATGGAGGTGACATGGGGAAGCAACTGGTTAAGAAGAGACAGAATGACGGATTAACACATCTTTCTTTTGCACATTGTACCAACACATGTGCTCCTGTGAGGACAGGCTGCCAGCACTGCCCAGCCTTAGGCAAGGACAGACTTCTGAGCTCAGAACGCACCAGCCTCCTTCCAAATTTGTACTGTGCTTCTGTGATGCTGAGGCCATGACCTTCTCTGAGTAGCGTGGCCACTTCCTTTTATCTCAGCCTGGGATAATCCACCACCTCCTCCAGCTCACAATAATGCATTTGGTCCACACATGCCCTATATGTAGTGCTGTGAAGAACATGGTCGTTAACCATAGAATGTGGAAAGAGGTGATTTCCCTCTCCTGTGAATGTATAAAAAAATCAGAAGACAAAGGAGACAGGACAGGAAACAGTTTTCAAGGTAAAATGTGATGTGCTCTGCTCTATCCCTTCTCTGAGAACTTGACTGGACTTCCTGACCATCCTCCCATTCGTCTCTGCTGAGGGCACATAAAATGCCTTAAATTCAGTGCTTGCTGACTCTCAAAGTAAAGCTTACCTGTGGCTCTTCTGGAGAATGCAAAGCAATTCTTACATAAGTAACAATGAGTGTAAACTAGTAACATGTCACCTATGGAAATAAATCAAGAAATAACCACCTCATTAACATGAGAAAGCAAGGTGAACCTAAGGCAAGTTTGTCACATGTGCTCCTTACTGAGTGACACTTGACAAATCTGCAGAGTTTATTCTGCTCTTCCTTAAAATTATGCAAGGAAATAAGGCAAGTTTTGCAGGCGCCACACAAAATCAAAAAGTGATGAAAGGAGGCACAATTCAGACTTGGGTGATTTGTCATGAATGAAGTGTGCAGACACAGTTTAGTAAGTTCTGCTCAGTTTAGACTGAGCTTACATGGTCCTGCCCCACAAGGTCTCTCTCTCTCTCTCTCTCTCTCTCTCATTCTTTCTCTCTTCCCCGAGATGAGTCAGGTGGGCCACTGTCTTCACTGGGGTGAATTTCTCCAATGATTTTACTCTACCTGGGACATGATAATGCAGGAAGCTCCCCCAGGGCTTGGCAGAACCTGGACTTTAGAATCTCCTAGTCACTTTAGTGGAGCATCAACAGTCAGTGAGAACTGGGAATTTCATACCACAGAAAACAGGCACCTCATAGGCCAAGGATTAAACATGACAGAATCATTGACCTGAAATGATTTGCCAGGCCCAGGCTTTCTCTCCTTCTCTAGCAGACAAGCCTGGAAGCCATGAAAGCAGACCATGGAGAGAATCCACACCTGCTGCTGGTTACCACTGACTTCTGTGTGATTTCAATCAGTGCACAGGTGCAATGCTGAAAACAACAGCTCCTCGGCCCTCATGCCTCTGCATGATGAGACTATCCTCATGGTAGTGGTGAATTTCACTTGACATTTTGGAATTTGAAGCACCCACTGTAACAGGAACAGTAAAAAAGAGAGAGAGAAAAGAAGACACAAAAAGTAATGGTCATTTATATTAATTTCTCTGCAGAAATGAAGTCTTGGGATAAGGACATTTGCATCGAAAATCATAATTCTAAGCATGAAACAGTAATTAACATTGCAGTCATTGGAGAAAAAAGCATGCAAAAAATATCGTGAACATTTCAGGGGACTATTTTCCTCATATAAAGCTTATTCTTATAATATTACTGCATTTCAAAAAATACAATTTTAGAAAAAATGAACTATAGCTCTTTGCAGTGATAGGCGACAGGTCAGAAAAGCATTTCAGAATAATTTTACACCTTTTAACCTTAAAAAATACTTTGCTGACAATTGAGAAAGGGCCTTAAAAGAAGCTCTGATAGGCATTCTCACAGCGGGGTTGCCATGGCCCATCACCGCACCAGAGCTTCTGCATAATGTATCCTGTAATAAGGAGTGTGCTGCACATCACAGAGGCTGAAGTGCGGTTTTCAGAGAGTAATCCTTGGCAAGAGCCGCTATTAGTCATGACACTGAAGGTTTGTTACATGAAACTCTTGGGAAGACAGAAAGGAAGTAAACTGTTTAAAATTTTGATTTGAGCCTGGAAATAACTACTTTGTCATAGGATTTTTGTCTGCATTTAGATGTATATTTAGTGTTCTGTTTTTTAGTTCTGCTCATGGTTGGACAGTCTTGTGAAATGAAAACCCTATACTGTTTTGTTAAATGAATGGCACGTTCCCCGACTCTGTTGCTGAAAGTGGTAATTGTAAGAAAACTGTTGTAGCAATTACTGCTGATAATTATGAATGCTAATATGATGGCTGAGAGTTCCATGTTTCCCCATTGCAAATCCTGTTCAAACTTGGAGGAAACTCAACAATATTTCACTGTAACAGAAATGAAAAACCATCTATCCAGGAAAGATATAGTCGTCAATCGTCATTTATCCCCATTATAATGGGAACATCCAGAATCAGGGAGAACTCAGCCTTGGGCTGGAGTGGGAGTAGAAAGGAAGTCTGGAGACGGTGGATTTCTTGTGGTTTTCAACAAAAACATGATTAAAGAAAGAAAAAGAAGAGGTTGGGAGAGACGTTGTTTATAAGCAAGTTTTTCTTATTTTCTTCTTCTACTGAGAGACCCAATCAATGATGTTTATAGTTGTGCTGGAGATTTTTTTTTACTGAGAATGACAATGTTCTGGAGTAGGCTCTAGTCCTCCCTTACATGAGGTCAATTTAATTGGAATGGAACTAACCTAAGGATTTGATTTGATTAGCTGCTCAAATATGGTGCTCTTTATTGTTTTAGAGATCACAGATGAAGTAAGTAGTGACCTTCTCTGAGTCCTATTTGAATCATTCTTAGCAGGATGCAGAGAAGAGGGTCGGTTGATGCCCTTTGCTTTTTTTCTATTTTTTTTCTTC
Organism: Desmodus rotundus; assembly: GCF_022682495.2. NCBI lineage: Eukaryota > Metazoa > Chordata > Mammalia > Chiroptera > Phyllostomidae > Desmodus > Desmodus rotundus. Next base: position 29,019,329 of record NC_071399.1, read on the forward strand.
CTTCTATCCTTTTCCTTCTTCTATTTGCCTTTTCTTTTCCAGTTTGGATGGCAATGTCTCTTTCAAGTTGTGCAGAACTTATTACCCATTTCCTTATTGTGGTTCCATGGGTTCCCTTTTTGAAGCAGTCTTCCCTTGGGAACATTATGCTTTCTCTGGTACCTTTCTGGAAAAGACAGCCTCCCATCCCAGATGTTTACAAAGCAATGGTGGCACCTGAGGTGCTCACTTCCACTAGTTAGGCATATTCTCAAGAGTGAGTGCTTTGTTTTCTTTGGCAACTAACTCAGTTTACAGGGGGTCCTGTAAATCATAAATACAGAGGAACGAGACCCAGGGGCGGGGAGGATGCATTCACAGAGTGGGAAAAGCAGTGACCTCCATGGGGTGGGGATTTGTGCACATAGCTGCTGGGAGGAGGGCTTCTTAAGCTTTTTATGGTTTTGCTGCTAAGAGAGTATTGAAGAATAAGATCTGAGGTTTTTACAAAATGATAGGTGATGATTTTCTGTTATTTGTGTTATAATTCAATAAGTTCCTTTATGTGCTGTTTTACAGATTCAGGCAGTTTTTGATTCCTAAAATGACTCTAACATACCCTAAAACATAGATTCACGTGATTTCATTTTAATAATCTCTAAAGCTCAACATCTATGTTTTGGTCCAACATGGAGGCTTGTTTGGGGTTAAGATGCAGTGAACTAAGTGACTGGTACTAGGAATTTTAACTATGTTGGATCTCTGTGACAACCACTCCCAACTAAATGAGGTTCTGACCAGCAAGATCAATGACTAACAAAACCGGTCAGGCAGATCCCGCATTCCACAATCACAGTGCCTGGGCCATACACCTGTTGTTGTGCTATTACTGTTTTTCAGGAATAACTTATCCATTTCTCTCATATTTTTAGGGAGCCCCAGATACACACACATGTGTGTATACATGTGCACACATAGGTGCACACACACAGACATTCCTGATAGGAAACTTCTTTAACTTCTACCAGAGGTTAAAATTTTACCCTTTCCTCACGAAGCATATCAGAATGTGGCAGGCTCACGCTGCTTGCTGGTCTGCTAAAATGCCAGCTGTACCACTTAGTTCTTTCCTAGGTCACTCATTTTCCAGAGAAATGAAAATGATGCTTTGCACTTGGTACCTACTCTCCAAGGAGCCCCAAATACGGTAAAACATCAATTTGCCCTCACAATTTTCTTGTTTCATGAATGATGTGCACTCAGATCACCCCAATGTTATCAATGAGACCACAGAGGAAAATAGTTTGTGACCAATCCTTTCTTAACGCTAAATGCTGAATAAGTGACAAATGACCAGAGAAGGAAAGAAAAATCTCCAATTTATGACTTATTCTTCTGCTTGCCCTCCATTTCCAAGGTGAGTTATAAAACTTCGCACCATCACTTTCTGCATACCTCCTCACTGTGTTAAAAAAAACCCCAGCATATGAGAGAACTGGCTGGATCCTTTTCAGTACAAAAGGCAAGATCTGGAGAGTTCATACATTTTGTGAATCAGTTTTATTTGGTAACCACATATAATTTTGACAGAATCATTTGGCTGAACAATTAACTTTAGGAAGTGAAGAACTAATAAAAGATAATTCATTGATGGCTGATTACATTTCCTTACTATGGGTGATTTTCAAAGATTTCCCTGCCTCTACTGTCTCTCTTTCCCCTGCTTCTTGCTCTGTAATGCCTGGTGCATTGCTGTAGTTTGAAAGTGATGTTATCATGGGAACTTCCTTTTTTATACTTTTTAATATTTTTAAGGACACCTATTACTTTTGGCTCTTAGAATTTTTAACTAAAACATCATAACAGACTAAAAAACCAAATTTTTCACTAAGATCACTTGCCTTTCATAACATGGTTGACCAAACACTTTCGATGGCTTCCATTATCTAGACAATTAAGCATAAACTTCTTCACTTAGCATTTTGAATGTTGTGCCATCTGATTCTAAACTACATTTCTGATTTTAATTTTTGCTATTCTCTGCCCTAAAACGTGTGTACTTTCTTTTCTCTATGTCTTTGCTTGAATCACCCTTCCCCACCTGGAATTCCATCTGCCTATCCCTCTTCCCTACCCAACTAACTCTGTTGGAATTCAAGACCAGTGATGATCTGTCCCCTTGGCTGTGAGCCATTGCTGATGCCTCAGGTACCGAGTTCTCCACCTCTGAGCACAATCTACTCCATGTCTGCACTGAGGCTGGGCATTTAATCTCAGAAGATCTGTGACAGCCCCCATTTTGACCTCACAAACTAGATTTGAATGCTTGTGCTGATTTTCTCACTCACGATCAGTTCCTTGATGATTGGAGATAGGGGCTCTCACCTTCAGGCTCCCTGAAACAGCCCCAGGAAAATGCTTTCCCAACAGAGCAAGAGGTTAAAGAAGCAATTTATCATGTTAGCGTCCACATGAGGCTCTTCTCAGAGTGTGTTGCCTTCTGCACACAACTCACAAGGGGTGTCCATGACTTGGTCAAGGTGTGGGAGAAAACCAGAAGGAAGACAAACTCGATCTCCACACCTGACTGATGTGTGATGCCTGGCACCTTCTCAGGGTTTCCACTCTGACTCTTCTCTGCCATCACCTTGGAAATTGGGTGATTTATGTGTCATTTGTCTAAATCTGAATGCTGAATTCAAGGGGCCTTCCATCTAAGGAAAAGTACTTCTACTTGAAATTAAAAAAAAAAATCATGGTATTTGAAGCAAGGATCCAGAAAGTAACATAACAGTCAGGTGAGGTGGTTCCATGTCATGGGTTGCAGTGGGGAGCCTAGATGAAAATATTCCTTTTCTTTTTAGATTGCTGTAAAAGAAGAAATAATTAGTGTCCCACAGGGCAACTAGCTCTGCACGAAACCCTGGCACTTCCTCGTGAACAGAAACAGGTACAGAAAGATAAAGAAAAGAACAAGCTTCCTCTTTGGAGGCTCATATAGATGAATAGAATAGCCTAGAGCAGACTGAAGATGATCGAGTCTCTGTTCTATTTTCTTCTTCACCATCTACTTCTTCCCACCCTCCAGACATCTGTACCCAACATTAGACAGGTCAGTACTGTAACAGATGGATAAATAAATGCATTTTCATTTATTTTAAAGCCATTAATATTCAGCAAATTGAGTTCTCTACATCAGCTTCCTGAGGATACCTGGGAATAAAGGGACCAGATCTCTGTTTTGTGTAAATTTAATTTTATTTTCAACTCTTGTACCTGACTCAGTAGAAATAAAATTAAAAACACCTCTGCAAACACTTGAGTCTTCCATGAAGAGGAAGTTAAAAAGAGTGGCTGCTGATGGAGAGGATTTGGGCAGAGTGTCCATGTCTTTGGGTCAAGTGGGAGAAGCTCAAGGCCTGAGACACTTAGGCGGAACCATACATGTGGAACTGTGGCTCTGCCTCGTGGACTCTTGTTTGTGAGTCAGTCTCCCTGAGCCTCAGTGTCCTCGTCTGTAAGAATGGGTAGGGGGAGCTGTGGCCCAGGCTGGTGACAGCCTGCACACACCTGGGTCTAACATGAGCACCAGCTTTCCTCTTGGTTCTCAGGAGTGTGCCTTCCTTCCATGGAACCTTATTTACAATTCAAGAGGGAAATTCCACAGGAACATCATGTGTGGATTTCTGTTCTCAGCTTCTCATGTGTCTCCATGGAACAGAAGAACTATCTGTGGCTGTTTTTTGTTTGTTTGTTTGTTTGTTTGTTTTTTTAGAGTAGAAGTACCACAAGTACTTCTCCATACAAAGACAAGCAAATAAGCAAGGGAGGAGGGAGATTTTACCCCAGACAGAATGCAAACCTCTCCCCTTGCCTGAGTGGGAGGGTCTGGGAAGAGAGCCTGGCTGAGCTTCAGTCCTGCCATCCCTTCTTCCCCCTAGCACAGCCCCTCTATAACCAATGAGCCTAAGCCCCTGCAGGGAAGATGGAGAATGGGCCTCCCCCTGCAGAGATTGGGCAGGTGTGAGCTGATGAGATGGGTGGTACAAGGTGTGGCAGGGGTGGGAGGATTAGAACCAGAGTCCTCTGGGGGGGACATGCTGCCTGCACCTGGCGGGAAGTGGTGACTGATGCACCATAAGAACACTTTGTGTCAAGACCTGATCACGTCATTCATTTGCAATCACATTCTAATCAATGCTATTTACACATATCACTCACTGCTATTGAGGAATGTGTCAGCACCTTCACACTGTGCCGCCTGGTGACGAGGGCTAATTATTGGTAGGAAAATGTCACCCTTTTCAAGCAGCAGAATGAGAGCATTTCAGGCACCCTGAACCAAGTCCATGTGAGCTTTGTGTGTGAGAAAGAGGTTGATGGTTAGTATTGAAGAGTGACTTCCCTGCTAGGACAAACTGAAGTCAAGGAGCATTTACAGACAAAAAATAATTTAGCATAGAGCTTCTCTGGCTGAAGATGCACTGCTAAACCCCTGACTTTCATACTCCAACCTCCTACTTTTCTGCACCCAGCCTGAGAGCAGGCATATCCCTAGGGAGGGACAGAACACAGTAGGTGTCCAAGCAATATTTATGGATATGAAAGGATAAGTGAAGTTAGGAAGGAGTGAAGGGGCAGCCTGTGCAGCTGTTCTAAGCTGATGTGTTAAGTACAGACACCAGCCTCTTCCATGAGCTTTGATAAAGATTTCAGGGTCTGCTAAATCTGTAGCTAATGTAAAGTGAACCCCAACTAATTTTTAATTACAACATTCATTCATTACCCCCCCCCCCAGGCAGTCATTCATTCACTCAAAGAATCCATTATGTATGTTAAACTTTGCTCTTTGTGCAAGCTCAGCTCAGACTCCTGCCTCCAGACACGGTAACTGTAAAGCATGCTCAGGTCTTCCATTCTCTGTGTTTAAATACTACTGAGGTATCATTTTTTTAATGTATCAGGTAAAAATCCAAGCACTTCAGAGCACACTCTGTTGGTGATACCTATCATCCAGTCAAAATCCTCTCACACATTGCTGGCGGAAAATGGTGCAACCACTATGGAGAAAATCACGGCATGTTCTAGGAAAATTACACATCCTACTTCTAGGAATCTATTCCAAAGATACATTGGAAAAAGACCAAATGACATAAACTTGGGTTATTCATTGTAGCATTGTTTGTAATAGCAAAAACAAAATCAAAAAGAAAAAAAACACCACCCCAAACTGCAAGCAACCTAGGTGTCCGTCATTCGGGGATTTTTAGAATAAACTATATTTATGTACACACAGACACAGAGGGGGGCTACGCAGTATCAAAACATCTGAGGAGTGCATATGGCCTTTGACTATTTATATAAGAAAGGGGAAGAAGTCATACCAACATTTCTATACATAGATAGATATATTTGTATTTGTTTATATTAAAAGTACAATGGGAGAATTAAACCGTAAAGTAAAATTTAAAAGTAATTACTTGTGAGAGACAAAATGGGTTATGAGGTCAAAAACAGAAGTTAGACTTCCCTCAAAGTCCCTTCCCCTGCAGGCAGGCAGGGCTGTGAAGGTGCAGAGTGCAGGGAGGTGCTCACTTGGGGAGGTGCTCACTCAGTGTCAGCGCCCAGAAAGCACCCCATTAAATCCAGTGTCCTTGGCACCCTGATTGTCAAGCCTCACAGATTTAGCTTTGGAACTAAGTAAATATTGTACATAATTATAAAACAATTACATTTATATTTTAAAACTCTTAAAAACCAAAAGCAATGACACGAATGAACATGATTGTATCACATTAGTAGTAAAACTACAGAGAATCTCTTCCGAGTGACTTTAAAACTCAGTAATTTGACTGTGGTATCTTTTAAAAAAATTTTTTGACCCTGACCCAAGGATATGTTTATTGATTTCAGAGCAAGAGGAAGAGAGAGAGAGAGAGAAACACCAATTTGCTGTCTCCCGAAGGTACCCCAGTTGGGGATTGAACCTGAAACCTAGGAATGTGCCCTGACCGGAGATCGAACCTCCAAACATTTGGTGTATGGAATGATGCTCCAAGAAACCGAGCCACATGGGCCAGGGCTGACTGGGACATCTTTATGGGATATATTCTAAAGACAAAAAGAACTGAAAAAAGAATCTTAAACTATGCTTTTAATAATCATATTGTTGGTGGCAGTGTACTTCCAAGACTCTATGTGTTTTAATGAGCCTTTTCTCTTAGATATACATACTACAATATTTATGGATGAAATAATATAATATATGAGATTTCTTCTGAACAATCAAGGGATTTTGAGCAGAAATAGGGAGGAATGCAACTGGAACAAGAATGGTTGTAGGTGATGATTATTAAAGTTGGGTGATGAGCACATTACTTTGCTCTCTACTTTTGTTGATGTCTGATTTTTTTTCAAAATAAAAAAATAAACAATTTTGCCAAGCAACTAGCTGGCACTACTGTGTTGGCTGCAGAGGAAAGGCTTCTATTTTGATCAACGTTGCCGTTTCTAGGCAGTCATACGAATGCTCCTCCGCGTGTATCCATGCGCTCCATGCTGTCCTCAGAAAGTCATTTGTCAGTCCCTGCTCCTGTGATATCTTTGCTCATTTGTGGAGTCCATGCTCTGAGGTGGACTCCCAAGGGCGCTGCAGGCCCTGGAGCTACTCACAACAATCACCACATGGTGATGGCAGACAACTGAACGTATCGCTTTTTCTTCATCAAACAAGCAGCTAATCACACACTGACTGTGTGTGAGTTTAGCATTATGTCAGGACTAATTGGATCCAAGAAATAGTCAAAACAACCCCCTGCACACACATGTTGTAGGTAGCCTGGCCAGAGGGCAAGATACCCTAGTGAGACCATCACCACTGTACAGACACCACGGGGTATGTCATCATCACCTACATGACTGCAGAGCTGCCCTAGACACAGTGTCTTTGGTCTGGTCCTAACCTCAGTTACACCACAATGGGAAGTGCAGCCAAGCAGGCCAACCAGGGCCAGCTCACAGTATATGTGAGACCAGCAGTATATGTGGCCTGTTACTAGACCCCAGGAACTACCCCATATGCCTGAAGAGTCGTGGAGAATTCTCATTCAGGACCTAGCCAAAGGGACATCCAACCCCTTTTCTGATATTCTGAGAACCATTTTAGCTCAAAAGTCTGAAGTGACTATTTGTGAGAAATTGAGAGTTGCAAGGAGCAGTCCAGGTCTTCCTACAGCAGGTGCCCAGCTGTGGAGTCTCCCCCAGGGGCCATTCCTCAGTGAGCCAACACAGTGTCCGTGCTCTCAACTCTTCCTCCCAGGCCCGCTAGTCAGCAATTATCTCACTAAAACAAGAGAGAAGGTATGCATGTCAATGGGCTGCCCTCGCACAGAATCTTCAATTCTAAAGTTCAGAAAGGGGGAACCCAAAAGGGGGAGCACGGTCCCAAGAGCCTGCTTACTGCAGCAACACTGTGCGGCGGGGCCACATGGACTCTGTGAACCCAAAATCCATCCAGAGATCCAGGCTCATGAATTCAGAATTGAATCTACTCTGCTCATGTTATAGACTAAGAGGAGCTGAGAATAACAACCACATGTTAGAGGAGAAAAAGCATAAACTAATTTTTACAATTTAAGGATAGGCCCCATTGGCATTACAACTTTGGTGACTACTAAGAACTATTTTTTAAAAAATCAAAGAGTTTTTAGACATTGGATTCAAAGCAGTAAACAGTTTTTCAGTGTTTCCTAAGAGCTCACTGCTGCTCTTGGACAGGACTAAAGAGATGAGGGAAGGAGACTGCTGCAGTGACTGGGCAGCAGACGTGTGTATTGCCTTGGGAGGTATATTTGCTTACTGTGGTCACAGTAACAATGTACCACAACCAGTGGGTTTAAAACAACAGAGATTTATCATTTTACAACTCTGGAGGGCTGGTTTCTTCTGAGGCCATGAGCTTCTGGTGTTGCTGGTGATCCTTGGTTTGTAAAAGCATCACTCTGATCCCTGCCCCTATCATCAAGTGGTATTCTCCCTGTGTGTGTCTGTGTCCCAATGTAACCCCACCTTCTACAAAATAAAGTCACCAGTCTTATTGTGTTAGGGGCTTCCCCTACTCCTGGTGACCTCATTTTAAATAATTACATCTGCAGAGACTTTATTTGCAAATAAGGTCACATTAGGAGGGATTTTGGGGTTAGGATTTCAACACACAAATTTTGAGAAGACACAATTCAACCTATAAGGGGAGGTTACAGGTAAAAACACTGTGTGGCTGTGGTCAGATAAACCAGGATGGGAATTAAACAGTGAAGTGTGGTATTCCTTTGAACAAGCGCATACCAGACTAGGGCTGATGAACTGTCGTGCTTCTGATTTCAACCCCCTTTTGTAGGGACACCGCTGGGTCTGCGCTGTCAGGGACTCTCTGAGTAGACAAATGCACATCTATAGCGAAAGTTCCTTTCGAGAACTGGAACACTGCTTCAAATGTGATTCACTAACATTTAAAAATGAATTTAACCACAACTGTCCTTGAAGTATTTCAAAATATTTTTACTCATTTAAGATGATCCCAAATTTAATCCAGTCCACTCTTTGTAAACTGAAGCCCAAAGACATAGAAATAGCAAATTGAGAAAATAGGAATTGAGGCAACTATCTAAACTCTTCCGGGCCTGAGGCCCAAACTCACCTGAAGTATCCAGGTACTCCTGCCAACAGCGGAGTTCAGTGAGCTGTCTGGTGTTTTCATTTCCCTTGCTGGGTGTGAACTCTCTCTCACGGGGCCTTGTCTCCTCTGTTTTCATCGCACACCCATCTCTTTTGCCACTGTGACTACTTTGTGGGTAAGTTGGGAAGGTAGGTAAAAATTAGAGATATTTCCAACATGGAACAATCCCTGAAAATTTCCAGTTTGGTTCATTTGAATTAGAACATAGACAAATACGTCAGCAGCTCTTAAACTATGTCACCTACTTAAATATGATGCTTAGGAAGATCTTTGAGGATGATGTTCAAAGTCCTTAAGAGGTGACACTGTGAAAAAATTGTATTCCCATTTTATCAATGAAAAGTTGCCATAAAACTAGATTAACTAGCAAGAGGACATGTAATGCATTTCTTAGTACAGTCTTCAGCAGACTTAATTGCCCTTCGAGTTTTCACTTCATAGCCATTCACCTAGAAGCAGAACCCCGGAGGCTTTCACTTATGCTTATGCAGATCTCTGCTTTCCGCCCTCTGCATGACCAGCCCACGTTAAATCAGGCTAGGCTTAAGGCTCAGCCTTGCAGTTTAGCCCCGTAGAAATCGTGTGTAGTTTGTAAGGCAGAAAGAAGGGTGTGTAGCCTGTGGAAGAGTCGGCACTTTCCTTCAGGACAGCTCCTGCTTCCCCTTGGCACCGACATTGAAAAAAGAAAACATGCATAACTAATAAAAGACATATCTGGTTTTTAAAATGTTATTGCTTACCTTTATTTTTTTTGTTTTTTAAACTTGTTTCACTGTGGATAGACAAGGGTTGTGAAACCTGGAATTCTAACAGACTCCGTTTAGAAAGGTAGCCAATAAAAGGAAATCAACATGCAGCTTTCCAATACCTTGTCAGGGAGGCTTAGACGGGTAGCATTTTTAGGGCCTCCGTTCGGCATTTCTAGTCTTTTTAATAGTAAGCTTTAAGAAAGTACCTCCTGCATTAGACATAGCATTGATAAAATAATTACATTTGCAACTTCTCCTGTGTTTCAAAATGTACAAACAAAAATTAATGTGGATGAATCCAATTCCTGACTTTTTTTTAAAAGGGGAAATATTAATGATGATATATTTGCAAAACCTCCCAAAAGTGAGTTTTTTTAGAGAATAACGTGCTCCGATAACTTATATTCAAACATTTTAAAACCATGTAAAAACTTGTGAAGATTATTTTAAGGGTTTTTCTCATAAATATGTAAGATAATTGCCTTTCTGCTCCATAAGATTTCCTCCATAAGATGAAGCTCACTGCCTTTTTCCTATTGTAACAAATTGTAACAAATTGTAACTCATAGAACAAATCCTTAAACACTGTCAGTGTAGATGAAGAAAGTTGAAAAAAGAACATAGACTATGTATCAGAGTAATATTTTCAGTTTTAGAACTATTTACACCGCGACATTTTATTAAAGCCTTCCCTTTTTGTATGTACGAAGTAAAAGTGGGGAAGCGAGAATCTGTCAGACACGTCGCTCCACAGCAGACATCTGGGAGAAATTGCGTTGTCTTTTGTAACTCAATTTCTCTTTAAATTGTACCTGAAAGCAGAGCAGCATTATGCTGTTTATTAGCAACACAAAGAGTCCTCAGCTGAAACAGAACTTGCCAGCCCTTGAAGTAGAGCGGACTTTCTGGAAGGGAGCACTATGAATTTTTAACCATTGACGGTAAGGAAATGCATATTAATCCCCCATTATCCATCACACATGCACCAGGGATGTGATTATGTTGCCCAGAATCCTGCGCCAGGACTCTCTTTTTATTTTTAAATTAAAGTAACTTACAGTTAATTTTTAAAAATGCCTTTTGTTTTCAGGAGGCAAAAAGGACATTTTGCTGTCAGAATACAGCGTGGCCTTTTGTTATCTTAAAGATCTGTCCTAAATTATCTGACGCCCCTATTAACTTATGAATGTAGCTTTTCATTGATATTGTTCTGCCTGGAGGAGGTTTTATTAATACCCCAAATAAATGAACCCAAACACAAGCTAGTTATTTGAAGTTAAAACATGTCCTGTGTTCTTAAAAAGTGGAAATTTGACAAAATAAATTTGCGCTGAGCTGCAGCTTCTCTTTTCTGAAAATCAGTGTTAACAAATATTGTTTCCCTCAGGTTATTTTTGGAAATGCTTTTCCTCATTCTAAGAACTTGATGAGCCTGTTTGCCTGGGCGCTTCCTCCACAGATGGCACGGGGCAAGCTGAATGAAGGTGCTTAGAAGCCAGCTGAGCATGTCGGGCTGAGACACTTAGGTCCCACGTCGAAAAGCAACCACCCTCCTTGAGAGATGCACTCTTTCAGGCTGGATGGCTATTTCATTCATGGCTTTGAATATTTTCTTGAACATTTTTATTATAAATCAAATTAATGTGCTAAACAAATTGAGACCCCAGCAGGAAGACCTTGTACTTCATTGCTTTGAAATAACAGGTCCCTTCTCAACTACTACTGAACTTTATCCTGATATGATCTGTGTGTGTTTGTGCAGAGTGGCTTCTGAGGAAATTCACCTTTCCCACCAGAGTTTCAACTCTAATCTTCCCATTCTCAAACCAGGATTCAACGCATAGCCACTTCCTTCTTGCATACACAAGAAAAATAAATATACTGATGTACGCAGGAAAAGCACCCTTCACTCCCTTCTGTTGACTTAATTCTGGAGCAGAACCTCTTCCATCTGTAAAGCCTGAAGGGAGTAACGAATGGAGTCTGGTGGACGTGTGCCCAGGATGATGTAAGAATATTTGCAGCAGGAGAAAGTCAGCTCTCCTCTGGCCAGGAGCGGGGCCTGCCACCCCGGTGCTCGCTCCCTCCTCTCCACATTCTTCTGGTCCGGTTCCCACAGACAGCGAGGGCGAGGGAGGTCAGAGTGGAGGAGACAAAGGAGACCCCCTGCTGTCGGGGCCTTCGCTGGGCTGTCAGCACCACTAATTCATGACTTCACCTTTCATCTCACAGATCCATTAGGGGTTAAAAAGAGACCCATTTTACAGCTGACAAGATTGAAGGGCACAGAGCTGAAGAGGAGAAGGAGGAGGAGGAGGAGGGGGAGGAGGAGGAGGAGGGAGGCAAAGGCAAAAATGCCCTAAAATTTATATTATTCAGACCACCTGCTAAAAGTGGATCTGGGCAGGTTCTCTTTTCTTCATTGGTTTCATTTCTCCCCACATAATGGGATATGTATTTCAGCCACAGCATAATAAACAGGCAATTCATGGTCCCGGGGATATTTTCATATTGTGTGGTTAGAGAGTGGAGGAAGAGCTGGGGGACAGAAGGGAATGAATGCAAAACACAGCAGCCCCAGCTCCTTTCAAAAGGATGCAGTGTTTCAAGCAGCTCATCGGCAGTCCTTGTCATGTTTTGTGTTTCTGCAGCACGTTACACTCGAGCAGAAACTAATAACTTTATGAAATTACTAATGTTGAGATAGAATATGCATTTGTGACACCAACCCAGTCAGCGTGTGTGTGCGTGTGCAATATTGATGGAAGGGAGACTAGCATAATAGGAAAGAAGCAGTGTGTGTCTTTTAAAGAGATTCTATTTGTAACAGGATTTTCCCCAGTGGCTTCTAATTTGTCTGCTCTGAAACCAGCATATGAATTAATTTAACATATGTTTCAACTGATGATGGACATTATGTCTCCCAAAATAATTCAATCTAATTTTCTTTTAATCAATACGGCCATCACCTCCTGTAGGAAGGATTTTCTGAGTATTTTTAGATGGTGCTTTAAAGGATGTTGAAGGAGTCTGTCTCCCAATAAAGTGACATTTGTAAGAGAAAGGGCACATGCATGTTTGTGTGTGTGCCTGTATGTGGGCCCTCTGGGTTTGGGCTGCGGGGGCATACACCGTAGTCTGGAGCCTGTGTCCTGGGGGCCTTCCTGGATCCCTCATGACAGACCCTATGCCTTTAGCAGTTCCCTAAGTGGTTGCCTCTGGTCAGCTTAAGAGAGTACTCTCAGGACCTGACATCTCTATTTCTCATCAAAGGGCTTATTGATTATTGACTTAGAATTTGGAGTCCCTCTTTAAATGAGTTTTCAATGAGCAAGCTGCAGGACCCAGCACTGTCCTGCGATGATCAAAACCCCACACATGAGCCCAGGTCCCCACATGTGCAAACCCTTTATTTTCTGCTTGCTCACTCTTTTTAGGTTGCATTTATCAGCTCTATAAAGGTTAACAATTATGCTTCTTTTTTTCTTGGCAGAAAGGATGGGATAAGGAGAGCCAGTAAGATCAATCCATGTGTTTTGTCAGCTAGGCAATAATTCCTTGCAAGTACAAGCATCCTGTCCTGTCTCAATTTTTCTATCCCAGGAGTGTCTGCCACCAATTCCTTCTCTAATTGCTGACTCTGGCTCATCCTCTGTGACAAATAGCTTCTGGAAGGCCCACAACATCAGGAGGCTGAATGATTAAGATAGGTAGTGGGTATCCCCATGGGCACGCACACGTGTGTGTGTTTGTGTGTGCATGTGTATGCATAGGATGGTCAGTCAGAAGGAAAGTTAAGGAGAAGGCAGGAATGAGAGCTGTTTGGGACAAAAGCACTGGGATGAATCTCACACAGGGAGGCTCAGGTCCAGGACAGGCAGGATGCACTCTTCCCTTTGTCCTGAAGCTGCCCTCCCTCTCCTGAGGCAGAGGCCTGGGACACACACCTTCCCCACGATGCCCCCACCCCTTTGTAATCAATACAATCCTCACTGGTTGCTTAGAGAAGGATATTTTTAGGGGTGACTGACCAGGGCTTAGATTCGGGAGCTGGGAGCTGAGGAAGGAAGATCAAAGAGCTCCCTCTCTGTGGGCACTTCCCATGTTGAGTCAGCAGGGCTGGCATTGTGAGTACAGCCCTCCCTCCCCACTCCCCTCGCCTTTCCAAACTCTAAAGACCACAGGGGCCCAAATGACAACAGCCCAGAGGCCAGAAGGTTTGAGGATAACCCTCAAGCTGGAGGTCCCTGAGGCTGAGAGCCAGTTACAGATGAGGACTAGATGGGCAGCTTGGGCCAGAACAACAACTGAGAGGCTGAGAGTCCTTCATGCCAGGGGGATCTCTCAGTGAGATCTCTCCCGATGCTTCAGTCTCACCATCTAGGAACCACTAAGTGTGGAGAAGATGGCTGTCACATTGCACCACCAACTTACTGGGCAATGGACTAAAAATGATTGTGTACAAAAATAACAGTCATCTGGATATTGAAGACTTGCACACTCCAAATTTGTCTTCACTTCTGTCAAGTGCATAAACCATTATACTGACACTGGAAAAAATGACTCCTCTGATTAACTTCTTTGAGAGCATGCACAAGTCAAATGTGCTGCCTTCTGCTCCAGCCCAGCTGAGGAGCAGCAGAACCTCTTTGGTGCTCACCACCCCTTTAAGAAATGTTCATATCCAGTGTGATCCCCCTCCATTTTGTTCCTCAGACCCCTTCACAACAGGGTCTGTGAATGGGAGTGGAGTATGTTCCCAGGAAGCACACTGATATGGTGACTGCCAATAAAAGGAAATGTTGGCCATTGTGGGGGGAAGGTTGGCTCCAGGAGGGAAGGACTCAGGTTCTTGCAGGGGAAGAATTGTGCCCTGAGATCCCAGGCTAAGTGGGGCACACAGATGAGCATGGAGTATTCCAGAAGTTCTCTGGGGAGGCAATCCCTCATTGCTCTAGTCCCGCCTTTGGGCCATAAATCAACCAAGCACTCATTCAGGCTGGTTGGGTGGTCAGCTGCCCAGGGCAGGCTCCATACTCCCCTCTGTGAAACTCAGGGCTCCATGGTCAGAGGCAGTGTCAGCATCCAGAGGACTGAATTTGAAGGTCCCTGATGTGTCTTCTTAGCTGTGTAATCTTGGAGAAGTCTAAATGGAGGCTTCCATGTCTCATTCATACAGTGGGATATGCCTAATGTCTAACTGGGGTTGAGAGTGAAATAAGTTAACTCATGAGGTATCTGAAGCAAATTGCTTGGTTTGTGGTATGGGTATGCAATTACCAATCGTTTTATTCTCCTTCACTCTCCCTGGGAGAGCTGGGGCAGGGACATAATGTTGATATGGCAGGCATTAGATTCTTTCCAGGTGTGAGGGGGGATAAGAGAGGACACAGCATGAAGGCCTACAAACTGGAGATGGACTTGGAGGGAAACAGAGTGAAAGGCTGCTGGTCAGCCAGGACATCTAATAATTCTGCCTAGGATTGCTCTAGCACCCATCACGAACAGCTGTCCCATTTGGTACTGCAGCCAAGTTACAGAACATTAATGATATCTCCTACTTGTAAGTGTTTTATGCCTTTGTTATCTCACTTTTTAAACCCCATTAACAGTTTTGAGGTACAGGCATGGTAGGCAAGTTTCTCTGTCCTCACTTTACAGATGGGCTAACTGAGGCCAAAGCGACCATGACTTACAACTAGTTAATCACAGACTAGAACTACACTGACTACGTTTTTTTCTTTTTCTCCTCACTGCAGGTCTCATTTTTCAGCTTTCCTGCATGCTTGATGGTCTTTGACTGGATTCCAGAC
Source organism: Desmodus rotundus (assembly GCF_022682495.2). Taxonomy (NCBI): domain Eukaryota; kingdom Metazoa; phylum Chordata; class Mammalia; order Chiroptera; family Phyllostomidae; genus Desmodus; species Desmodus rotundus. The sequence goes on from NC_071399.1 coordinate 29,034,604, forward strand.
ATTGCGAGTTTTACCTAACTAGTAAGATAACCCTAAGGGAGAAAAGGCTGCTTGGACTGTTGCACTTGGGCTGTGGGTGGCTGCAGCTTGGCGCGGGGTGCGCTAAGGAAATTGTGAGGCACTTGGAAAGTTAGTCTTAGTTTTCTGGTTGCCGTAGCATGGGCAGCACCTGAGGATTCTAGGTAGAATCTAGTTCTACCTTTTTCTGCTGTATGATACTACCAATTTTAATACTGGATATTTCCATCAACCACAAGGAAATACACATTTCCCCTAGAATGAAAAGTAGAACAAGAAGTTTTTATTACAGTATATTTAAGGTTGAAATAACACTGAAGTAAAGTGGAGTATGAATCAATTTTTTTAATTGAAAGGCATTTAAGACACTGGATTTGCGTAGCAGTTTTTAAAAAACACTGTTGATGAATCTTTCCTAAAGTGGCAAATCTTTTTGACATTTGAATAGACATCCTTCACATCTATTAAGAATTTTCTTTTTCCCCCTCTAATATCACTTTTTCTTAAAACAGGTGACACCTGTGTGCATGGTCTGGAAGAGAAGGAATTGACCATGTGGCTGTCCTTCACTGATGGGCTTTTGCAACAATTACATATAAAATAAACTTGTTTAAAAAAAAGTAAGAACTCTCATAACAGATGCTACAATTTTTCAATAATTTCCTTTCTTGGTATTTCACTATGTCTGCAGCTTGGCCCATATGAGCAGTCACTGGGCTAGCGTGGCACAGCTAAAGGGTCATGCAGGCCAAGGCTGAGGAGATGAATTGGGACCACTGAGGTGGGGAGGATGCTGAAGGCCACAGTAACCTTTGGTGATAATGCTTTAGATTCATCCATCATTGACCATGAACTGTAGGCATCTAGCAAGTTGTTGGCACTTACTGAATAAAAAGAAAAAGTGTGGTACTTAATTGCCAGATGACCTTTTAGAATGGGACTTGAGAAAATCAGTAGATTTTTATTGGAGAACTTATTTTTCACCTAGTTGGAAATTAATTTTGGTTTGATGCATCAGTTGGGAATTTTCAGATACCTCAGTGTTACATATTAGCCCAAACCTTTGTAACAAACTCATTCTATAATAAAAGGAGCATTGACATACAGAGGGGAGGGGATGAGCATCATGCAAAATATTTTTTTCTTCTTTATAAGTAGTTAAGTAATATTAAGGTCCTGAAGTCATTCTTAGAGTCTTCTAATCCAGCTTCTTCCTTTTAAACAAGATCCCACCACAGTACTTTGTTTTCTGTAAGTATCTCTTTAGCTCGAAAGTGAGATTAATGGTGTCCTAGAATTTTGGAGGTAAAAGGGAGCCTGGTTCAATACCTCACTTTACAGATGGAGAAACTGAGGATTGGAAAGGTGAATAACATCAATTCCTGAGCCCCTTAATGGCTCTGGAACGGAGGGTCTACAATTATGCTCCTCTCCCATTGGAGAACTCATCCTAATGACCATTGCAACTCAGAGAGGATTTGAAAACAACCAAGCAGTAATACCAACCACAATAATAGACTCCAAGGCAGCCCCAACTCCACACCTAGGAAGACATTTTTAAACTTTAGCCACTTGGTTCTCTGATTTGACATGATGCCTTGAACTGTAGTATTTATAGTATTAGAGATTTCCTACCAGAGGTATGGGTAGATGAATGGATGGATGAATGGATGGATGGATAGGTAGGTGGAGGTAGGTAGATAGATAGATAGAATAGATGTAGATGTATAATCTCCAAGAGTAGCCCAGGGGCAGCCTGGTTTGTGTTCTCAACCCTTGCTTCCTGCCAGCATGTCCAGGCTCCTTACCTCCAGCAACCCCAGGAGCTGCCCTGTTGGAGGGACATTGGGGCAGCCCCAGCATCTGGTGGTATGGAGGGCTCTGGAAGCATCCTACATGAGAGGGGCTCTCACTGTCTTTGTTATGCCTTTTGGTGAGAGTTGGGGTACCTGGTTGACCTACAAACTACTTTTACATATCAGCCTCGGCCTCATGGGGTCTCCATCCAGGGCCTTTATGGAGAAAGAATGGAGAAAAAAAATTTAAATGCTCATGTGTGTTTTTCTCCTGAAGTAAGTGAGCTAGACTTAAGGTAGACCCCATCTTGGTACATGCAAGTTACTTACATACTTGAATTTCTTTCTCAGAAAACCTTCAAATGCTCTGTTTTAAAAACATGTCTGTCTGCCTCTCTCTGTTTCTCCCCTCCCTCCCCATTTTCACATGGGACTGTACAAGCCACTCTGGGTGAATAGGATCCATATGCCTGGAGATACTTGAGATCAAGCATATGGTACCCTGGCTATGCTTGTAAGCAGAGTAACATCAGGGAGGCAGGGGAGCTGGGGCAGATGGGGCTGTCTGAGAGCATCGAGCTGCTGATACCTGGGCTCTGAATGGCATTCTGAGCAAACCAACATCACTCTTCATCCACCTAAAGGGTTAACTGGATGAAGACTAGTTATTATTGAGAACGTGTAACCTAGAGTTTGAAATTGAACGTAATGAAACTCTTCTCCTTGTTAGGAATTTATTTTATTTAACTTTATTGTACTCTAAAATCTCAAGCCAGGCAGTTGCACAGTAAATTGTTCAGTTTATTGACATTTCCTTCATCACCACCCTGACAGGAAAAAGACTACTTGATTCCCATTTGTTTTCCTTGCCAAAATAATAAAGACTGTGATGAATGTTTGTATTAATACCCACCTCCCCCCTCCTTTAGGGGAAGAGAACAGCAAAGAAAATGCAGGGGTGGAGAGAGCGTTAATCACCTTCATAGTAAATGGAAAAAGTGTATGAATAATGAATCTGACAGTGATATAAACTTAGGGTTCTAGGAAAGATGAAGAGGGAAAGAAGGGGGGAGCAGAAAAGGGAGGAGAGGAAGGAGGGAGGATGGGTAGAGGAAGGAAGGAAGAGGAAAGGAATTTATATTAAATTCATGTTGTGCTGCCAGGCATTTTCCATCTAGTGAGGGAGGACGGACACCAAAGGACAAAGACTGTGGAAAAGTAGAAATGAAGGAGACCCTTCATCATTTTTTTTTCTAGGAAAGGAAGGGACAGGCTGTGGAGAAGAGATGATATCTGGAATAAATGAGAAAAAAATATCAGAGAATTACGATGGAGGAAATATTTCTAAGAACTCTCCTACCACTTCCTCACAAATTAAACTAAGAATAGTGGCTAAAAGGAAGATTTATATTTTTATTAACTGATGGTTTTTTTTTTTTTCATGTTGAGATCGAAAATGTCTGCCTTTCTGTCTTTGAATGATTTTTATTTTTGGAGATGAGAAATACTTTCTTTTGAATCTTCTAGTTTCTTAGGAGCTTTTTCAGAGTTCTAGTCTTTTGTCAAAGATCCTCATTCAGGAGCATATGCATGAAAATTAATAGCAGGCACCCTAATTCTCCCCTCAGAACAGGAAAGCACCACCTACAGCCCTATTACCAGGGACAGAAATGGAAACAGAGAGCTGCAGACCTCTTCTTGATGCCTAAAAGCCTCGGGAGAAAAAAATCAGTGTCAGCACGTCACACCTCATCACGGGTGCTGTGGGGGTGCCGTTTCCGTGGGGTTTTTAAAAAGCCCATAACACACACAATTCTGTAGGAACCTGTTCTGATTCTTCCTGATTCCTGTTCAAGTGAGATAACATCCACTTAGGGAAAAAAATCTTGATGGAAAGCCAAGGACCCCCCACTGGCTGCAAGAAGCCAGGATGCAGCTTCTTAAGTGTGTGCCCAGCCTCACGCCAGAATTAGAGGGGCCACTGCTTTCTTTTGCCAGTGACTACAGGTGACACTCTGACAGTCACAGTGACTCCAGGGAGACAAGTGCCCAGGGCACGGAGGATGCTAACTCTGGGTTTTTGTCTATTTGTACTAATCTCGCAGTTGAAGTATATCTACTGAGGTGTGAAAGCCCACTTGATAATGATGGAGCAACACCAATGCCACAGAATGAAGAGGAAAAGTCACTTCCTTCTGATCATAAATCACTTTCTCTTTTCAGCCCAACCCAAAATTTCCTATTGCAAAATAAATTTGATTTAGGCTATAGCCAACTGATATACCCCATTAGAAAAGTAGTCTTTTCTCAGGCCTTCTCCAGCCTTCCTGGCTTGGGAGTTACCTACACATATACGGAAACGTGGCTTCATCTGACAAGCACACATACATGCATGTCTGGCCATCTCTCTCCAGGCTTCTGCCAGTAATGTGATGGTTACCTTCCCTTCCAGTTCAGTCTGGGAACCATCTCTGCCATGATATCCTTCCCTGCATTTGCTTCCCAGACCTATTTGAGAACTAACAATATTTCCCCAGCTGTGCTCACTTCCACCTGCAAATACTAGGTCTAATGGTGCTAAATTAGCAAAACTAATTTGGTACCTTTGTTGTGTGTTTAGGTACCAAGTCCTGAACTGGACACTGGCTGCACAGGTGGCGTAGTATGGTGGTAAGAGTATAAGGCTAGGAGTCCAGAGTGTGGGCCTGTGGTCCCTATTCTTTCTCTGTATGTTCTTTGATGATTAACCTTTCTGTGCATGAGTCTCTGTTGGTTTATCTACAAAATGAGATAGGTTAGACCAGATCAGCCACCAGGACTTATTATGAAATGATGGTTATGATTATGGTTTAGACATTTAAGATCACCTGCTTGAGCTTCATTTCTGGTAATTAGCTTTTCAGGAGCACCAGTCCTAGTTTAGCACACTTAAAATGCCAGACAAATTAGAAGAAAACAGCCTCTCTTAATGACTGGCTGAGTTTGAGGAAAATTAAGGCAATTCATCAGAGTCAGATACACAGTGAACAGAAAGGATCCACAGGCACCGACACTGGTATTTGTTCCAAGGTATCTGCCAGTCTCAGGTGGTCCTGGCCCAACTTTTAAAGGACCTCACACTCAAAGGGGGAGGCAGAGCCTGAAGCTGGGCACATTGGCCAGTGCCCAACGCCAGGACCACCAGGAGAATACCCTCATAAGTGAGTAAAAACCTCTGCACCGAGGGTGGCACAGGATGCATGCCAGTCCCAGTCTCAGCTCTGAGGGGAGCCAGGGAATCTTCCCTGGGAGTTCGGAACCCGAAGCCTGTGCCCATGTGGTTGAGGCCCAAATGTACACTAAATATGTGATTAAAAAAAAAAGATGAGAATTTTAAGTGTTTCAGAGTTGCTAGTGTCTGGAAGAAAGATAATCAAATCTTATCTGGAGGAACTTTAAGTCAAGACCTCAAAGAATTACTGACGTAAAGTACCAAGGCACACAGTTTACAATAAAAAAAACAATAAACACACAGGGAGACAAGACATGAGGAAAAGCCAACAAACTACAGTCTCAGGTGTGCAGAAAACTGAAGGTATAAAGTCATCAGATGTAGAACATAAAATATAAATGTTTAATATGTTTAAGGAAATAAAAGATGGTGTTGAAAGTATGAGAAAACAATAAGAGACTACAAAACTTGACCAGGAAGATTTGAAATACCACTCAAAATTTCACACACACACACACATGTTTATATCATGTTGGACATGCATGTATATATACATAGGCCTATGTGTCTGTTTATATGTATATGTGTATATTGTGTACACATGTATATTGGGCACACATGTACATATATACACACATCTATGTGTATACACATTTATGTGTGCATATATATATGTGCACATACACGAACATATTTGCAAAATGTATATGTATACACATATGTCTTTGTGTGCATAGGTGTATATATGTATAGGTATACACTTATATATTTGAAATTAGAAATTCAACAGAAAGATCAGGTAGCAAATTTGATATAACTGAAGAAAGAATCAGGAGCAGAAAGACAAAGTTGCAGAAATTACTCAGAATATAGTACTGAGAGAAAAAAAGGAGAAAATGACAGAGATATTTAGAGACATTAAGAATTAAGTGAAAAAGAAAAACAGTCTGACTGAGAATATGTTATTTTTAACAGCAAAACAGATATAAAAATAAATAGACACAGACAGAATTTTTCAGAATTAACAAACTATAGCCATCCATAAATCTAGGAAGCCTCCAAAATCCTAAACAGGATAAATAAACAGAAATTCATCACATTTGAGACACATCATATATCATTAGTAAATTGCAGAATACTGAAAACAAAAAATCTTAAAAGTAACCAGAAATATACAAAAAAGGAGAATATCTTCGAAGTAATGATGATTAGACTATGTATGACTACATGACCACATACAAGGAAGTCAGAAAACAATAAATAATTTCATCAAAGTTCTGAAAGAAAATATCATTGATCCAGAATTCAATGCTCAGAAAAAATCAGGACATCAAAATTACAACTAAACTATAGAACTACTGTCTTTTAGAACCATCAGAAATCAAGTTGGATAGAAGTCTGACAACTACAAAACTAAAGAAACAACACCCATCTAGACCAGTAAGAAGGGCAGAGATGCAGAACAGGCTGGTCCAGCATCCACATGTGGTGGATAAAAATTCAGGAGGGATATCCAGGGAATGAGGAGTCCCAGCCTCACACCAGGACTCCCAGACCAGGGTTCCAGTGCCACGAAGATAAGTTGCCATAACTCATGGCTGTGAAAACCTTCAGGGACTCAGTTGGTAGAAGAAAATGCTAGACTCCCAAGCAGTCCTCTTAAAGAACCCACACACGGACTTACTCATTCCCTCTGATCTCCAGCACTGGGGTAGCAGCTTGAAAGACGCAATGGTGTACAGAGAGGAACTGAGGTGTCCAGAATTAAGGTAAGAGCTGGGGCACAGCTTTCTCCCAGATAGAAACGTGGGCAGGAGCCATTGTCCCTTTCTGAACCCTCCTACCACAGAGCCACAAAGGAGGCAGGCAGGTGCCATATCTGATACTCCATCAACCTGGTTAACTAGTTTGCCCCACCCTGAAGATCTCCTGAAACTCCTATCCCACCCAATTTAGTAGCTCACAGAAGCTGTTAACAGTGACTTTTGCATATGAATGGCTGGTCTTGCCTCATGTTTCACAACATCTTAAATCCTCTCAAACAAACAATCCTCTCAAACCCAGCCTCAGTGAGCCTCCAATTCCCATACCTATTGCTAATTGGCCCCAAGCCCAGAACTAGCAACTGTGAGCCTAGATTCAGAACCTAGCTCCTCCTGGGAACCTCTAAGACCAGCACAAGTAGCAGCCATCTCAAATTGCTGTATAGCTCATGCAGGGTGGCCTGGGGCAGATCACAGGAGGGGGCTGACCTTGGCCTGTACCACCCAGGAAACACCAGAGCCTGCACACCCAGTGGACAGCTACAGACCACATCAGAGCACCACCATCCTGCTCCTTCATAGCTGATCCTCCACAGAAGGCAGAGGTTGGTGGTTAGTGGACACAACCAGTCCTTGCAGCTGACTGCCCTGTGTAAATCCCTCCCATTGACCTGCCAACAACAATCAAGGCTCAACGACAAGAGAAGGGTGTACTCAGCCCACATGAAAGATGCACCTTGAGTACCCAGCTTGGGTGATAGGAAAGGCTGTGCCACTGGGCCCTACAGGACACCTACTGCATTAGGCCATGCTATGAAGATAGGGAGTCAAAGCAGCTCTACCTAATATATAGAAACAAACACAGGGAGGCTGCCTGAATGAGGAGACAAAGAAACATGGCACAGATGAAAGAACAGATCAAAACTCCAGAAAAAGAACTAAACAAAATGGAGATAAGCAAAATATCAGAGGCAGAGTTCAAAACACTGGTTATAAGGATGCTCAAGGAACTTAGTGAGGACCTCAACAGCATAAAAAAGATCCAGTGAAAAATGAAGGATACACTAATTGAAATAAAGATCTATTTATAGGGAAACAACAGTAGAATGGATGAAACCAAAAATTAAATTAATGATTTGGAACATAAGGAAGCAAAAAACAACCAATCAGAACAACAAGAAGAAAAAAGAATCCACAAAAATGAGGATAGTGTAAGCAGTCTCTGGGACAACTTCAAGTGTTCCAACATTCACATCTTAGGGGTGCCAGAAGAAGAGAAAGAGAAAGAAATCGGAAATATATTTGAAAAAATAATGAAAGGAAACTTCCCTAATTTGGTGAGGGAAATAGACATGAAATCCAGGAAGCACAGAGAGTCCCAAACAAGATGGTTACCAAGAGGCCCACACCAAGACACACCATAATTAAAATGCCACAGGTTAAAGATAAAGAGAAATTCTTAAAAACGGCAAGAGAAAAGTGGTTAGTTATCTACAGGGGAGTTCCCATAAGACTGTCAGCTGATTTCTCAAAAGAAACTTTTCAGGCCAGAAGGGATTGGCAAGAAATATTCAAAGTCGTGAAAAGCAGGAACCTATAGCCAAGATTGTTCTACCCAGCAAAGAAATCATTTAGAATCGAAGGGCAGATAAAGAGAGCTTCCCAGACAAGAAAAAACTAAAGGAGTTCATTACAAGGAGTTCATTAACCATTAATATATGAAATGTTAAAGGGACTTATATAAGAAAAAGAAAATTAAAACTATGAACAATAAAAAGACAATAAACACACATCTATCAACAACTGAATCTAAAAAACAAACTAAGCAAACAAAAAGAACAGAGACAGAACCATGGGTACAGAGACTGTTTTGAATGTTGCCAGATGGGAAGGATTGGGGGAGAATGGGTGAAAATGTAAGGGGTTTAAGAAGTACAAATAGGAAAAAAAAATTGGAACAACTATAGTAGAATATACAATAAAAAAAAAAAGAACTACAAATAAGTAGTTACAGATTAGCCATGGGGATGTAAAGTACAGCAGAGGAAATGGAGTAACCAAAGATCTTATACTCATGACCAATGGACATGGAAATGGTGTGTGGATTGCCTGAGGGAGTGAGGAATACTGGGTGGATGGGGGCAAAGGGAGAAAATTGGGACAGCAGTAATAGCTCACTCAAGAAAATATAATTAAAAAAGAAAAAATCTGAAAATTCAGGCAGACAAATATAAAACAATTTTTACTAGTAGACTGTCATTGTAGGAAATTTGATAGAACGCTCTTCAGTAAGAGAAAAAATGAGCCCAGAAAAAAGTTTCATGATACATGAAGAAATGGTGAAGTAATAATATCATAAACATGTAAGGACATCCACAAAATCATGTCTTTAAAAATTTACAATAGAACCAAATTATTGGACAACAGTATATAAACTAGGAGCTGAGAAATGAGAGCTACTGTGTTCTATATACCTTCTATTATTCCAGAGGAATTCAAAGATATTGATTAACTTCAGATTTAGTTAAGTTCAATGTACATATAAAAATTTCTAGAGTAAGTACAGAAATTGAGTAGATAATATCCAAATTCATAAAGAGAAAACATTAAATAAAGAGGAAAAACCTTAATCATTTCCAAAAAAGTAAAAAAAAGAGACAAATAAGTACAATAGTTTACAAATCCAAATATATAAGTGAATAAATGGACATTAGCCCCCAATCAAAGCAAAGACTGTCAATTTAAAAAGAAAATAAAGTGAAAATAAGTGAATTTAAAAAGCAAATAATCCAACTTTATGCTATTTATGTAAATCATACATGAGGCACTGTTCAGCGATAACAAAGCACTAGCTACTGATGTATGGAGCAACATGGGGGAATAGCGGTCATCATACCAAGAGGCAGAAGCAAGCTCTGAAGGGGTACGTGTTGTTTGAATCTGTTTATCTGACATTTGAGCAAGGCAAAACCATACAGAAGGAAGACTCCTAAACATTTACCAGGGGCTCAGGGTGGGAGAAGATGGTGAAGACAAAGGGGAATGGGGAATTTTGGGGGGTGACAAAACCATTCTGTATTTTGATTGTGGTGGTAGTTACAAGCAAACATTCACAGAACAATAAATTATATATTTTTTAAGATTCTAAACTTAAAAAGGGGGAATACCACCCTAACTTATTGTATGAAAGTAGAAAAAGGACAATAGTGTGAAAACTGGTGACACCTCAATAAAGTCAATAGTTTAGTTAATAGTTTTGGACCAATGCTGACTTCTTACTTTTAATAATTTGCCATAGTTATATCAGATCTTAATATTAGGGGAGCTTGTTGAGGTTCCCCTAATATTAAGATATACAGGAACTATATGATATCTTTGAAATTCTTTTGTAAATACAAATTTATCTTAAAACAAAATGCTTTTAAAATAGTCATATTATATACAGTAATGATGAACATTTGGAAGCCCTATGGTTTTAAGAGTTTTTCTATAAGCTGGTTAATTTTATTTAATTTTTAAATTATTTTCTCTTGGATTTAGAAAGATGGCGGCGAGACAGGTGGGAGCAGAGTCCACTTCCCCCTGAACACGGGGGAAACACCTAGCCGATCTACTGAGGAACAAAGTGAACAGCCAACAGCACCCCAGCGTTTATGAAGATAGGAAACCAAAAAGTATAGAGGACACTGAAAAAACAGACGGTAAGGGGACTGTTTCAAGACAAAAAGGTCCCTGGGACCAGCGCGGGGACCAGGGTGACAGCAGCCCCAGGCCTGCGCACACAGGGCCTGTCACAGGACTACTGGGAGAGAGCCGAGCTAACGGCTCCCTCCCCTGCGGAACAAGGCTTGAGCAGCACCGAGAGAGATCTGGTTGCTTGAGGTTGCAAGGAGGGGAATAAGGACGAAGTGTGGTAAACACAGGGAGACTGTGGGCACTGGCTGGGGAGAGTTGAGAGTTGGGCCCTGTTGGGCCCTGATGAGGACAGTCCCCGGTCTAGAGGACAGTCCCCGGTCTAGCCCTAGCCGGAGAGGTGGGCTGTGGGAGAGGACAGGCCCTCCCTTGTACAGAGTGGCAGGATTGAGCAGGAGGATTTTCCCCAAAAGAAAAAGACACCTGGGGGCACTTTGGGGAACTCTCCTGCAGCAGCAGCTCCAGTCTCCTCTCCACCTGGCTGCCAGGTGCTCCCGCGGGGATGTGGGGGATACCGAGCCCAAATCCTAAGCACCTGGGGGAGAATGCACACCTGAGACCACAGGCACCGACCAGCGTGCAACTCAGAGAGACGTGAGACCAAAGGCACCAGGGAGAGTGCGAATCAAGGAAGGCCCCCTGCGCGCACACCCACAGCCCGGAGGAGGGTGAGTGCCTGAACCGGTGGGTCCGAGGCCGCTTGAGAGCTGGGCCGGAGGCTGCTCAAGTGCTAGTCCAGACAAAGAAGAGCTGGGCTAGGCTGCCTGTGTTGGCTACAGCCAAAAATAACCAGCAAAACTGGCTTGGCCAGCAGGCTTGTTTGTTTTTGTTTTTGTTTTTAAGTAATTTTCTATTATTATTTTTTTTAATTTTTTCTTTCTTTTAACACCTTCCTCTTTTTCCTTCTTTCTTGTTCTACCCCTTCTTTCTCTCCCTTTATATCTCTTCTTCCTTTCATATATATATATTTTAAATCCCCACAAGTGAGACAATAAAACCTGGAACTGTGAAAAGACCAAAGTTGGACCCAAAGAGGGGGCATTCCAACAGCTGAGACAGTGAAACAAATTTCACTTTGCTACTCCAGAGAACTTGCAAGATATTGTATATTTGTACTATTATTTTTTTCATTATCCTTACATCACTCATTTTATTAATATTTTTGCATCTCTCTTCTTTCTGTTTAGTCTTCTTCCTTGACTGGTTAATTTGCATTATTTGACTGGTTTCCCCTTGTTCTCTCTTTCACAGTGTATTGTTGGTTAACTGTCTTTCACTTCACTTGGGTTCCATTAGCACACTACTGTAGGACCTATACTCCCTATTCTCATTATTCAGATCACATAGATTCTGTTATATGATTGTTGCTCCATTACTATTGTAAATAATAGCTGTTCCATACATCTGTAAATACTACACAGAACTTCTCCCAGATCCCAGCCCACTCCATTGTTTCCTGAACTTTATTACTGGTGTGGTTAAATCTATTCTCTCGCACATTATACCTATTTTCTACCCTTTACTCTCACTTTACCTCATAATCTGACTTCCCACAAGCTCACAGCTTTCTAGATCCAACTCACAATCCTTACTCCCCACAACAAGAATCTTATCTTCTTTCCACCCTTTCTAAAAAGTGGCTAGGTGGATGAAATATCACGGTTAACACTATATATATCCAAAGGATCTCCTATCTCTTCTCTAAGGGCTGGTACTTTATATATCATATAATACACTCCTCCTCTCTTAAACCATTTTGCCTTCCCCCTACAACCTACCACAAAAAAGAGTACATAGAAGCCATGAACACCAGGATACCTCTTGGAAGAGGAAACCTACCAACAAAGGCAATACCAACAGCTAAGAACAGGAGAAGGCGAAGGAGGGAGTGGAAGTCACACTAACTCAACCCAGGACCTATCTGGAAATACAATTAAATAGTTAAGAAATTACTAAGAATAAACAACTGAACAAGAGCAAGAGAAAAGCCTCAAAACCTTGTATATACAGAAGAATGAGCTCCAACACAACCTGCCTATATCTGCACAACAGAAAACAAGAAGTGGGGGACAGACTGACCCTCAGATAACCAGCTGGTGGGAAAGACCCACCAAAGAAAGTCTCAACAAGAACCAAAAACCAAAAACATACACAGAGCCAACACAAACTGCAGCCCAAGATCAGAAAGATCGGGAGACTATATTACTGAATCTCACAGGTATTCTACCACAGAAGTTCACACCATAAACCCAAGGGGACAGAACAGAGCAACTTAAGAAGCAGAGGCTAACAGGAAGAGTCTCACAAATAATAGGAAGACAAAGAAACAATCCCGAAATGAAAGGAAAGGAGGAAGTCTCAGAAACAATGCTAAATGAAAAAGAGGCAAGTCAACTATCAGATAAAGAGTTCAAAGAATTGGTTATAAGGAAGCTTAATGAGCTCACACAGAATTACCAAAAACTACAGGGAAACTACAATGAACTCACTGCAAACTATATTAACATGAAAAAGGAAATAGAAACTATCAACAAGGGCCAAGAGGAAATGAAGAATACAATTTCTGAATTGAAGAACACAGTAGAAGGAATGAAAAGCAGACTTGATGAAGCAGAGGATCGGATCAGCGAGCTGGAGGACAAAGTAGAAAAAAACACCCAGAATGAGCAAGAAAAGGAAAAGAGGCTCAGAAAGAATGAAGAGGAGTTAAGGGAAATGCAGGACCACATGAAATGAAATAATATCCATATAGTAGGGATACCAGAAGGAGATGAGGAAGAGCAAGGGTTAGAAAACCTGTTTGAAAAAGTAATGATGGAAAATTTCCCTAATCTGATGAGAGAAAAAGTTACCCAAATCCAGGAAACACAGAGAATCCCAAGCAAGGGGAACCCAAAGAGGCCCACTGCAAGACACATCATAATTAAAATGGCAAAATTCCAAGACAAAGAAATAATCTTAAAGGCAGCAAGGGAGAAACAGGAAGTAACATACAAGGGAGCCCCAATAAGATTAGCAACTGACTTCTCAATGGAAATGCTCCAAGCCAGAAGAGAATGGCAAAAAATATTCCAAGTAATGAGAACCAGAGGCCTGCAACCAAGACTACTTTACCCAGCAAGGCTCTTATACAAGATAGAAGGCCAAATAAAGAGTTTCCCAGACAAAAGAAGTCTAAAAGAATACACCTCCACCAAACCAGCTCTGCAAGAGATGCTAAAGGGACTGCTTTAAGGAAAGGAAGGAAAAGAGAAAAAGAGAGGAACATAGGTACAAAAAATCAGCAATGAATAAGTACCTATCGATAATAACCTTAAATGTAAATGGATTAATGCTCCAATCAAAAGACATAGAAGAGCTGAATGGATAAGAAAGCATGACCCACACATATGCTGCCTACAAGAGACCCACCTCAGGACAGAAGACCTACACAGACTGAAAGTGAAGGGCTGGAAACGAATTTTCCAAGCAAATGGACAGGTAAAAAAAGCAGGGGTAGCAATACTCATATCAGACAAAATAGACTTCCAAAGAAGGGCCATAAGGAGAGACCCAGAAGGTACTTCATAACACTCAAAGGAAGAATCCACCAAGAAGACATAAACATTGTAAATATACATGCTCCCAACATAGGAGCACCCAAATACATAAAGAAAATCTTGGAGGACTTCAAGAAAGATATTGACAGCAACACAATTATAGTAGGGAACTTTAACACCCCACGGTCAAAAATGGACAGGTCTTCCAAACAAAATATCAACAAGGATATTGTGTCACTGAACAATACCCTAGATGAAATGGACTTAACTGATTTATATAGAGCCTTTCATCCAAAGAAGCAAAATACACATTCTTTTCAAGTGCACATGAAACATTTTCAAAGATAGACCACATGATAGGACACAAAACAAGCCTCAACAAGTTTAAGAAAATTGAAATCATATCAAGCATTTTCTCTGACCACAAGGGACTGAAACTAGAAACAAATCTCAAGGAAAAAAAACCCTAAAACACTAAAAAACATGGAGATTGAATAGCATGCTATTAAACAATGAATGGGTGAAGAATGCAGTTAGGGAAGAAATCAAAAAGTTTCTGGAAACAAATGAAAATGAACTCACAACAATCCAAACCCTATAGGACACAGCAAAGGCAGTCCTGAGAAGGAAGTTCATAGCAATACAGGCCTACCTTAAAAAGATAGAAACATTTCAAACAAACAACCTAACCCTACACCTACAAGAACTGGAGGAACAACAACAAAGACAGCCCAGAGCAAGCAGAAGGAAGGAAATAACCAAGATCAGAGCAGAGTTAAATGACATAGAGACTAAAAGCACAATTGAAAGGATCAATGAATCCAGGAGCTGGTTCTTTGAAAAGATAAAAACAAAATTGACAAGCCCTTAAGCAGGCTCATCAAGAAAAAAAGAGAGAGAACCCAAATAAACACAATCAGAAATGAAAGAGGAGAGAGTACAACTGATACCACCAAAATACAAAGGCTTGTAAGAAATTACTGTGAAGACCTATAAGCCAAGAAATGTGAAAACCTAGATGAAATGGACAAATCTCTAGAAAAATATAACCTTCCAAAACTCAGTGAAGAAGACGCAGAAAGCCTGAACAGACCAATAACACCTGATGAAATTGAAACAGTAATCAAAAAGCTTCCGACACAGAAAAGCCCTGACCAGATGGTTTCACAGGAGAATTCTACAAAGCATTTAAGGAAGAGCTAACCCCCATCCTCCACAGATTATTTCAAAAAATTCAAGAAGATGGAAGACTCCCAAACTCGTTTTATGAAGCCAGCATCATCCTAATCCCAAAACCAGATAAAGACACAACAAAGAAAGAAAACTTCAGGCCAATATCGCTGATGAACATAGACGCTAAAATTCTCAACAAAATATTGGCAAACCACATCCAGCAATACGTTAAAAAGATCATACACCATGATCAAGTGGGATTCATCCCAGGGATGCAAGGATGGTACAATATTCACAAATCAATAAACATAATACATCACATCAACAACAGCAAAGACAAAAATCACATGATCATATCAATAGATGCGGAAAAAGCATTCGATAAGATACAGCACCCATTTCTGATAAAAACACTCAGCAAAGTGGGAATAAGGGGAGCAGTCCTCAACATAATAAAGGCCACATATGAGAGACCTACAGCCAACATCACACTCAATG
This sequence comes from Desmodus rotundus, assembly GCF_022682495.2. Classification (NCBI taxonomy): domain Eukaryota; kingdom Metazoa; phylum Chordata; class Mammalia; order Chiroptera; family Phyllostomidae; genus Desmodus; species Desmodus rotundus. The sequence goes on from NC_071399.1 coordinate 29,050,295, forward strand.
GACAAAAACTTAGAGCTTTCCCACTAAGATCAGGAACAAGACAAGGATGCCCTCTCTCACCACTCCTATTCAACATAGTATTGGAAGTCGTAGCCACAGCAATCAGACAAGAAAAAGCAATAAAAGGCATCCAAATTGGAAAGGAGGAAATGAAACTGTCACTGTTTGCAGACGACATGATAGTGTACATGGAAAACCCTATAGACTCCACCAAAAAACTACTTGATCTAATAAATGAATTTGGCAAAAGAGCTGGATACAAAGTCAATACTCAGAAAGCAAAGGCATTCTTGTACACCAACAATGAAACAGCAGAAACAGAAATCAGGATAAAAAAATCCCATTTGATATAGCAACAAGAAAAATAAAGTACCTAGGAATAAACCTAACCAAGGAGGTAAAAGACCTGTACTCAGAAAACTACACAACACTGAAGAAAAAAATTAAGGAAGACACAAACAAATGGAAGCATGTACCATGCTCATGGATTGGAAAAATTAACATCATCAAAATAGCCATACTACCCAAAGCAATTTATAGATTCAATGCAATCTCTATTAGAGTACCCATAACATATTTCACAGATATAGAACAAACATTTCACAAATTTATATGGAACAATAAACGACCCCGAATAGCTGCAGCAATTTTGAGAAAGAAGAACAAAGGAGGAGGGATCACAATACCTGATATCCAACTGTATTCCAAAGCCACTGTAATCAAAACAGCCTGGTACTGACATAAAAACAGGCACATAGACCAATGGAACAGAACAGAGAGCCCAGAAATAAACCCAAGTCTCTACAGTCAATTAATATTTGACAAAGGTGGCAGGAGCATAAATGAGCAAAAATAGCCTCTTCACCAAATGGTGTTGGGAGATCTGGACAGCTATGTGCAAAAAAATGAAACTCGATCACCAACTTACGCCATACACAAAAATAAATTCAAGGTGGATAAAAGACTTAAATATAAGTCATAACACCATAAAAGTCCTAGAGGAAAACATTGGCAGGAAGATCTCAGACATCCCACGCAACAACATCCTCACAGACATGTCCCCTAAAACAAGGGACATAAAGGAAAGAATAAACAAATGGGACCTCATCAAAATATAAAGCTTCTGCATGGCTGAAGAAAACAGAATTAAAATGAAAAGAGAACCAACAGTATGGGAAAACATATTTGCCAATGATACCTCAGACAAGGGCCTGATCTCCAACATATATAAAGAACTCACACGACTCCACTCCAGGAAGACAAACAACCCAATTAAAAAATGGGCAAATGACTTGAACTGACACTTCTCCAAGGAAGACATACAGAGGGCCCAGAGGCATATGAAAAGATGTTCAGCATCACTAGCCATCAGAGAGATGCAAATTAAAACCACAATGAGATATCACCTCACGATTGCCAAAATGGCTATCATTAATAAATCAACAAACAACAAGAGCTGGTGAGGACATGGAGTAAAGGGAACCTTAGTACACTGTTGGCGGGAATGCAGACTGGTGCAGCCATTGTGGAAAACAGTATGGAGTTTCCTGATAAAACTAAAAATAGAACTTCCTTTTGACCCAGTGATTCCACTGCTGGATATATACCTGAAGAATTCTGAAACACTAATTCAAAAGAACCTATGCATCCCAATGTTCATAGCAGCACTATTTACAACAGTCAACATTTGGAGAAAGCATAAGTGCCCATCAGTAGATGAGTGGATAAAAAACTGTGGTACATCTACACAATGGAATAGTAGCAGCAGAAAAAAGAAGGAATTCCTACCTTCTGTGAGAGCATGGATGCAACTGGAGACTATTATGCTAAGTGAAATAAGACAGTCAGTAAAAGACCAATACCATATGATCTCACTTATAAGAGGAATCTAATGAACAAAAGAAACTAATGAACAAAATAGATGGAAAGCATATGACAACTAGTGAGGGGGTGGTTAGGGGGTGGAGGGATTGAGCAAAAAGGAAAAAGGACTCATGGACATGGACAACAGTGTGGTGATTGCTGGGGGGTAGGGGGTATAAGGGGACTAAATGGTAATGGGAAAGAAAACACAATAAAGATTAAATTTAAAAAATAGAACCAGAGGCATGAAATCATGGAACAGACTGATAGCTGTAAGAGGAGAGGGAGGAGGGGCCACTGATTGAAGAAGGTAAAGGGATTAGTCAAAGAAAACACATGAAGGACTCATGGACAGGATAACAGTGTGGAGACTGACTATGGAAGTGGGATGCAGGCTGGGTGGAGGGGGGCAAAGGGGAAAAATTAGGACAACTGCAACCGCTTAAACAATAAAATATTTTTTAAAAAGAAAAAATCTATTTATTTATTTGAGAGGGCAAGGAAGGGAGAAAAAGAGGGAGAGAAATATCAATGAGAGATATCAATTGGTTGCCTTTCACACATGCATTTTTAATAGGATTTGTGTGTTTTTTTCATGTTGAATTGTTCTTTACATATTTTGGATTGATCCCTTATTAGATATATCATTAGCAAATACTTTCTCCCATTCAATAGATTGCCTCTTTTGTTTTGTTGATGCTTTCCTTTACTATGCAAAAGCTTTTTAGTTGGATATAGTACCAGGTGTTTATTTTTGTTTTTGTTGCCTTTGTCTGAGGAATCATATCCTCCCAAAACTGCTAGGACTGATGTGAAAGAGTTTACTGCCTATGTTTTCTTCTAGGAATTGTATGGTTTTAGGCCTTACATTTAAGTTGTTAATCCATTTTGAGTTTATATTTGTATATGATATAAGTAAGTGGTCCTGTTTCATTTTTTGTATGTATCTGTTCAGTTTTCCCAATACTTTTTATCAAAAAGACTTTCCCCTATGTTCTTCTTTCCTATGTTATAGATTAATTGACCACATAAGTGTAAATTTATTTCTGGACTTTCTATTCTGTTCCATTGATCTATGTGTCTGGTTTTGTGCCAGTACCATATTGTTTTGATCATTATTGCTTTGTAGTATAGTTTGAAATTGGGGCGTGTGATACCTCCAGTTTTGTTCTTACTCAAGATTGCTTTAGGTATTCAAGGTCTTTTGTGGTTCCATAAAAACTTTAGGATTATTTGTGCTAGTTATATAATGATGAATGATGAAGACACAGTTCAGAATAGAATTTGACACTGCAGAGGGTGGGATGCAGGAGAGCTGCAGGAAGTACCAGTGATGTTCTATGTCTATTTGCTTGATTTCAGTTCTCCCCAACACAGCAGCAGGTTCATTGCACATCGTTTGCATATTGAGTGGAGGGGTTTTGCATTTTTATCTTTCTTTTGGTGGTGAATGGCTAGTTGCCTACCTCATAGCCATTTTCTCCTTTCTGCCTTACCAAGAATAGAGATTTTCTTAGGAGCAGCAATGTCCCCAGGTCCAAATACTCCAGTGTGCTCTCGTCAGAACATTTTGGCCGAAGTGAAATTTACAGAGTTCCTAAAGGCCCTGCTATGCATTCCATCATTCATTCATTTACTCAACACATATATAGCAAAGCACCTATATGCTATGTTCCTTCCACTGTCCTATGTGCAGATAGGGTATACATTTTGAAAAAAAAGGCACACCATCACCTTGTTCGCTGACTCTATACTCTGTTGCTAATCCTACAAAGTGATGACACTGTGTCTATGTTATATAGTACTGTTCACATTAATTTTAACAAAGTTAAATTTTGTTTTAACTCTATAGCTGCAATACAGGGTATATGTTTGTATATTCTTAAAAATTAGAAATTTTGAACATATGACACAAAAAATCTCTTAGAGTAATAGCACCAGGGTGCCATTTTGCTAGGCTGCCTTTTTTTTTTTTTTACCATTTGTCTCAGTCTCTGCTTGTTCTAGCCATCATCTATTAACAACAAACAGCTGCTCCTTTTTCAACTGAATCAAGGTGTTCAAGCAAAATAGAAAGTATCTTGTATTCAAAGAGTGGTCTTCTCTGGTTTTCTGTCTATTCCAGCTAGGAGTGTAATTTTGTATAAACCTGGAAACATTACAACCCACACACTGGATTTCCCTATTTTAGCTTGAAGTTATTCTGGGTTTTCTCTAAGTATTTAAAGATTGGGGAAGGGACCTTGTGCTAACCCCCGGTACCTTCACCTTTTCAAGGATCATAAGACCTACCCACTCATAGGTTTGTTTAGAGTATCTCTCCAAAGCCTGCCCGTCAAATTCATAACAAAGTCTAACTCTTGGCAGAGTATAAAAACCTTTCAAGATTGGGACTTCTTTCTCCATGTCCTCTTTCTTATATCCTAAACTCCAACCATGCCAAAACTTTCCATGAATCAGTAAGCCTTATTCAAAGCTCTATGAAATACTTGTTAAACCAAAGAGGCTAGCTAATAGTTATTGAACTGAATTCAGTTAATACTTATTAAACACTTACTGTGAGCTAAGCATTGTGCTAGACACAGTGTTGTACATGACAGAAACTGTAGGAGGACATTCAATTAACTTTAACCAAAGAAATTATCAGAGAAGAGGTGATGATAAATGTAATATCTTATGTCTTTTTAGCATTTCAGTGTAGAAAGTATTTTCAAATGTACTTTCTCTTCTAATTTTTACAATATCCCAATAAAATTGGGGCTGCTATCCCATTTTACAAACAAAAAAAAATCCAGAGACATTGGGAAATTTTTCCAAACAAACAGTTTGAAAATGTGGGGATCCAAGAACAAATACCCTGGCTCCAAGCCTCAAAAGCCTCACTTCTCTCTTCTTCTAGTAAGTCATTCATCTGATCAATCAGTCAGTGAACATATATCTGCTGAGTACATCTCGTGGACAGGGTGCCATTTTAAGGGCTTAAGCCATGGCAGAAAAGAAGATACACCTAGTGTCAAGGACATAAGGTTAGACACCCATGGACTACAGATGAGCTCCCTAAGTGGTTTGCCAATAGAGACCCTGAGAACAGATTCATGGCCCAGTACTGCACATACAGCCACCTGGGGAGCTTTTCTTTGTGTTTGGACAGAGACTGTGATGGGGAATTCTGACCTGTCCTCTCTGAAGCTCTCTCCTCTGGCAAGTTGGTAACTGCATCCTGCCTGTGGGATCCAGAGGTGTCTTTGCCATTATTAAAGAGAAATGAATGGCATTTTCATTCACCCTACTCTAGATCTCTCTCTCTCTCTTTCACAGAAAATCAGATTTGTTTGGCAGTCCTTATCTTTATGAAATATGCTGGCTGTTGTGGCATTCTGACTTATTCAAGGTGTGTGTACATTAATTGTGTACTCATGCTCCCTTCTTTGTTTGCCAAGGATTCTCTCAGATACAGATACCATCAATCTCATAATCCTTCATTTTTGCACCATGGTGAGTACACATAGTTAGGGTCATTTAGCAGTAAGCCAGACTTTTACACCTATGTATAGATTTTGTTTTATTAAATATGGTGTTCTTTGAAGTAAAGCAGTATGGAATTAGACATTTCTATTTTTACTTCCTGTTAAAAGACAATGAAACACTCCTTAGTTAGCTATTAAATAAAAGAGTTCCATTGACTCATAATTATAGAAATCCCTGAAGAATAATATTTGGTGTTTTTTATCGAAATGAAATGGTGCTTTAACCTAATGTCATGATTCTTTATTTTTCATTTCAAGTGGGTGAAAGTGACCAAAAGGAGTACCTTATGGACCCAGCTTTATTACTAAAGTGCTAGTCAAATCTATGAACAAATTTCTGTATAATTGGCCCATTGTTGTCTTTATGTGAATTTATCTGCCATTAACTAATGGATGTTTATTAAATGGTCTTTGGATTTCCAATCTCCACTTCAGACTCAGCTTCAGACCAGCTCAACTGAAGCTAGTCAAAATGCAGCCCAGAGGAAAAGTGTGGATAGAGATCTAAAATATTCCCTGAGTTGTCTTGATAATGTTTCAAGAGTAATCAAATGTGTATGATACATTTAATGACTGAGAAGGAATCCTTTACAGGTCTCTTCAGAAACATGAGAGGTATATCAGTTGGTGTCCACAACTGCAAATAGCAGAGTATCCAGCAGTGCTGGAAGCAGGGAGGATATTTAATTCACATAAGAAATATCTGTAAGTGGGCTGCTCTAGAGAGGCACAGGGGTCCATAATGTTATCAAAAACCTAGGCTTTTTCTTCCTTCCCACTCTGCCATTCAGTATATTGACTTGCCCTTTTCCCCAAAAACCTGTACTTATAATATTTGGTTTACATGTTATACAAGTTTACTAGTCCTGGCCATGTAGCTCAGTTGTTTAGAGTATCACTGTCCCTATACGCCAAAGTTGCGGGTTCAATCCCCAATCAGGACACACACAAGAAGAAACCAATGAATGCATAAATAAGTGAAACAACAAATTGATGTTTCTCTCTCTCTCTCTCTCTAAAGTCAATAAATAATTTTTTAATTTATTAAAGAAAAAATAGAACAAAACACCCATGATTTCATCATCTAAAGATTACCAGCATTGACATATTAATCTATAACTTTCAAATTATTTTCTTTTTTTATACACAGACATACTTATATACTCACAAAAATTTCATTTTTATAAACTACTTGTAACCTGTTTTGTTCCCTAACAAATTATCATAAACATTTTCTTTCCAATAAATATATGGTTGTGTAATATTTCATTGTTTGGATTAATATTTTTACATTTCTAATCCCTTATTGTTATTTTTTCTTATTTTTGCTCTTATAAATAACTTTGATGAATATTTATGTAAATATATTCTTGAGCTTGTCTTTTTATCCTTAACTTTGTTGAAGCTTTGTTTCCTTCCTCCTTCTTAGCAAGCCAGTGACAGTATCTGACTTGTTTGGCTCCAGAAGTCCATCGTCTCTAATTTGCTTTTTGCCTCCATCAAGTTGATTTTTTAAGCTGTACTTTCCTAAACTCAGGATCCAATAGGCAGTTGCTAAGCCTCTGACTCATCTCTAGTGCATTGACCTTCATGGGTTTGGACAGTCTTCTCACTAAATTAAAAGTTCCAAGTGCGGCCAATAAATGTACACCCCAGCTAGGTGATAAAAGGCTTAAACTATTCTGCCTGTTCCATTGGGGATGGTTGCAGCAGAAGCAGGGAAATAAGTGAAGTACCAAACTATCACACAGTGAATGGGTGTGGGATACTGTGAAAATGACTGCTAACTGTCACAGACTGGGTAGGTTTCTATGTTATTAGTGGTGAGTTCTCTGCCCCCAGAGCAAGACACTGACTGAATAAATATTTACTGGGCATTTAAATAATTGGTTAGAGCTGGTCTGAGCAGAAGATGGCTACTGGCCCCATCCATACTTACTTGCCAACCTATGGGCTGCTTAGAAATCAAGCTCCGTGTCTAAAATTGCTTCTGTCTCCAGGTGGGAGCCCCTTGCCAGGCACATTGACACATGGGGTCATTCTTTTCCTGTGGACAAAAGTCTTGTCAGACAGTGGACTCCCCAACAGTGCTCCTCCAAGTGGTTGAATGGCCTAATTCATTTTACCCAGGTAGGGGACAGTACTCTTACTGCAGAAACAACTAGATTAAGGCACGTGAGGACTGACTCCCAAACATAGGATGCCCAGACTTTAGAGGGAGGGAAAAACTGCCTGCTGATCTTGAGTTCTCCTCTGTCCTCACTGAATTTCCTTTTCTTTATTTTACTCACCAATTTAGCTTCCTCCTGGTGAGTTTAGCATCACCTAGAAGAGACTTGGGTGCTTTTTCTGCCTTGACACTACACGACAAAGGAAGAAATGAAGCAGAAAACACAACTATTGGAAAAATATATCTTTCTCCTTGGACAAAAGGTGAAAAGACACAGCTGTAGCAGTATGTCCCAGAGGTGCTAGGGTGGGGCCCTATGCATCTCTAAGATTAGAAAGGGAATGTGGTTAATTTCTGCCCAAATTAAAGATCTCACCCAAGTTCTTCTTCATTTGTCTTTGATACTCTAAGGTATGGTGTTACCCCAGGCAGCATGAATCAAGGCAATCTTCTAGAACATTCAATAGTCCAAATTTGTTAATCTGGGTTGCCAATGAAGACGGCATTTCTTTTGAGACTCTGACTCTTGGAAGTTTTTTTAAAATATAAAGCAATAAGAAAATACCATGTAAACCTATCCATTTTAGTTATTTCTGCATGCTAGCATTTCATTCCATTCCAAAGAGGCATAAAGACACCAGGTTAACCCAGTGAGGAGTGCAAAGGGACACAGGGAGTGGCCACAGGGGAAGGCCCAGGAGGTCGAGATGGACCAGAGAGGGACAGTGGTGTTGGGCATCTGAGAGGTCCCTGTGGCTCGCTCACGTGTCTGCTGTGGTCTTTGTTCCTTTCCTCACTTGACCACATCAGTGTGCCCCACAGTCCATGAAACCATCAGGAATTAGAGGTGGTATAATGACATGTCCCCGTGGCCATGTAACAGTCAGCCAATGCAAGGACATGAAACAAACTGGACCTCCAGATGGAGAATATCTAAAACAGGTGAGGCCAAGAAAGCCGCATAGTCATGCCCTTTAGAAACATGGTGGAAAAGTCTCTAAAAGACTTGAAGTATCTATTCCATGGGGTGGATTTGGGCAGAGGACTGGCGTTTTTGTGTTTTTTTTAAAAAAATTTTATTGTTATTCAATTACAGTTGTGTGCCTTTTCTCCCCATCCCTCCACCCCACCCCAGCTGAACCCACCTCCCTCCCCCACCTCCACCCTCCCCCTTGATTTTGTCCAAGTGTCCTTTATAGTAGTTCCTGTAATCCCCTCTCCTCACTGTCCCCTCCCCACTCCCCCCTGTCCATTGTTAGATTGTTCTTAACTTCAATGTCTCTGGTTATATTTTGTTTCCTTTTTTTTTCTTCTATTTATTATGTTCCAGTTAAAGGTGAGATCATATGGTATTTGTCCTGCACCGTCTGGCTTATTTCACTTAACATAATGCTCTCCAGTTCTATCCATGCTGTTGCAAAGGGTATAAGCTCTTTCTTTCTCTCTGCTGCGTAGAATTCAATTGTGTAAATATACCATAGTTTTTTGTTTTCAGAAAAAAGCCTGTGGATCCCTGATTTTTAAATTATGTTCATTTATAATTTTAATAAAAATCAAAAAAATTAAATAAGCAAATGAACCTTGTAAAAAGACCATGCCACCCGCCCAATCCTGTGTAGCTTCTTTTGCCACAGGGTTGGTCAATTTGTGCCAAAACATTTATTCAACATATAGTTATTGAGCATCTGCTGTAGATGAGGCACTGATTCAGGTGGGGTCAGGGGTACAGCTATGAGCAAAGGTGCACATAAAACTTGGCTTTATGACACTCACAGTCTACCTAGGGGGACAAACATTAGTCCAATAATCATACAGATAAATGTGCAATTTAAAATATTTGCAGATCACTGATCAAAGGTATCAGACTGAGAGATGTCCCTTTTGGCTGTGATTGGGGTGAAAGACAGCATCACCCACCACCTGCAAGTATTACATACTTGGCATGGTCAGGGCATGGTTGAAAATAAAGTTCCATATGATTCTAAAGATCATACTCTAAACCCTTAGGCACAGCCACTATCTAATGGACCTCTAACAATGCAGTGTTAAAATATCATATTAAGAGAATAAAGTAGCGTTTTCTATCCAGAAGTAATACCGTGACTGCTTACCAGTGTGGTCTCTGCCACTCATGCTGTGTGACCTTAGGCAAATGTCTTAGCTTCTCTGTGTCTCAATGACTTCATCTATAAAATGGGTATTTACAAAATTCTGTCCTGTAGGATTTTCAAGAAGATTAAATGTATTGATATATGTAAAGTGCTTTGAATACAGTCTTCTAACAAAATGAGCTATTGCTGTTACATCTTGCAATGTAACTCATCTAAATCACCTGAGCCAAGGACCTGGACCAAGTGGAACAGACCTTATGTAAGAAGAACAAGATGTGTTTTGAATTGTTGCCATACTGCTATCTAGGCATTCAGCAATAGATTTTAAAGGCAATTAGGTTGAAAATCACTGTCAACCAACCCTGAGAGTCATTAATACGAGGGTAACTAGCACAGCTTCCTGTTACGAACTCTTGCCTCTCCCCACCCTGCTGAAAGTTAACAAATAACGGGTCAGCAGTGGAGCACCCCATGTCATGAAGCAGACACTCCAGGTCGGGGCACATTTTGATTTGTCCACCATCACTCCACAATCCTGATCTCAACTCCATTTGTCAACACTCCACTTTCAGTTGCCATCCTGGTTACTCTCCTCCTTTTCTTCTCTTTTGCTTTTTCCAAAAACAAAAGCAAAAACCCCCCACAACTCCATCTGTGTCAAAGGAAGAAATAGTATAAATAGATCATAGGTAGGGACATGAGACAGGGACTGTAAGAATAGCTCTAATACAATAATATGTGAACAAACATCCTCACTCATCCCCACCCTTTTCCCTATCGATCATCTTCCACAGTATACTAAGTCTTTATTTCTGATACTTGTGACTAAGTTTCAAATTTATATGCAGAAATGATGATTATCAGTTATAAGGGAGACATGTCTGAAAGCAGAAAGTTGTAGCCAAGGCAAGTTCATCACGTGGATTGTTCAGCCTTTTCTCTCAAAGCTGCTTTCTTTTGGCTGTTGGCCCAGGAAGTTATTTATAATCCAATAAAAATTAAAAGGACTTATGGGAAGGATTTACTTACAGAGTGGATTGGTTCTGGCATTCAATCCATTGCTAATGTTAATTCCTGTTCATTTTAAAAATTCTGAATATAGAACCTTTCTCTCTACAGAGAATTTAGCTGAGATGGGGATCTTATTTTTTTATTCAGTGCTGGATACCCCAGGCCTAGCACAGTGTCTAGGATATAGTAGATGCCAGCAAACATTTACTTAGTGATGATGATATAAAAAAATAAAAAGAAACCTAGATAGGTATGACTATCATGGTCCCAGATAAGGCAAGATTGTATATTTCAGTATGAATGGAATACACAGAGTTCACAGGCTTCTAACAGAAGGAAAACTCTATAGAGTATTAGAATTTCACATGTGGGACAATTGTCCCAGATTTTGTGAGGGCAGTCCTTATGTCAATATTCTATCCTCAGTTGTTTTTAGCTTTTATTTATTCACTTATTCATTCATTCATTCATCCATATTATAATTCATATCCTAAAGGACTTTGAATGCCTTATAAAGCACATCTAAAACAAGACTAAAAAATGTATACCAGTGAAAGTTAGGTGTGCTGCAAATTTAAGCCTCCAAGAAGTCAATGTTAAGACTAATATTCATAAAATGAAAACAGAGCAGTTGTTTCAGTCAGTGCTTTCTGCCTTTTGTGTATCATGTGTATCATGATACACACAAAAAGGGAAAAGTTGTGTGTATGACACACTGACACTTGCAAAAGAAGTTGCTTATATCCACTGGCAGCCCCGGTTCCTTGGAAGTATTGCAGCCCTCCCCAGTCCCAGACATGAGGGTGGATCCACAGCTCTGAACACCAGTGACCTGTTCCTGGTAGCCTACAAGCTAGCTTGAGAAAAGAGCCCTTTTTGTGATACCAATGTCTACCAAAATCTTGTGGGCACTGAGGATCCTCAGCCAAATTTGTGATGGTACAAACTGTGTTCATTATGGGTTATTTCCTATCATACCCCTTAATGCAGGGATATTAGCATTGTGTTAGCTTCCTAGGACTGCTGAACAAGTTATCACAATCTTGGTGGCTTAAAACAACAGAAAGTTGTTCTCTTGCAGTCTGGCATCCACACGTCTAGAATCAAGGTGTCGGCTCTGAAGGCTCTAAGGAAGGGTCCTTCCTGCCTCTTCCAGCACCTGGTAGCTGGAAGGCATTCCCTGGCTAATGGCTGCATCATCCCAGCCTCTGTGTTCACATGGCTGTCTTCCTTCCACATCTCTGTCTTCTTATAAAAACATCAATCATTAGATTAGGATCCACTCTAACCACCTCATCTTCATTTACATCTGCTACAACTATTTCCAAATAAGGTCACACTCACAGGTACTGGTGGTTAGGACTTCAACATCTTTTTTGGCCAGGGGAAGGGCATGATTCAACCCACAACACAGATCAATGAGAAATGCAAAGGTAAATTGGAAAATCAGTCCTGTGAAGGCTCAGCATAAGGTCATTGAAATCCAGAGGTCTCTAGTGTGGGGGCTTCCTGCATGAGCATATCCTCATGCACAAACATTGTAGATAAGAGCTGGCTGCTGAGACCTTGAGGGCGTATTCTCTTGGGTGATGATATTCTCCACCCATGATTGTAGGGTGGCCACTGAAGAGAAGATAAGAAGGACATCGTTTTATGAAAATTAGACCTAGTCAAAATGTTCTGCTCTGCATCAGTTCCAACTCACTGACAAATGGGCGCTTGAGCTGCACACTCTTATGCCGCAAAACTTGAACATGAACAAAGTTACAGAAGCACTAAGGAATTTCAGTGTATCAGGATCAGAGTTCTATCTCCCAAGTAACATTTATCTCTCAGGTGAAACAACAGCAACAAAAAAAGCAACACAATTCCTTTGTTAGATTATTTGTCTGAAATTTAAAAATCTGCCCACATATTGCCTGGCTAACCTGCTTCACTTCCTTGCTTTCTTTCTTCCCACACAAATACAACTTGGCCTATGTGTGACACATGGCACTTGGTTTTATACTGCATACGTGAATGTAATGTCCTGCCTCACGTATGCTCTGCTCCTTGAGAATCTCGGATCCTCCTCAGTGACCAGTATCCTCTTCATTGAGGCACTAAGGAGGATTAATTGATGCATGTTGAATGAGGGGAATTAATAGAAACTCCACAGAACGCTAGATCTAAAAGTCCTGGCCCAGAAACAGGAGGAATTAGGCAATGTGGCTAATGCAATGTATTTAGATATTCACATTACAACGATTTCCTGGAAATTCCTATCTTAACAGTAGAGAGTAATGCCTGTTGACTACTTTTTGGGAGTCCTTTCTATCATATTCTCACCATTGCTTCCCATTATTTCTTCACCTCCAATATTTTCATTTTATCCTGTCTTAAGCTGTTTAATGTGTTTATTTGGACACCTGTTTGACATTCCTACTAGCTTGAATATCCCTTGAGGGTAGGGTGAGCCATGTATTTGTAGCATCTATGTTGCCATTTCCTGGCTCAAAGACTTAGGGGTTATGAAGTTGTCTGGGGGGAAAAATCCCCAAAACTAGACGAAAACCAAACAGAAGAAAATGTTGTTTTAGCACATCACACTGCCCCACTTTGGCTGTCAGAATACTTTTTTTCCTCCTCACAGAAGTCATAGGGACAGCAATTAATAAACGTTCTTCTATTATGTCCCATATCTGCAGCACAAGACTTGGTGTGCCTTGTCTTCAGTAAGAAAACTTTTAACAGTCTCATAAAATCCCAACAATATCAGATGCACCACCCCCCCAAGATGAAAGATGTTCCCATCTTAAAGAAAATGTATTCCTTGAAACATCCTATTGCTGTGACAGGAGGGTGAAATCCAGCTGTTACCATCCATTCTAAGCCCCTCTTCCTCTGAGTTGGTGGATGCATTTTGTGTAATTATCCTGCTTGTTTTTCTGTGTTTTAACGATTTTCCCGGTAGCTCCTTGGATATTTTTTCTTGGTTAATTGCTTGCTTTGCATCTCACTTTGCCATGATTTCAATGGGTGGTATGCTTCCAAAAGGATTTGCTGGAGACACCCCTCCCTTTAAGTCTGATCCTAATGTGATGAAGACACTGCTCAAAAGAGAAGAGAGGGCCTCGACCTGGGTGACCAGCTGATTGCTAGCTTTGCCTCTTTGAATTGTGAACAGTTGAGTTCTTGGCTGCCTTCTTTCCCTGACACCCATCCCCACTGTCAGTCTTGTACTTCTACACAGGACACAGTGTTCAACACCATCCACTCAGGCTACAATACCTCAGCCACCACTGACCTTGAATGAACCCCATGGAGAAGTAACGAAAATAAAGCAAAGAAGGAAAACATTAGGCAGCTTCATGCATTCTTATGTAACTAAATCAGCTATATCTGGAGATTTTTGTTAGTCCAAATTGCAGATTTGGTGCACTTTTTGGGCTCTGTGCCACCTTCTGCCCCATTCCCCTTGCCCTTCAGTTGTGTTGCTGGGTGAGCAGTTTCTTTGGCAGTCTGGAGTGAGGAGGCTGAGTGCGGTCTGTCTGTGTGGTCCCTCTATTGTCCATCAGTCCGGGAAGTGATCCAACCTGCAACTTTAACCCCAGATGTCCAGCAAAGCCTAAAACTTTGGCCAATTCAGGCTGGCTGAAGAAATAAACAAATTTTTTTTCCACAGGGCTTACAATCAGCTCAAAGAAGAGAATTGCAGACTTGATGGCTTTCTCTGATTGATATTTGGAACAGAATTTGCAAAATATATGTCCCTGAGGTTATAGTTGAAGGGGAACTAGAAACTTTGTCTTGCTCTTAAATAATGTAAAATTTTAGCCCCTAAAAATCAGTTTTATGGCTTGAATTGTGCCTCCTCCAAAAGATATATTGAGTTCCTTAACCTCCAGGACATCAGATGTGACCTTCTTTGGAAATAAGGTCTGTGCTGATGTAATTACTTAAGATTAAGTCAGACCTGAATAGGATGGGTCCCTAATCTAATAAAAAGGGGAAATTTGGGCAAGGAGGCATAAACAGGGAGAATACCATGTGAAGATGAAGAAGAGATCTGGGTGATGTACCTACAAGTCAAGGAATGACAAGGATCACCAGCAACTTGACCAGATGCTGGGAGGGAGGCCTGGAACAGATTCTTTGTCAGAGCCTCAGAAGGAACCAACTTGTGGACACCCTGGTCTCAGACTTCCAGCCTCCAGACTGTGAGACAACAAGTTTCTATTGTTTAAACTGCTCATGATGGAATTATTATTTATGACAAGTGAGTACAAAATTAACTCCAGCTGGTTTGTGACAAACAGCCCTGAGGAGCAAGGAGCTGCATGGTGTCTCTGTTCTTCTCTCACTGAAAATGGATCTGCCACTCCCACTTCCTCCAAGTCGCCTTTCCTTCCTGACCTGTGAACACATCCCCACTTTCTACCATGGCATCACACAAGGCTGATGTCCCCTTGCACTGGCACACAGGGCCAGAAAGAACACAGTGATTTACCTGCAGAAAAAAGCTTGATTCCTTCTGGCTGTTGTCATCACTGCATAGTAAGTCACATTTCTCAGAATTCTTTTTCTTTCATTATTAAAGCTCATGTAGACATCTAGGTTTATATTCAGGCCTTTTTCCCTCATTCTTATTTACCTGCCATGGGGAAAAATAGGCATGTGATTAAAGCTACACATGACATTTGCTCTTCTGTCCTCCACTTGGAGGTTGCAATAGTCTAATTTAGGGCCTTGTGCTGAAACTTGGATAAAGACACAACAATAATAAGGTGTTGGCACAAATATCTTGATAGTTGGTAAGACAGGTGCCTCACACATCTCTTTGTACCTATTTTCCAACATCTTCAGGTACAGATTCACTTTGCAGAATGGCAGAAGTAGTTGAGAGGATGTTACCATAAAAGTTATATATATTATACTGTATATACTATATAATATGTATATACGTACCCTGGCTGGTGCACCTCGGTTGGTTGGAACATCCTCCTGTACACTGAAAGGTTGTGGATTTAATTCTTAGTCAGGGCCATGCATGGATTGCAGGTTCAATCCCTGGCCTACTGGAGGAAACTGACTGGTATTCTCTGTTCAGTCAATGTTTCTGTCTCTCTCTCTCTTTCCCCCTTCCTTTCTCTCTAGAAGCAATGAAAATGTAAAAATGTCCTTGAGTGAGGATATATATATCCTCAAAAGAGAGCTCTTTGATCATACACACACACACATATGTATGTGTGTGTGTGTGTGTGTGTGTGTGTATATGAAGAGAGAGGGAGAGAGAGAGAGAAAAGCTCACTACTTCCCAAAGTTGGTTGGTGGAAAATCTCTCAGGGGCACATTGTGTCAGGCACTCAAGATGTGATTGACAGAGATTTGCCCAAATTATTTTAGGTTGTGAGTTGGGGCTTGTTGCTGTTGGGCCCAGGAATCCAGGAAAGACCAGGAATGGAGGCTTGACACACTGGCTCTGTGTCAAGCCAGTGTTCCCTTCCTGTGAGAGGGGTTGACTGAAGCACCCTCCAGTCAGGTGTTTGCCCAGATGTGCCTACAGAGTGCATGGAAGCGCTCTGTGCAATACAAGGCTGGATGCAGACAGCCATGGAGGTGATTCAGTCATTCTTGGTATGCCTGAGGCCTCTCTGCTGTCTGCTACTCCTTACTTCCTGTAACTGTTCTACTTCTTAGCCTCTCCCTCAGCCAGCTTCTGTCTTTCATAGATGGGCTTATGCAGAACCAGGGGCAGCCTCTTCTCATCCTTGGAGCCTCCTTTTCTTTTTCTTACTGTCCTCATCATCTGGGGATTTCACAGGGAAATTCCTGAGAGGAGAACTTTCATTAGCAAGACTATTTTTCAAGATGGGGTTTTTATGGGAAACTGCCTGGTTGATGGCTTGGCTGCTCCAGGTAGGTGTTGCTGCTAAAGGACCTCATAGCAAAGATCAGGGAAATTTCTCTATGGGGAGAGGGAGGGCCACGGAACAGGCTTTCTGAGTCTTGGCCTGACAAAGCATTGGGACTTCAGGAAACCAAAGAAATTTAGATATAGTCAACTAACTAAACAAATTGGGTGAATACTATCCAGGTTAGAATCCCTTGTGCATTTGAAGTAATAGAATTAAACTTTTATGCTAGTACAACTTTTCTGCAAAAGCAATGAACAGAGAGGGAGGTACAAACAAAAGATGATTTTTTAAAATATATTTTATTGATTATGCTATTACACTTGTCCCATTTGTTTCTCCCCTTTATTCCCCTCCACCCTGTACTCCCACTCCCTCCCGCATTCCCTCCCCTTTAGTTCATGTCCATATAATTTCTTTGGCTTCTCCATTTCCCATACTATTCTTAACCTCCCACTGTCTATTTTGTACCTACCATTTATACTTCTTCCCTGTACCTTTTCCCCCATTATCCCTCCTCCCCCTCCCTACTGATCACTCTCCATGTGATCTGTATTTCTGTGAATCTGTTCCTGTTCTAATTGTTTGCTTAATTTGTTTTTGGTTTTCTTTTTCTCTTTTTAGATTCAGTTGTTGATAGTTGTAAGCATGTTTGATCTTCTTCTTTTTCTTAGATAAGTCCCTTTAACATTTCATATAATAAGGGCTTGGTGATGATGGACTCCTTTAACTTGACCTTATCTGGGAAGCACTTTATCTGCCCTTCCATTCTAAATGAAAGCTTTGCTGGATAGAGTAATTTTGGATGTAGGTCCTTGCTTTTCATGACTTTGAATTCTTCTTTCCAGCCCCTTCTTGTTTCTTTTGAGAAATCAGCTGATTGTCTTATGGGAACTCCTTTGTAGGTAACTATCTCCTTTTTCTTTTGCTGCTTTTAAGATTCTCTCCTTGTCTTTAATCTTGAGTAATGTAATTATGACGTGCCTTGGTGCGTGTTTCCTTGGGTCCAACTTCTTTGGGACTATCTGAGCTTCCTGGACTTTCTGGAAGTCTATTACCTTTGCCAGATTAGGGAAGTTCTCCTTCATTATTTGTTCAAACAAGTTTTAAATTTCTTGCTCTTCCTTTTCTCCTTCTAGCACCCCTATGATTCAGATGTTGGAACGTTGAAAGTTGTCCCAGACGTTCCTAAGCCTCTCCTCATTTTTTTGCATTTTTGTTTCTTCATTCTGTTTTAGTTCAATGTTTATTTCTTCCTTCTGGTCCAAACTGTTTTTTTAAACTTTTTTTATATTTTTAATTTTTTATTTTTAAAGAATATTTTATTGATTATGCTCTTACAGTTGTCCCAACTTTTTTTCTCCCCTTTCTCCCCCTTCTCCCTGCACTTCCCTAAGCATCTCCTCTTTTTTTGCATTCTTGTTTCTTCATTTTGTTCCAGTTAGATGCTTATTTTTTTCCTTTTGTTCCAAATCGTTGATCTGAGTCCTGGTTTCCTTCCCTTCACTGTTGATTCCCTGTATATTTTCCCTTATTTCATTTTGTATATCCTTCATTTCTTCCTTCATTTGGCAACCAAGCTCAGCCAATTCTGTGAGCATCCTGATTACCAGTGTTTTGAACTCGGCATCTGATAGGTTGGTGATCTCCTCGTTGCTTAGTTCTTTTTCTGGAGCTTTGATCTGTGCTTTTATTTGGGCCATATTTCTTTGTCTCAGTGCACCTGTTACGTGTAAGGGGTGGAGCCTTAGGTATTCCGTAGGGAAGGCAACCCTCTTTGCTGCTTTATGGCACTGTCTGTGAGGGAGAGGCCAAAGAAGGAACAATGCTGCTTGCTCTGTTCTCATCCCACTTTCCATCACTTCCCTTGATTCCCACAGAAGTTTATGTCCTTTAGGTGCTGATTTGCAGGCAGTGGGTTTGTGCTCATTTTAGGACCCTGTGGGTCTCTCCAATATACTCTCCTATGAGGCTGGGAGTTTCTCCTGCCGCCACAATCCCCACAGATCTTTTCCTCAAACTGTGGTTTTGAGTCCTTAGTTGCCTGCACTGAAACCCAGGGTTTTGAGGTCCATCTTGCTCCCCCACTTTTCCCAGGCTTGTCTGTATGCGAATGCGGGATTGCCTGTGCAGTCTGACAGCTGCTACCTTGCCCACTGGTCCTCCAGCCACTGCCCTGACTTGTCTTCTCTGCCCCACCGCCCGTCTGCCCCTCCTACCTCTGGTTGAATGTTTCTTCAATTCCTCGGTTGTTGGACTTCTATTCAAATGTTTTTCTGGCAGTTTTGGTTGTTCTTTGTTTTCAAATTGGTTGTTTTCCTTCTTTTGGTTTGTGAGGAAGCAAGGCATTTCTGCCTACACCTCCATATGGGCCCCTTCCATGACTTGGTCCAAACTGTTGATTCGAGTCCTGATTTCCTTCACATCACTGTTGGTTCCCTGTACATTTTCCTTTATTTCACTTTGCATAGCCTTCACTTTTTCCTCTATTTTGTAGCCATACTCAACCATTTCTCTGAGCATCCTGATTACCAGTGTTTTAAACTCGGCATCTGGTAGGTTGGCTATCTCTTCATCACTTAGTTGTATTTTTTCTGGAGCTTTGATCTGTCTTTCATTTGGGCTATAATTTTTTTTTGTCTCGGTGCACCTGTTACATAGTAAGGGGTGGAGCCTTAGGTATTCATCAGGGCAGGTGACCCATTTTGCTGTTGTGGTGTGGTATGTGGGGGAAGGGTCCAAGAGGGAACAATACCACTTGCACAGCTCTCCCCTGGCTTTTAGTCACTTCCCCCACTACCCACAAGCAAATTGGGCCCTTTTGGTGCTGATTCCCAGGTGGATTGTTTTGTGTGGGTTCTAGGACCCCACAGGTCTCTCCAACAAAGGTCTCTGGGAGTTCCTCCTGCCACCTCAACCCTCACAGGTGTTTTCAGTCAGAGGTTTTGAGGCTTTATTTCTCTGTGCTGGAACCCTGTGTTGCTTGGTCCGTCTTGCTCCCCAGTTGTTCCTCCTGGTTATCTGCATGCAAATGTGCAACCCTCCCCCTTTGCCAGCCACTGCCTTGCCCAGTCCACTGGCCGCAGCCTCACCTGCCCAGGTCTTCCAGCTGCTGTGTTGCAACAAGTCCTCTCCACCCCAGCTGTCTGTTGCCACCCTTCCTACTGGTCAGGATGAATGCTTCTTCTCTAATTCCTTCATTGTTGGACTTCCATACAGTTTGATTTCCTGTCAGTTCGGGGTGTTTTTTGTTTTTAAGTTTGTTGTTGTCCTTGTTTTGGTTGTGCGAGGAGGCACAGTGTATCTACCTATGCCTCCATCTTGGCTGGAAGTTAAATATTGGCTACTATTATTCATTATCTACCAAAGCAGGTGCTTTAGAAAAAGAAAGTCTAACTCTATGAGTAAAAACTGAGTTAAACTTCTACCAAACATTGAGAAAGACCAAAAGATAGGGAAGCAGAGACAAGAGATACACCTGGAGAGGTCAGAGGCTTTCTTCGAACATCTCAATCCTTCAGTGACATCTGCATTGTCAACAGATTGTATAGCCCCCATCACATCTGTACTCATAGTCTTCAAAGGCCTTTTCCCGCCAAATGAACTAGTGACACACAAAATCGAATTAAAGGGCAATTGATATTTTTGCAGCCTTTCATATTGTACTCGAAAGCTGATCAGTCCACAGCTAAATTGTTGACTACAGTTTGCATTCAAGTTTCCCCCATTTGGGGGGCATGTGACTAATTATTGTAATCATCCTCGGTTGCTCTGCCTGCCAGGCCTTTTGTGTCATGCAAATGTGTTATCAAGATAACATGAAGAAGTATCAGGGAAATCATTGATAGCAGTGGTGACTGGGGATTATGACTAGTGATTGTGAACATGTTTTATTTTGAGCATAAAAGACCCTCAGTTTTTGATACTATTCCATGTTCTGGTCCTGAAATCTGCTATGCTGTTGTTTCCAGGAAAAGTTCAGAAATGGTTGTTCCTGAACATGTTCTACAAATAAGTGTTCTTGCCAGATGCAGAATGCAGCCAATGGTGGACAGTCTTTCCCTCTTCTCAACAGCCATTCTGCTGTCAAAAATACATGTTTGTTTTCATTTCCTTCATAGGGAGTCCTTTTATTGTCTCATGGAGCTATTTTAGTCTATTTTTTTTCTTGTGCAGGTATTTTTCATAATAAAAACTATCACTCATTATATTGTGCTAAGTGCTGCATAGGCATTACTTGAGATATTTCCTACCAGGAATAAAAACACTATTATTATGCCCATTTTACAGATAATAAAACTGGGGATTAGTAAACACACAGACATAGTAAAGAGAAAAATACCAGGATTTTAATGTAGTCTACATCTTTAGTTTTTGTCATTTCTTCTCCTCCCCTCTCCCATAACTCTTTGTAAAATTTGAAGGAGAATTTTCCAGGAATGAGAAGAGATAAGGGTGCATAGTCTCCCTATCTGGTCTGGGTTTAATTGGCTTCCATTTTGATGTTGAAACCCCTGGCTCATGTTTAGAAACCTAAAAGTTGTAAGAGGCAAACTGACACACTTATTGACCAAGAATTCTTCTGGGGCCACTTTAGATGAGCCGGGTGAGGGGACTTGCCTTTGCTCCCTATATCTCCTGCCCTGCTTTCTAAAGATAGCTTTCCACAATTTGAAGACAGGGCTTTTATTTTGCTTTGGTGCCCATACCACCTCATACCTGTTAGAATGGCTATTGTCAACAAGGCAAGTAATAACAAGTGTTGGAGAGGTTGTATAGAAAAGGGAACCCTCACTCACTGCTGGGAAAATGTAAACTGGTACAGTCATTATGGGAAACAGTCTGGTAGTTCCTCAAAAAATTAATGAGTTACCACATGACCCAGTAATTCCTCTTCTGGCTATCTACCTGAAAAACTCAAAAAAAATAATATGTGTTCATTGCAACATTATTCATGGTGGACAGGCATGGAGGCCACCAAAGTGTCCTATGATAGAGGATTGAATAAAGAAGATGTGGTACATATATATTA
Organism: Desmodus rotundus; assembly: GCF_022682495.2. Classification (NCBI taxonomy): domain Eukaryota; kingdom Metazoa; phylum Chordata; class Mammalia; order Chiroptera; family Phyllostomidae; genus Desmodus; species Desmodus rotundus. The sequence goes on from NC_071399.1 coordinate 29,071,903, forward strand.
TACAATAGAATATTACTTAGCCATAAGAAAAGATGAAATACTGCCATTTGTAACATGCATGGACCTCAAGAATATTAGGCTAAACCAAATGAATCAGTCAGAAAAAGCTAAGAACCCTATGATTTTACTCATACGTGGGATATAAAACTGAAACTCATGCTGACTGGTGTGGCTCAGTGGGTTGGGTGTCATCCCACAAACTGAAAGGCTGCTGGTTGATTCCCAGTCAGGGCATGTGCCTGGGTTGTGGGGCTGGTCCCTGGTTGGTGGCCTGCCAGAGACAGCCAATGGATATTTCTCTCGAACATCGATGTTTCTCTCCCTCTGTTTCTTCTTCCTCTCCCCTCTCTCTGAAAATAAAATTAAAAAAAAGAATATCTAAAATATTTTTTAAAAAACTGAAACTCATAGACACAGGCAACAATATGGTGGTTACCAGAGGGCAGGAAGTGAGGGGGTAGAGTAGAGGGACTAAAGGGAGCTACATATTTGGTAACGGAAGAGGATTTGACTTTCTGTGGTGGACACATAATGCAATACACAAACCATGTATTATAGAAATGTACAGTTGAAATCTATATGATCCTATTAACCAATATCAGCTCAATAAATTTAATTTTTAAAAATGATGCCCAGAACAGTGCCGGCTGGCCAGTTTTACACTTACCAATAGGCTCTGAATAAGCCAACCCAGAATTTAGAAAAACAAGAATTTATCAAAATGACACTTGCTTTAAAAGATAAATGCATTATGCCCTGATTGGTATAGCTCAGTTGTTGGGCATCATTCAGCAAAGCAAAAGGTTGCTGGTTCACTTCCTGGCCAGGGCACATGCCTGGATTGCAGGTTCAGTCCCCAGTTGGGGCACATGCATGAGGCAACCGACTGATATTTCTCTCCCTCTCTTTCTCCCTTCCTTCCCCTCTCTCTAAAAATAAATAAATAAATGAAATCCTTTTTTATTCAAGATAAACGCATTATCCTAAGACAACTTATCTCTCCCAGTATGTGCTCACAATTGTTCACCAGTCAGATATAATTTTTGAAATAATTTTGTAATTAAAATATTTAGCATCTCATTTTTCTTAATAAGTCAAAACCACACACTTCTGTTCTATTTTTCAATGGCAGGCTACTTTCTTCCTGGTACAATGTAAGTTTCATTGCACTTGCATTATAAAGCCTTCCCACCCTTGAGAATTTCCATAGAGAATCTGAGGATCCCTTAAGAGTTCATCAGCTAAAAGATCCTTTGCTCTGCTAAATAGTCAATCCCTACTGGTGTGCAGAGAAATAGTCCCATGAAGCATTCTAACTGTGAATTGTTTCCATCTTGTTTTGGTTTGAAATGTCATCCTGCCTGCACTGTGTGTATTCCCATTGGCTTGGTTCAGTCCTTCCTTGTCGAACTGGCTAGAACTTTCAGCTCCTCTCTGTCGTCTGCCCTGAGTGGTATGAGTAAGGTCAGATCCTCAGTGTCCCAAACTGCAGGTGCCCAACCTCATCAAGGCAGGTGACCCATATCATTAAGTTTGGTGCAGCCAAGACTCCACATGATGGAGAAACTAACTGAGCTAGTTATAATCATTTATGACCCTTTTCATCCTTTTATACATAGGAGAGACTCTACAATTGAAGAAATCATATGTTTCAAATTTCTCTTAATAATGTGACAATGAGCAGTGAGGGGAGAACTTTTAGAAGTAGGTTCCTAAAATTTAGCTTTGTGAATGTTCCCAAACTGTGCAACTATAACCATTCTTTAAAAAAAAAAAAGCTGACCCATGAAGGCACCCTCAGAACCCTTCACTGCAAACTTTAGTATGTCCCTCTGCTCTGCCCTTCAGCAAGATCTTGTCTAACAGTATTATTCTGCTGATGCGCTCTAGGAAGGAAAGATGTATGCCAAAAGACTCTGACTAGACAAATGGGGCCATGAGGGCAAGGTCTCAGATAATGAGTACAGGAAAGAATCACTAGTCCAGCTCAGCCTTAACTCAGTGGCTGTGATTTAAGTTTTAGCAAAATGATAATAAGGGGTGGGTTGGGGATGAGGCGAAGGAGGAACACAGACTCCCAGCATGGGTTATGGAAAAGGATGCAGGAGATGAGCTTCTAGTACTAATTCTGCTCCTGTCTCCACGACTTTGGGTAAGTCACTTAACCTCTCCGAGCCTTAGTTTTGTCATCTGTGAAAGATAAAGGGTTTGAGGGAAACCAAGATGGCGGCGTAGGTAGACACACTGCGCCTCCTCGCACAACCAGAACTGACAGAAAATCGAACAGCAAGGGGGACCGACACCAAGGAAACAGAAAATAATCATTCATCCAGACTGGTAGGAGGGGCGGAGACGGGCACCGGGGTGGAGAGGACTCGCGTGGCTGTGGCGGGACTGAGACTGGCAGAGTGTGGGACAAATGGCGCAGGCATTCCGAGCACTAGCAGACCCTGCGGTCCCACATTTGCACAGATAAACCCAGAGGGCCGGACTCAGAGTGGCGGAGAACGGGGCAGGCAGAGTGGCGGGTAGCACCTTGTGGCACCACATTCGCCCACAGATAAACCGGACGAACGGCAGGCAGCGAAGCAGACCGCTGCGCAACCCAGGGCTCCAGCTTGGGGAAATAAAGCCTCAAACCTCTGATTGAAAGCGCCCCTGGGGGTTGGGGCGGCAGGAGAGACTCCCAGCCTCACAGGAGAGGTTGTTGGAGAGACCCACAGGGGCCTAAAGTGTGCACAGGCCCACTTACTCGGGAACCAGCACCAGAGGGGCCCAGTTTGATTGTGGGTATCGGAGTGGAAGATTGAAATCCGGAGGAGAGTGAGGCGGGCGCCATTGCTCCCACTCGGCCCCTCCCCCACGTACAGCGTAACAGCGCAGCGACCAGCATTACCCCGCCCTGGTGAACACCTAAGGCTCCGCCCCTTAAAGTAACAGACACGCCAAGACAAAAAAAAAATGGCCCAAATGACAGAACACTTCAAAGCTCCAGAAAAAATACAACTAAGCGACGAAGAGATAGCCAACCTATCGGATGCACAGTTCAAAGCACTGGTTATCAATATGCTCACAGACTTGGTTGAATCTGTTCGAAAAACAGATGAAAAAATGAAGCCTATGCTAAGAGAAACAAAGGAAAATGTACAGGGAACCAATAGTGATGAGAAGGAAACTGGGACTCAAATCAATGGTATGGACCAGAAGGAAGAAACAAACATCCAACCAGAAAAGAATGAAGAAACAAGAACTTGGAAAAATGAGGAGAGGCTTAGGAATCTCCAGGACACCTTGAAACGTTCCAACATCCGAATTATAGGGGTGCCAGAAGGAGAAGAGGAAGAACAAAAAATTGAAAACTTATTTGAACAAATAATGGAGAACTTCCCCGATCTGGCAAAGGAAATAGACTTCCAGGAAGTCCAGGAAGCTCAGAGAGTCCCAAAGAAGCTGGACCCAAGGAGGAACACACCAAGGCACATCATCATTACATTACCCAAGATTAAACGCAAGGACCTACATCCAAGATTACTGTATCCAGCAAAGCTATCATTTAGAATGGAAGGGAAGATAAAGTGCTTCTCAGATAAGGTCAAGTTAAAGAAGCTCATCATCACCAAGCCCTTATTATATGAAATGTTAAAGGGAGTTACCTAAGAAAAAGAAGATCAAAAATTGGAACAGTAAAAATGACAGCAAACTCACAGTTATTAACAACCACACATAAAACAAAAACGAGAGCAAACTAGGCAAACAACTAGAACATGAGGGTTGTCAATAAGGGAGTGGGAGGGGGAGAGGGGGGTAAAGGTACAGAGAATAAGTAGCATAGATGATAGGTGGAAAATAGACAGGGGGAGGGTAAAAATAGTGTAGGAAATGTAGAAGCCAAAGAACTTATAAGTATGACCCATGGACATGAACTATGGGGGGGGAATGTGGGAGGGAGGGGGGTGGGCAGGATGGAGTGGAGTGGGGGGGGAAATGGGACAACTGTAATAGCATAATCAATAAATATATTTTTAAAAAAAAATTAAAAAGAAAAAAAAAAAAAAGAAAGATAAAGGGTTTGAATTAGGTGAATTTAGCATTCTGGGCTCTAAAATTTCATGATTTGAACTTCTAAATAGTACCGTTGGTTTAAGAAAATGTCAGTGCATTTCTGAAGTGCTTCCCTTTATACCAGCGTAAAAGGATTTTTTTCCATGTACGATACAAAATTTGTCTAAACTCACATTGTCCCAGCTCGACTGATATTTTTTTTTAATGGACTGAGTTCGAGTTGTTTGGGTGCTTAGATATAATTTGAATTTTCTGAATTAAATATGTTTTTTTTGCAAGATTTTAACAACTTTGTGATTTAGAGAAAGCAACTCTGTCTAAAAGTTCATGATAAAAAAATCAAGCTAGCAATTCATGGTGATTTACTAGTTAGTGAGAGACCAACTGTTTGATGGTGATAACGATTGTTATTGCCTGCATTTTCAAGTAGAGGCTAAACAGTTAAGGGATCAGCCCCAAGCAAGAAGTAGAGGGAGAAAGAATTCAAACTGAGTATTGGTTCCTAGAGCCTCATATTTATTCAGAACCAGGGTCCCTGCTTCCTGAGTAGATGATTATTTTGAGGACATCACTTTTAGAACAGCCAAGGAGGGGCCAGGCCACTTATTTTCAAACACCTTAGAAAAAATAAACTTCCATTTATCCCTGAAAATCTTCCAGTCTTCAAAATAAAAGGTTAAATTGGCTGCTTCTGACCTGAAGAACAAATTAGGGGAGAGAGCCCAACTCAGACCACAGCCAATGGTTCCCCTTATTTGGTCTGAGATTCGAAAGCAACATAATCCTTGAACTTGAGAATGTGGTATTTCCTTATCCATCTCCTGTTCACCCATCTTTTGTTGAAAATAACTCAACATCTCATTTGCTCTAATTTTCTTTCTTTATATCTTTGCATCTGAGCTCCCCCACCACCCGCCCCATTCATGTTCCTTACTAATTGGAAGGTCTTTCAAAGAAAGTTCTCTTTGACATTTGGTCTCTCCATTATTTTGTTTTCCTCTTTTTTTTTAAATAGAGAAGTTTTAGATTTAAATAAGTTTAACTATTCTAAAAAAATACTCTAAATGTATTGACATATAAAACTGAATTTTAAAAAATATTTTGTTATGCAAAGAATGGTTTTTTGAACAAATAATGTGACTATTTAGTATTAAGTGGAAACACATTATAGTATAAATGCAAAAAATTCTTCCAAATCCTTTTTGAGGGAAAAAAATCATGAAAGTCTTAAATTAGCAAATGAAAACATAGCGTCCAGTAATATTATTTCCTAAATATGTCTGAAATCTGTCATAATCTGTTTTCCTGGAACAATAAAAAACTGGTTCCAAGCCCCACATCGCTATCATTTTCCAGACAAAGGTTATCTGTGCATTATATTCAATATAGAATTTTCAAATTTTGAAACATTTTATTATTACAGTAATGGCTATTGCCGTTTCTAACAGACACCCTGTCAGAAGGTTTAAAAAATGTATGCCTCGGTTCATGCAAAAAAACACAAAGGTCAAAACTTTTAAAATGTCACTTCTTCTGCAGTTTTGCATAGAAAATACATTGGATCAGTGGGAGGGCTCCTTGCCCATAGAAACAGGCTGGAAGGGAAGAATGTAACCCTGCTGCTGAATTTCCACTTTCGCTGCAGCTGCGGGCTGAGCAGAAAGGCACTGTGGGAGCCTATTGTTACCCCAGCTGGGTAATAGTTTTCTTATTTTACAGTCAGCAACCAAGGGGGGTTGGGGTGTCTCCGTAAAGTGCCTGAAAAAAATATATAACTCCTGCAAATAGATCACTTTCTCCCTCCTCGGTAAGAAACAGGGATCTATAAATTGTGTACTTCATTTGGCCCTACGGGTGTAATTAAATAGCACAAACAAAAGCAACCCCCGAAGGATGGAACTTTCAAATTCAACATATTTCCCTAACAAACCAAGACTTTAGGGAAACACAGTGGCTTGGTACCACAATTGTTTGCTCCATCTAGCATCAGCCAATTATTCTTTCCGTTTTACTTTATTTGGAAGTCCCCTGCCATATAGTGGAAGGACGGAGGTGTGAAGCTAAAATTTTAATTTCAAGAGTTTTCAGCAGGGCAGAATTGCAGGCATCCAAGTTCTATCAAAAGCTTCCAAATTCCCCTGTTTACTACACAGGTTGCTAAATTTGTGTAAACGAGAGTAAATCTTCGTGGCCAAAGTTTGAGTAGTGCCTAGACTTCAAGCTTGTTTTGTTTTGCTTTTAACTGTGAATTGTCCATTGCATTATTGTTACCATGGAAACCCATTTTTAAAAGGTGAAAAGTCACTGATCTCTTGTCATTTTTGCTGCAGGAATGAACATTCTAGCAACTTGGCAGGGAAGAGTATATTGCATGCAGGTGAGGCAGTTTTTAGTGATGGCCCCGCTGTTGAATTTCTGGCCTTGAAGTCACAGGGGGACCACGCTTACACATCTCAAAAAGGCAAATGACCTTAAAATTGGATGTTTCAAAAATAATGAGACTGTTTGTTCAGAGACTAAAATGAAACTATGATGGGTGGAAACTACTTTGATTTTTTTCAGAGCACCCAAGAGTGTCAGCTTCCTCATTTCTTAGGCAGTTAGTTGCCATTACTAACTGACTAAGAAATACTCACTTTGAACATTTTGAGTTTTGAAAATGTTCACTTTGATTACTTGGGTCTCTGGGAATCCAAGAAATATTTTTGAAAAATAAAAACAAATAGTAAATAATTCTAGAGTGTGCCAGTAAGGTATACCCAGCTTTGTGCTGTCTGGGAAGTCAGAAAGCTGAGGAGAAACTTGATGGATTTTCATTTTGGAAGTACTAAATAAATGAGATCTGGTCTTTATTCTTGTCATTGGTCTGAAGAAAATTTAAGTTTCAGGCCCTATTCTTGGAAAGGATGAGAAAGTCTCTTCTTTTTGTCACTGAGTGTAAAAACAGCTCAGAGCACAGACAGTGATAGGAGCATAGTAAGTGCTCAATAAACACTTTTCAGTGGTGCTATGCTGGTTGCTTAGGAAAGTTTTAGTACTGTGTTCATTTTGATAAGACTGACAAATGAATCAGCAAATATGTGTTCATCAGAATGCATATGCTATTCATTCCTAGGGGTTGTTTTTATACTCATTGGTCTCAGTCTAAGAAAAGGATTCTGGACGTGTGAGCCCTTGTATATAAGCAAATAGCAGCCGCAAAAGGCAAAAACAAGAACAAGTGAGGTTTTAGTGTTTTGATTTTTTGCTGTGTGTATGGGTAAGAACAAAATGCCAGGAATCACCAGATAGGCTATAGGTGATGAAAAAATTGGGGATATGTCAGAAGCTGATTGGTTCTTTTAGCATAAGTTATCTCCAAGCTGAGCAGCTTTCACCAGAGACTCAAGATGTAAGGGCGTGGAGATGTGAAGAACAGCACAGTGCTTTCAATTCTTCTCACCTCCCAGGGAAGACAGTTTGGATACTTCTTTTCCATTGATCTTTCACCTAAATTTGCATACCCTGTTCAAGAACATTAATTTAAGGATGGTGTGTAAAACAAGGCTAGTCAAAGATAGGAAGGCAACTAGCTATGAGCTGGGCTGCACGAGCTGGGCTCCAGCCAGGGGGGACAGGCTGAGCCTAGGTTTCAGCTGCCCAACACTAATGTCAGGGGAAAGGGCCCCTGTCTTCACCTTGAGGGAGATGAGAGAAGGCAAGGCCATTTTGAGTGCCACGTCTGCAAATGGTAGCTCTTTTGGAGACAGCACATACTACATTGTTTTGTGATTTTAGTTTTCTTGTCTGTCTTCCCTATTAGGCTATGAGCTTCTCCAAAGCAAGGATGAGCTCACTGAATTCCTACTCCTACCCCAGTTCAGAAATGTCTATTGAATAAATGGATGAATGAATGAATGAAATCACAACACATTGCTATGTTGTGGGCAAATGAAAAACCAAAGGAAAGGAATCCCAAGAGACCTTTTTACTCTCCTACCCCATCCCACTTTGTCCCTCCCAATTCACCACCCTTCCCTGCTGCATCCCTCCCCAACCTACCCTATCTCACGCAACCCTATTCACTCTACAGTAGTTACTAGAGTAAAACACAAAATCCAGATAAAACAAATCTCCATTCTGAAGAGAAAATAAAAACTGTGATGCAGGCCTGGCTGGTGTGGCTCAGTTGGTTGGAGCCTTGGTGGGTAACTAAAAGGTTGCAGGTTGGATTCCCAGTCAGGGCACATACCTTGGTTGTGGGTACTATCCCCAGTTCGGGTGCTGGCAAGCCCAGTCCAGACACATATGATCACTGTCTAGTTGCTGTTCTCTTGTCTGGGCAGGTACAGGAGGCAATAAGCAATGCTTTTCTCTCTCACTATGTTTCTCTCCCTTCCTTTATCTCTAAAAGATGCCTGTGTTATGGGCCAGGTCCTCAGCTAAGGGGGTGCAAGAGGCAGCCAATCCATGTTTCTCTCACACATCAATGTTGTTCTCTCTTCCTCTCCCTTTCTCTAAAAATAAAATCCTTAAAAAAGAAGAAAAATAGAAAAAAAAAGAAATTTAATGTTCTATTTTGTCTCTTTGTATAAGTTTCACTGAAGTCAATTTCTGCACTTGAATTATCCCATTAGGACAGTGGCCTCTTTTCCTTAAAATGCTTTTGTTGAAATCCTGGCATTTACCTTCAATATATTAACATCCTCAGGTGATTTTTGGCAAACTGAGAGACTCCTTTTGGCATCTTAGGGAGCATTTAGGGGGTGGAATGGGTCAAATGCATTAAACATGATTGTTTCAATTTTCTCATCAGTAAATGGGGATAATGATATCTACTGTCCCTAGTCCACTGAGTCATGAGGATGATAAATAGATACTGCTAGTGAGTGCTTTGGAAAGATTCAAGTGAAAAGCAGAGTGGATTTTCAAAACAAACTTGAGAGTCAATCTTCCATCTGTGGCTAACTTCAAGAAAGGAGAAGATGAGTAAGAGAAGAAACACCGGGTAGCAATGAACTTTGCAGGGTTTACAGTTAATTCCAAATTAATAATGATAAAGATTGAAAATTTGTACATTGTGTTGTTTTAAGAGAGAAAAGAGGAGCTTCTGGCCCAGATGGAGGCATAGGTAGAGACACTGTGCCTCCTTGCACAACCAAAAGAAGGACAACGACAATTTAAAAACAAAAAACAACCAGAACTGACAGAAAGTTGAACTGTTTGGAAGTCCGACAACCAAGGAGATAAAGAAGAAACATTCATCCAGACCAGTAGGAGGGGTGGAGAAGGGCAGCTGGGCAGCAAGGACTCACAGCAAGGGCGGCTGGCGGACCCAGCAAGGTGGCGGATTGTGGAACGGGTCAGGCCAGGCTGCAGCTAGCAGACCCCACAAGGTGGTGGCTGGCAGACCCTGCGGCCCCACATTCACACATAGATAAACCGGGAGGAACAGTGGGGGGGCGAAGCAGACCACGCAGCCCAGGGCTCCAGCACAAGGAAATAAAGCCTCAAACCTCTGATTGAAAACACCCGTGGGGGTTGAGGTGGCAGCAGGAGAAACTCCCGGCCTCACAGGAGAGCTTGTTGGAGAGACCCACAGGGGCCTAGGGCATGCACAAGCACACCCACTCGGGAATCAGCACCAGAGGGACCCAGTTTGATTGTGGGTAGCGGAGTGAAAGACTGAAATCCGGCAGAGTGGAGCAAGTGCCATTGCTTCCTCTCAGCCCCTCCCCCACATACCGAGTCACAGCGCAGCGACCAGCATTACCCTGCCATGGAGAACACCTAAGGCTCTGCCCCTTTACGTAACAGGCGCGCCGAGACAAAAAAAAAAGGCCCAAATGACAGAACACTTCAAAGCTCCAGAAAAACTACAACTAAGCAACTAAGAGATAACAACCTATCAGATGCACAGTTCAAAACACTGGTAATCAGGAAGCTCAGAGAATTGGTTGAATTTGGTTGCAAATTAGATGAAAAAATGAAGGCTATGCTAAGAGAAACAAAGGAAAATGTATAGGGAACCAATAGTGATGCGAAGGAAACTGGGACTCAAATGAACGGTGTGGACCAGAAGGAAGAAAGAAACATCCAACCAGAAAAGAATGAAGAAACAGGAATTCAAAAAAATGAGGAGAGCTTAGGAACCTCCAGGACATCTTCAAATGTTCCAACATCCAAATTATAGGGGTACCAGAAGGAGAAGAGGAAGAGCAAGAAATTGAAAACTTATTTGAACAAATAATGAAGGAGAATTTCCCCGATCTGGCAAAGGAAATAGACTTCCAGGAAGTCCAGGAAGCTCAGAGAGTCCCAAAGAAGCTGGACCCAAGGAGGAACACACCAAGGCACATCATAATTACATTCCCCAAGATTAAGCAGAAGGAGAGAATCTTAGAAGCAGCAAGAGAAAAGGAGACAGTTACCTACAAAGGAGTTCCCATAAGACTGTCAGCTGATTTCTCAAAAGAGACCTTGCAGGCATGAAGGGGCTGGCAAGAAGTATTCCAAGTCATGAAAGGCAAGGACCTACATCCAAGATTATTGTATCTGGCAAAGCTATCATTTAGAATGGAAGGGCAGATAAAGTGCTTCTCAGATAAGGTCAAGTTAAAGGAGTCCATCATCACCAAGCCCTTATTATAGGAAATGTTAAAGGGATTTATCTAAGAAAAAGAAGATAAAAAATATGAACAGTAAAAATGACAGCAAACATAGTTATTAACAACCACACCTAAAACAGAAACAAAAGCAAACTAAGCCAACAACTAGAACAAGAACAGAACCACAGAAATGGAGATCACATGGAGGGTTATCAACAGGGGAGTGGGGAGGGGGGAGGGGGGAAAGGTACAGAGAATAAGTAGCATAAATGGTAGGTAGAAAATAGACAGGGTGAGTATAAGAATAGTATAGGAAATGTAGAAGCCAAAGAACTTATATGTATGACCCAAGGACATGAACTATAGGGGGAGAATGTGGGAGGGAGTTGGTGGGCAGGATGGAGTGGAGTGAAGGGGGGGAATGGGACAACTGTAATAGCATAATGAATAACTATATTAAAAATTAAAAAAGAATAAATAAAATCTATTTTAAAAGCAAAAAAAGAGAGAAAAGACATATTTTAAGAGAAAACCTAACAATATTCTTGCACTAAAAATGCTACACTATCTTAGTAAAAACTTATAAGGAGGAGACAGATAGAAGATTACAACTATTTTATCTTAATTGCTTTGTGTGAAAGGAAGAGTGAGGAAATAGAATACTTTTGTTTTGGTTTTCATCTAATAGTTGAAAATTGTGGGTAGATAATCACTAGCTAAATTGAGAAGCACAGAAATGATAAAGTAGCAGAAGGAAAAATAGGAATGAATGTCAACTAAATCAAATGAAGAAAATTGAAATGAAGATAAGGAAAAAGAAGACATAATAAAGTGTACCAATTAATGATCATAAAGTAAGACACAAAATAACAAGCATATCCACTATTACACTAAATGTGAATGAGATAAATTGCTCTATTAAAAATCAGTTTATCAAACTGTGTTTTAAGAAAAAACTTAGGTACATGGTGTTCCAAAAAATTCATCTAACAAAATAATAAGAAAATAAAAGAACAAACAAACATATTAGCACATATGAACAGAAAGAAGTGATGACATTAATATCAGACAATGAAGAATTTAGGACTCATGTCTCTAAAAGACAAAAGCAGTCATTATGTAATTATAAAATCCACACATTATTAAGATAAGCTAGTAACCTAAATTTGCTAAACAATGTAGTAATTATAGACAACAAAAATAAATGATATAATAAAATAATGTGATAACAGTTTCCATTATAATGGAACTAAAACATCCTCACAACAAATGAAAATGATTTGTAAAATGTTAATGAGAACCTTCATATGCATTCAATGGCCAATAAGTAATTAGAACTTTTAAAAATGCAAATCCCACCTGAATTCCTAATTTAGATCATAGCAGTCAGTTAAGAACCAATCAATCTCAAGAATTATCTTGGGCTTCTCAGGTATCCAAGAAAGTCCCTAATATTAATTGGTGTGCAAAACTAGGCAGCCCATTTTGTAACTGGTCAATTATTTGGCTGACTTGCTCAAAGCTAATGACCTGGGTGGTGATATGTAGAAACCCTCTAACTATATGCCTTAAGTGTACCCAAACTTACAGAATGATTTTGCTTCTGTAGGAGAACTAGAATCATCTCCAACAATATTCCTAAATAAGTGCATTTTTCCTTAATAAACATTACTTTGCTTGCTGCATAGACATGTTCGCAAGAAGTTTTATGTAAATCAAACCCCATTTTCCAGTTGACTAACCTACCATTTCAAATTTGTTTTCTTTCTTGATTGATTCTCAATTGACAGTGGCACTTACATTTTAGCTTTAAGTTTTTCTTCCCCCTGAGTGTTTCTACTGAAGCATTAATGATCACTAAACAAGTGATTTGGAGACAACTGCTTAAAGGAAATCTGCAGTGAATCCTTCTGTAAAGTATCCTTTTGTTAAGTGAAGGCTCCTGTGTAATATTAATAGTAACCCCATAATTTATCTGTTTAGAAAGTGTAGTGGATATCTCTTTTTGTTCTCTAGCCTCTGTAGTCTCCTCTGGTAACTATACCTTTGGCAGTGAAAGCTCTGTGAAATCATCCATTGTCAGTCCATGTGGTCCCAGCACAGGATTCCATTCCCAACTCCAAGGATGGAGAATATAGCCCAGGCCCAATTAGTGAGCAATGCATTCACCACCCACAGTGGCTCATTCCATGATGGACACCTTGCTCAACCACAGCCAAGGAGATGCAATGAAACATCTGACCGTGACTTCTAGAAGAGTGAAAATTATTTGCCATTGGAGCTGAAATCTATGAAGATATCGGAAATGGAGCAATTGGCTCCATCTTGTTAGCACATAAAGATTAAGACTGAAGCCAAGTGGAAGTCAGAGTAAAAGCAATTCAACTCCTGATGATATTGTTTGACTTCTGAAGTAGTCATTCTTGAAGCCAGTGCTACTCCTGAACTTTTCAGTTTAGGTGAGCCAATTAATTTGGGTTTTTATTCAACAAAGCTTAGGATGGGTTTTCTCTCTCTTGAAACCTCTAGCATGACTTCAGGCATTGAAAGTTTGAATTTTTGTGGAAAGTTTGAGTTTTTTTGGATTGAAATTTTGATTTATATATATATGTTCAGTCCACCAAAAATTCAAATATATATATATATTTATATATGTATATATATATATATTTGAATTTTTGGTGGACTGAACATATATATATATATATATAAAATTCAAAAAATATATATGTATTCACTTATCTACCAAAGTAAGTTGTGACATTTCTTTAATCACATAGTCCTAATGTTTGTGCACAGAATAGCAGATCCTAGAAGTAAGATTTTAGAATTCTTTTCACAGTCTTTCCCAGAACCCATTGATTCCCAGAGGTTGCAAGCCTATGTCTGGGTCTTTTCTGCCAAAGCAGAAGAGTTTTTTAAATGACGCAGTTGAGATTTCTAAAAAGTCAACTCTGAGCTTTCATAAGAACTTAATCATGTGTCCAATGCATTGAAAGTATTTGAAAGAATCCACACCTGCATGAGAATTTAGACACCAGAGGGTTCTATGAATGTCTGGACACTGAGAGCCCTCGTTTACAGTGGAGATACCTTAGCCAACTGCTTCATTTTTATCTCCCATGACAGTAGCAGCCACTGCTCTTATGCCTTGATATTTAGAAACAGACTGTGACTATAACCCAGATCAAAGGAATAGATGGACAGTGTCTCTCAAGTAGTCACTCTTCTCAAGGTTTCTGATTCTTAAGCAAACAGTGCTTTTGCATTCTGCTTGTTATAACATGAATGGCATAAAACCAAAAATGAAAATGTATGAGGTATTGAATTCTGTTTCTTTTCAGTGCCTTTATCATCAAGTCATTCTCCCTTATCCATTTCTCAATGAAAAATAAACATTTAGATCCTACAGGAAGTCTTAGATCCCTTTTATGATAGTGATTCTTGATTGCTTATATGTGATTTGAAAGGTACTCCGAAGATCTCCTCTTCTCCAAATATTGCCAGGTCCTGAGAACTGGCACATTCAGTTGGTGAAGGCTCTCTTCCTGGTTTGTAGATAGAGCCTTCTTGCTGTGTTCTCACATTAACTTTCCTTGGTGCATGTGTGTGTGTTCACGTGTGTGTGAGCTCTCTGGTCTCTTTCTCCTTCTATAAGCATTCCAATTCCATGATGGGGGACCAACACTCATGATTTTATTTAAATATAATTATCTCCCTGAAGGCCCCGCCTCCTAATATCCTAACATTGGGGGTTAGGGCTTCAACGTATGCATTTGGCAAGGGGACACAAACATTTAGTACATGGCAGCCTCTGTTGGTCCTTTGTCTTAGTCTCCATGTTTCTTATCAATGTCTCTCTTCTCTGCTTGGTCTCTAGGATTCAAGAAGGCAGGAGTTCTGTCTGTCACAGTCTGTGTTCCTAGCAGACAGAATCCACACATACTAGATCCTTAATAAATGTTTGTGAAATCAATAAATGCATCCCTGAGTCTAACTCAATAGAGCAACCAGTTCATCGTCAAATGTCTACAGTCTCCAGAGAAAGAGATTAGAAAGAGGAATCCTGGGCAGGAGGGGCATACAACACACAGTGTTCCAGATTTGGGGGTTCTTGACCATTGACTTTGGAAGGAGCTTTTGGAGCCTGGGCACTTGGGATTTCTGATGGATGTGTGACCAAGGAGCCAGGAAGGGGCACCCAGAGAAGGGAATAGGGAGCTTGCACAGAGAGTTGCACTAGGCTCAAGGGAAAAGAGTATGCAGTCAGTATGTTTCCTTCATTGTTGTGAAACATTGTTCTGAGTTCAGAAACTCATCAGGGTATGTACTCAACCCAGGAGTGTGCATTTGGCTAAGATATCTCCAAGATTCTGTCTTCCAGGAATATAAACACTTTGGGTGGGATACAGGAAAGGGAGGAACTTTAACATTACAATTTCTAAAAATCCTGCCAGCCTTTGGATTCTATTTTTTTCTCTTGCTGATTTTATCACTTAACATGCAACTGCATATATGTTAGCATTTACCTGCAGCATTTCATGCAGCTCTTAATCGTTATCTTTGGAATATTTTAGGGAACTTCTAAATTCTGCATTCTATAATTCTTGAATGCTTGAATATTTTAAGGTGTTTGTATGGTTTCATAATCAGGAAATAATCGATAATATATTTAAAATAAAGTTCAAGCAAGTTAGGAGGTGGTGGGGTAGGTGTTAGAACATGACATACAATCCTGCACCCCACTGTGACCAAGTGCATCAGAGATGGTTCTTCTTTTCATGAAACTTGGAACCCCAGTTCCTTCCATCTCTGATGTGCTATGTATCTAAAAGACTTAAGAAGTGTGATGCAAAGGAGGGCAGAAATTGGGGGAAGAGATCCTGCCAAGGTGTAACATCAGCCTAGACTGGCTCGGATTGCAAGGTATGCAAACCTTACTCAGCATCACTCAAATCTTCTGCTTTGTGTGCTGGCTCCTGAATCCTCAGGCTCAGGAAGGAGCCGTTGAAGCCCACTTTCCTATAAACCACATGAGAGTAAAAATCTAAGATCAGGTAAAAAGACCACTTTCTGGTTTTTTACTCTAACACTTATGTACCACTTCCGGCAAAGATGGAGGCATAGGTAGATACACTTGGCCTCCTTGCACAACCACAAGAAGGACAAGAGCTAATTTAAAAATGGAAACAACCAGAACTGACAGAAAATCAAACTGTATGGAAGTCTGACAACCAAGGAGTTAAAGAAGAAACATTCACTTGGACTGACAGGAGGGGCAGAGATGGACAGCAGGGGTGGAAAGGACGCATGGCAAAATGGCAGCTGGAGGACTGGGTAGGCAAGGTGGTGGCTGGTGGAGCAGGCGGCCCCACATTTGCATATGGATAAACTTGGAGGAACAACTGGGGAGCGAGACAAACTGAACAACCAGGGTTCCAGTGTGGGGAAATAAAGCCTCAAAACCCCTGAAAAAACCTGTGGGGGTTGCAGCGACGGGAGAGACTCCTAGCTTCACAGGAGAGTTTGTTGGAGAGACCCACAGGATCCTAGAATGTAAACAAGCTCATCCACTTGGGAATCAGCACCAGAGGGGCCCAATTTTCTTAGGTGTAGCTGGGAAAGTGACTGAAAGCCGAGAGCCAAGCAAGCGGCATTGCTCCCTCTCAGACTTCTCCCCCACATACAGTGACACAACAGCAAAATGGGTTGCCCTGCCCTGATGAATACCTAAGGCTCCACCCCTTACTATGTAACAGGTGTGCTGAGACAAAAAATATGGCCCAATTGAAAGAACAGATTAAAGCTCCAGAAAAAGAACTCAGTGATGAAGAGATAGCTAACCTATCAGATGAAGAATTCAAAACACTGGTAATCGGGATGCTCACAGAAATGACTGAGTACAGTTGCAAAACAAAGGAAGAGGTAAAGGCTATGAAGAATGAAATAAAGGAAAATACATAGGGAACCAGCAGTGAAGGGAAGGGAACCTGGGTTCAAATCAATGACTTGGACCGGAAGGAAGAAATGAACATTCAACCAGAACAGAATGAAGAAACAAGAATGTGAAAAAATGAGGAGAGGCTTAGGAACCTCCAGGACAACCTTAACCATTCCAGCATCCAAATCATAGTGGTGCCAGAAGAAGAGGAAGAGCAAGAAATTGAAAACTTATTTGAACAAATAATGAAGGAGAACTCCCCTAATGTGGCAAAGGCAATAGACTTCCAGGAAGTCCAAGAAGCTCAAAGAATCCCAAAGAAGTTGGACCCAAGGAAGCATATACCAAGGCACCTCATAATTACATCACCCAAGATTAAAGATAAGGAGAGAATCTTAGAAGCAGCAAGAGAAAAGGACACAGTTACCTACAAAGGAGTTCCCATAAGACTGTCAGCTGATTTCTCAAAAGAAGCCTTGCAGGCAAGAAGGGGCTGGAAAGGAGAATCCAAAGTCATGAAAGGCAAGGACCTACATCCAAGATTACTCTTGGATCCAGCAAAGCTATCATTTAGAATGAAAGGGAAGATAAAGTGCTTCCTAGACAAGGTCAACTTAAAGGAGTTCATCATCACCAAGCCCTTATTATATGAAATGTTAAAGAGACTTTATCTAAGAAAATGAAGATCAAAACTATAAACAGTAAAATGACAAGTCACCACTATCTACAAGTCAACCTAAAAAACAAAAACTAAAACTAAGCAAACAACTAAAACAAGAACAGAATCACAAAAATGGAAATCACATGGAGGCTTCTCAGTGGGGAGGGGGAGGAGGGATAATGGGGGAAAAGGTACAGGGAATAGGAAGCATAAATGGTAGGTACAAAACAGACAGGGAGAGGTTAAGAATAGTATGGGAAATGTAGAAGCCAAAGAAATTATATGCATGTCCCATGGACATGAGCTAATGGGGGTTGGATAGTGCTGGTGGGAGGGAGGGTGCAGAGTGGAGGGGGATAAAGGGGAGAAAAAAAATGGGACAACTGTAATAGCATAATCAATAAAATATGCTTTATAGAAAAGACTTACATACCATGTGATATACACCAAGTCAATATGCAGGACTGCAGTCTTTTGAACATCATGTCTCTCATTTATACAGGAGTGCACTAGATATTAATCTCAGAATGTTATAACCCAAATGACTAAAACCTAGTGTGTCAGTTTCCTCAGGCTATTATAAAAACTGGGTGGCTTGAAACAGACATTTTTTCTCTCACAGTTCTAGAGGCCAGAAGTCTGCAATTAAGGTGTCAGCAGGGCAGTGCTCCCTCCTAAAGCATTAAGGGAGGATCCTTCCTGTGTCTTCCAGCTTCTGGTGGTTACAGCAGTCCCTGGTGTTTTTTGGCTTCCAGCTGCAGTACTCCATCTTCTCCCTTATGTGTCTCCCCCCTTTTCTTGTACGGACACTAGACATTGGGTTTAAGTCCCACCCAGTGTAAAATCATCTCTCTTCACTACATCTGCAATGACCCTATTTCCAAATACAGTTGCATTCTGAGCTACTGGGATTTCAGCATATCTTTTTGGGAGACACAATTGAACCCCAAAAGTTCAGTTTTCATAAGTAGCATAACTAGACTTACCACTCAAATCTCATGGTATAATTTATTTCATTTGCTTTAATTAGTTTTTCTTTTCTAGTCACCTTAACCAAAAATATAATTTTGAACATGAAGCATTGGGCAGATTATTTTAACAGCTCTACACCTGGCTGGCTCTCTCTGTAAAGGAGGTTGCTGTACCACCTCCACTGGGGATGCTGTGGAGGGGAACCGAGGTCCCATAGCACTTGGCCCTTCCCCTCCTTCTCCCTGTTGTTAGGGAATATGCATGTAACCATTGCCTAGAGGAGAAAACAACATTTGGAATTTGTTCTGAGGAATTTTAGAACCAGGAGCACTTACAGCAAAATGCCGTGGCTGAAGGACTTAACTTTTTGTTCTCTGAGTGCCATTGAGAAGACAGGATGGTCATGGCAGTGCCTGTGGGAGGGAGGCAGACACTTGAGTTCTATTTCTAACTTTCCATTACCTTGATGCCTGACCTTGTAAAAGCTTCTTCTATTTTTTAAAAATCTCTGTAGCTGATTTCTTCATCTTCAAAGTGCAGGTGGTAGTCATGAATATTTGTTTCCTGTAGGTTTGGTTTTGTAAGCCTCTTCTTAGATAAAAAGTACCATGCAGCTGTGAAGTATTGTTCTTATTAATAACTTCATTTTGGCATAAACTCACCCACTTCTCATACTTCATGTTAATATTCTGCTGCAGAAAATATGCTGCAAAACAACCTGTATGATTTCCTCTGTCTTCTCATTTTGAGACTGATCTATACACAAATTGGTTAAGTTGTCCTAAAGCCGAATGCATTTTTTCCTCTTTGTCAATGTCTAAACAGGACTATGTCTTCTATATGGAAACGTCAATTTGATCCCTCTTGGTTCAGCTATTAGTTGCCAACTGTATTTAGTCAGCTTGGGCTGCTATAACAAAATACTGTAGATTGGATGGCTTACATAATAGAAAGTTATTTCTTACAGTTCCA
The DNA here is from genome assembly GCF_022682495.2 of Desmodus rotundus. Taxonomy (NCBI): domain Eukaryota; kingdom Metazoa; phylum Chordata; class Mammalia; order Chiroptera; family Phyllostomidae; genus Desmodus; species Desmodus rotundus. The sequence continues at coordinate 29,091,098 of NC_071399.1, forward strand.
GAGGCTGGAAAGTCCAAGATCAAGTTTCTGGTCAATTTGGGTTTTGGTGAGAGCCTGTTTCCTTGTTTGTAGATTGCTGTGTCCTCACATGGTGAGATAAAAAGGCCGGGAGGGACCATAAGAACCCCACCCTTACAACTTCCTCTAACCCTAATTTAGTGCCCAAAGGTTCCATCTCCAAACACCATCACGTTGGGAATTAGGGTTTCTACATGTGAATTTGGGGCAGCAGAGACATAATTTGGTCTCTGGTACCAGGCTAATAATTTGGTCTCGACTATTCATGGACAAGATTACTTGGAGCCAATTTGCACAAGATTACAGCCAGCACTGATGGTTTGTTTGGGGTCTTTTAAGCTGATCTAGAGATATCAAGAGAATTGGTTCATTATGCTCCTACACCACTGTCATCACCTCTGTCTCTCCTTGTGCCCCCGCTCCAGTGTTGGGTCATGATCAAAGCTGACCCCAGGACACCCCAGCATGGGCACAAGTGAAGACTTCCCAGATATTTCTTTGGTGTAAGCACAGAGGGGGACTCTACCCCAAGTGAAGCAAGAAATTGAAAGCCTCAGCCTTGTCTAGGCCCAGATGGCAGGACTCACTGAATGGCAGAGTGCTGAACTCTCTGGCAGTAGAAGGCATTCTAGCTGAGTGTGTGAAAGGCTGTGAGCCTGAGGATCAGGATTTGCTTGAGTAAGAGGGCATCTCATTCTCCCTTGGCTGCTAGGACCCCAAATGGGGTGCAGATGTCCAGAAGACATAGAGGGCAACAGAGAGTCATGTCTGCCCACTAGCATCCTTCTCTCACTTACATCCTTTGCATAACCTCCTTTCAGGTTTGGGACAAAGTGATTATGAATCAAGTCCAAGATTATTCCCAAAGTCCTTGAGCCTGGCCAGAACCCTCTGTGTTCTGTGATGAGCACAGAGAACTCAGACCTGGTCCCACTTGCACTTTCTTTTCAACCTACCATGGTGCTCCTACTGGAAGCATCCTGAGGGTTCTGGTTGGACATAGTCCTAGCTTCAAATATGGCAAAAAAAAAAAAAAGTTCTTTGGAAACTCAGTGTGCCAGAGGTTTTTCAAGCCACATACTTCCCACTTAGTATTTTTCAGTAAGTTAAAAATACTAAGAAATGCAGGCACATGCATGCACTGGCACTCCTCCAAAATATAAAGGATTAAAAAAATCTGTTACATGTTGCTGGTGTTGTTTTATAGACCTCCATTCACGCTTGTTTTTCCAGGGAGTTTGCTAACACCCTAGATAGTGAAGAAAGTTGTGGTCGCTCTCTTCAAGCCTTCGTCTTTCAATTTCTGAAGTCTGACAGCATTTCATTTTTAGAGTTAAACTTTCTTGAGCAAAACCAACCCATCTTTTGGGGCAGGATTTAGAGCTGCATGCACAGCCACAAAAACCACACATCTCAGGAAATCTTTTTGCCTGATGAGTCACATCGTTAATAGATGTGTTTTTCCATAAAGTGTGATTAATAATTCATCCAGCCTTTGTCAAACTTAACTCTATTGTTTGAACAGAATGTGAAATGCCCACAAGTGTTTGGTGCCATTGTCTTCCAAATTAGGAAAGCAACCAAAACAGAAGGACCCTTCTAAGAAGCTGGCTCTTGATGCCAGCCTGTGTGTTGGTGAAAAGGACACAAACCAATCTTTAAAAGCCTGGACACCGAGGGAAAGGGCCAAGACACCTGCTTACAAGCTCCTTCTGTATCACCACATTGACAATGATTGAAAAGTAAATTGCTTTTTAATAAGTGTGATATTCTTGGGGAAACAGTGCTGAAGGGTTAATTTAATGCTTGGCCCATTAAAACATTTGACTGCAATGAGAAGTTTGCTGGCTGATCGGATGATTATTTCTGCAGGAGAAGTGGTTGAAAACTGAGACTCGCTGCTCGCTGGGCCAGGTAATCAAGGGAAATCAGCAGCAAGGAGGAGTTGTGGCCGGGGAATGCCAGAATGGCTACCTGAGATTCTATTACCTGTCGTCTTTCAAGCATAATAATGAGATTATAGTAACCCTAAACTGGCTGAAAACAGAAATCTGGCTGTCTGTCAAGTTCATTGTGTTGAGTTTTACAACAACCCAGGTCTGGTTCCCCTGAACATGCAATGATTACACTGGGAACAGGCCTCAAGGAAATTCTGGGCAAACTTCAGGTTTGCTTAGATTTTGATTTCTGACCAAAGCATTGTTGTTTAGTGCATAAAAAACTTGCTAATGGGTTTTTTTTTTACCACGTGATTCAAAAACTAATAATACAATATTGCTACAAGCCTTTCCTTTCCCATGTAAGTCACAGATTGTCTGCCAGTCCTAAAAGGGTGTATTAGGATCCATGAGCCCCTGGCTCCAGCCACACCTGCACACTCTGAGTTTACTTCTACCCTCATCAAACACCCTGGAATTACCCTGTGTCCACGTTAGCTCTGCCTTCACTTCGAAGGAAAATTAGGGCCTGAAATTAAGAGGCAGGAACCTCCTTTATTCTTGAGGAAAATGATTTTTCGTATTGGGAAGTTGTCTTGTGTCTTGTTCAATTGAAAACCTGTCAGGTCACCATTTGGATGTCTATTACAGACTGTTGAAATGCTGTGAGCTGCCCCCTCCATCAAAATGACAACTAACATTTCATGAGAACTCACTCTAACCAGTTACTGTCCCAGTCATTTTGCATATCGCATCTCACTTAGTCCCTACCAGACCCTATGCTGGAGGTACTACCTTCAGTGTCATTTTCTAGATTGAGGCACAAGGAGTTAAATGTCAGGGTCTAAGTTGGTTGGAGTATTGTCCCTACATGCTGAGGTTGTGAGTTCAATCCTGGTTGGGACACATATGAGCATCAACCAATGAATGCATGAATGGATGGAACAGCAAATCGATGTTCTCTCTCCTTCTCTCTCTAAAAACCAATGAATAAAAAATATTTTTTTAAAAAGGGGGTTCCTGAGTTTCCATTACTAGCAGAAGCACCAGAATTTGATGTCAGAGCCTGGGCTCCCAGCTCCCAGGTTACTGACTCCTTGGTAGCACTGCAGCTGGACTCCAAAGACTGATTCTTAAGAGACTGACTTAGAAATGCCATATGTTCTTTTAAGCAACATAATAATTTAGAACAGCAAAAAGAAATGATTCACAAATGGCTAATCTTGTAAACGCCTTGCTTTATATGAACTGATCCCATGTAACACTCATGTCTTTGTTTCCAGAGGTTGCTTCTGTAATGCTCCATTACAATTTTAACCTTTCAGAGACTATTTATTAATTTTCATGATGAACATCAGGTGACTTCAAAACAGATTAAAGGAAAGGAAAATCTGGATAAACTAAAATTCAGCCTAAGTCTCCAGAAGAGAAAGAGAAATATCAATAGTCTCCTCTGTGGAAGAGAATTGTTGCTCGGGCAGCCAAGCACCTGAGGCACTGTCAGGCAGTGGACTGAGACAGTGTTGGGATTCTGCATACTTCTCTAGAATTTTCCCTTGGCCATGGATTTTCCCTGCGGTTAGCTCTGTTGCTTTGTATTTTGTCTTTCCCATCTGTAAAATTGAAAGAGTAGTTCCCATTTCTTCAGATCATATCCCCACCACCACAGCCAAGGCCTTAATCTCCTGTGCTTTGAATGAGATGCTTGGATGGAAGAGCCTTTGGTAGCCTGGGACCTGACAAACATGAGCCCCTGTGTCTGTGCTCACAGTGCCTGATGGACTCCCTGCAACATGGGTCCACACAGCAGGGCTCTAGACCCGGCTGGACAGACTGGGAAGGGGCTGACTGAAGGAGGCCTTGGAGCCCAGAGGAAAGCATCCCCACTGATCCCTTTGTATCCAGCTAACTCTAAACACAGTGCCTGCAGTCAGTTCAGCAGTTAACTGAAGAGCATGTGTAGAATAGATACATGCAACAGGTGACAAGGGGCCCAGCAGCTCCAACACAGTGTGATTCAGGTATTAACTCCACCACTTTTCCTCGCTGAAGTGGAATCATTGTGCATACCCTGGAGTCTGCAGGGGTAAGCTTCTTCCCTCTGCCACCACCATCCTTGAGTCACATGAGAACTTCTGGTTCTGCTGGACAGCCAGGGTTCTGGTCAGTTGACCCGTCCCTGCATAAGGTCAAAGATGTGTGAAGAATGGTCTTTACAACACCCGCCCTGAAGTCAGCAGACCGGCCTGCCCCTTTAATAATATGCTGCACATGGCCCTGTCACTATTAACAATGACAACTACTATAATAGCCTGTTTTCTGTGCCTCTCGTTTCTACTAGGAGTTAGAGAACAAAGTGGTTCCTTGGTATCCTCCCATAAGGAGCACAGGACAAATTATATAGGGGCCGTCATAACCATCGCAATAACCCAAAATTAGTGAGTTTGCAGCCATGCAGTGTGCCTTCACCTTTCTCTGATTTCATTCTAAGAGCCAGTCTGAGGTTAGTTGACCAGGGCTTTTTACTCCCACTTTATGGACTTGTTCTTGCCCATGACAAATGCTATTGATTCTATGGAGCTAATATGCAGGACTCTGCCATCCCTAGGGGCCAGGAGGACCCTGAGAGGGCCTCTGTCACAGCTGATCACAGTTCTGTCCTCCCCATAACTCTCCCCACACCCCGGACCCATCTCAAGAACCTCAGCCAGAGGGACTTTCTCAATTCCCCTAGCACCTGAGTTTTGATAGCCTACTCAAGGCCATGCCCTATGGTGGACAAAATGATGATCCCTGAACCGGAAACATATTCAAGTGAGCAGCAGAAATTAGGTGCCAGTAAGTAAGCACTATGGAAAGTAGAATGCACCATGAGAAATGAGCTATGAGGCGGAGTGATCACTTCTGAAACTGTGGGGGGCCCATCATTTGGGAAAAAACTGGAAAAGTGTATGGACAGGTGTAGATGTGGAAAGTACATTCCTGGTGGAGGGAGGAGTGTGGACAAGGCCATGAGGCAGCAAGTGGCTTTGTGTGAGAGAAGAACTCCACTTCTTGACATTGCTTGAGGAACAGAGCAGACCCCTGAGGTATTAAGGCTGAAAGAGGGTCTGGAAGACCACTGAATGTCGAAGTGAAGGTGGTGTATTGTATCCAACTTGTGTTGGAAGCACTGGAGGGCTCCCCACATTTGAACACTGGACGAGAATGTGCTCAGGGAAGACAGAACTGAAGACTATGTGCAGGCACTCAAGAGATCCAGAGCAGCAGCTGGCAGTTGTGCAGGCTGACTTGTGCTTCTTGCTTTCTCTCCTCTTATCCCAGCATTCACTTTGATACACATGTTTGCAGTCATCCATCCAGAAGTAGCATCTACCTGTGGTTCATGAATCAGATGTGGAACAATCTGGAACCCTTCCTTCTTATAGAGGGCTTGGCCACTCTACCATGCTTTTCTTTCAGGTGAATTGTTTACCTTGATGTGAAAACGTTTTCTCCCCTGACCAAATGGTTATTTGAGAGATATATAACAGATTCTGTGCACTTTAGAAAGAAAAGAAAGTGGAGTTCATGAAATCCTGTGTAGTTAACCTTTTGAAAAGGCATTGGGAGACCTCAGATTATGATTCAATTCTTATATTTGTCATTTTGATTATTATGACCCTGTGACCAATCTTGAAATAGCCTATGATACATTGGATTAGAGTATTTTAATGACTTAAGGACCCAATCCAATTGGTTGTAGTAGCATCTATGTCATGAATTGAGAAGAAATGAGCTATTCAGATGCTGAAATTAACCTTAATGTGGTGGATTTGGTGATAATTTTAGGATATTGCTTTGTGATTATTTCTCATTAAAAATTTACATGATAAATACTGGAGGTCAAGATATAGCAAGGAAACTACATATGTATTCATATATATGTATGTATATAAATCCAAGAACCAACATTGTAGTCTTGAAATGTAATTTCTTACTCAAAAGAACCAGAGTTCCTTGGAGCAAAAGCTGAGCTGGGCATGGAAGGATACAAAATGAGCCTAGGACATTTTGCCATAAAAACAGAGCCAATATAAAGAGGTTTTTAATAACCAAACATGGGAAAATTTGATCATCAAAGTATAATAACTGTAATGGATTGCACAACCCATGTTTAAATCCATGAGATTTTAATGAAACTTAAAAAAATAAATAATTGGTACCACTGGAGCATGCTAATGAATAATTCATTATTTTGAAAACTAGTAAACAAAGGGAGCATATCAAATATTTATCCCACCTTTGCAATATAAACTACACAACTGGGCAACCAGATATAACACAGGGTGATTTTTTTCTTTATAGAAGTGTTCCAGCTTGTTAATAGGGGGAGGAGAAGTGACAGAATTCGATTAGAAGCATGTTCCATCCCTAAATGTATTAGTGTATCTTGACACAGCAGCAGCAGCCACTTACATTGCTCAGAGGGAGACAGCCAAATATTTCCCTCCTCCTGATGAGATGCAGAAGCACCTCCTCCTAATGAGAGCCCTCTCTCCCCCAGTGAAACCAGAATCTGATCAAACCCCCAGATCTAATTACAATTTATAGGATATGCAGAGGAGTTGGTTAGACTGAACCATAGGAATGCAACTGGGAAAATCCCCAAAGGGGGAAACTCTATAGATCAATGACCATTTCCATCAACAAATAAATTATAAGAAAAAAAAAAGAAGAACTAAAAATGGCAGTGAGACTTATTGATTGGAAAAGTCTTAAGAAACATTTCAGCCAGGCACAATGCAGGATCCGTAATTTGGATCCTGGCTCAAGCCAAAAAAAATTTATTTTTAACTGAAAAAATACATTTATGACATACTTAATTCAGATTATGATGTTAAATGAGACAACTGGAAAATTTAAACACTGACTAGGTATTTTACCATATTAAGAAACTACTGTTAGTTTTTCAGGTATAACTATGTATGTAATCATGAGTTTAAAAAAATGATTCCTTATTTTTAAAAAATCCACATCAAAATATATACACATAAAAATATGACATTTGAGATTTGCCTGGGGTGGGTGGGGGAAGTGGGAGGACGAAATGATCAGAACAAGATCTCTATGAGTTGCCAATTGTTGAAATTGGATGATGGGCACGTGCGAGTTCATTGTACTATTCTCTCAATTTTTACATGTTTGACATAATTTCTAAAAATCAAGCATGCATATGTATATGTATAGTTTCTAATTCTTAGAAAATAAAATCATAATTATTGCTGAAAAACTAAAGCTTTTCTGCTCCTACTTGCAGTAATTCCATGTGTACACATGCACCCACATATAAATATATACGTATGTAAATATATATACCTGCTAATGTCCTTGAGTATATACCTTCACAGGTAACTATGCATAGATGCTAATTGTTTTCCTTGGGGAAGAAGATAATGCATTCTGGAGCTGTTGATTAAAAACATGAACTGTAAAATTATGCTGCAAAGTTTATAAAACTTTCAGAGGTTGCATTTTGACATACTGGGAGCTTGCCTTTAACAATGACAGAAAGCCCCACAAAAATACTGCGTTTTTTCTGGTGCGGGTCTTTATCTTATCTTGACAGATTATTGCTGGTTAAATTGTAGTGCTGACTTAAAGGCAGGACTCTTCAAGGGAGTCAGAAATTAAGGCTTCACCAAATGGTAATAAAGCTATTAAAAATGCAAACAGCAAACAGCTACACTGTACAGGTTAGACAGCTAATCCAAACTAGCAGTTTAAAAAGCAGAGCAATTACACTTTTATTTAAATGCAAGGAATATGAGCAAGAATAGAATGAGGAGCCTTGTTTAAATGCATTCTTTTGAATATTTATTAGAAATAATACATGTAGTTAAGCCACTTATCTGATTTCAGTGAATAAGTAAAATGCTAAAGATCAATTTTCATAATTATACCAAAGAAGTCTGTCTTTCATAAAAATCTCATTAATAACACCATTATTACTGAAAAAATATCTTGGTATTATTATTGTTATTCTAATTATCAGCAAAATGCTACTGATAATGTTGTCATAAAATTCCCTTTTAGTATCCTATTAAGAGAGATAGACTAAGTAGTGGTTTAAGTTAAATCTAGACCCTAAGTGGCATTATAAAAATCTTCTTTGTGTACTGGGTTAAAATACATTATGTGTATAATTACAAAAATTACTATGAGTTTGGCAAACAGAACTTTATGTGCACCGAAGGACCCACACGCCACATGCAGGTCAGCCAGGCCCTTCACACTGGCAGGTCAACGTGGACATTCCTGAAGTGATGCCCTCGATCATCTTCAAGTGGAATATTCCTGTTGATTAACCAAGATTGGCGACTGCTTTTAAGACTGTATATCTATTTATTTATTTGCACTTTAACTCCCTAATAATAATTTACCTGTACTTCCTGAAGTTGTTACTTCTCCTAAGTGTGATAACCCACCACAACTGCTGCCAAATGTGGGGGAAATGACTTCACTTCCCTGGGTCTCAGTTTCTGTCTCAGAAGAGATGTGTCCAGATGAGGAAGGCCCCAATAACCATTTGATTCCTGATTGTTTAGCTTAAAGTAAAACAATGGGTTTTCTGAATCTTTGGCAAATATTGCTGCAACAAAACAAAACAAAAAGCATTTTGAGACTTCTGTTTATATAATGAGCCCTATTAGGAAAAAAGGGATTTGAAGCAAAATTAACTATGCAGTTATTGTTGGGACTTTGTTCCTAGTAATAATAGTAATAGTAATAATAATAATAATAATGACAATAAAGTTCAGCAAATCCAGGTGTCTTTGTTTAAGCAACATGTTTTCCTCGTAACACACACAACCTACAACAGCCCGGCAAATTCACAGAGCTGCCTGTGTTACTGAAGTTAAATTTTTTTTCTGATGAAATCTGCAGAGAAGTAAGTAGGACTTCTTTTACTCAGCATTTGAAAATGATACACAGGACTGAATGAACAAACAAAAATAAATAAACACTTATTTTAATACCTGTTTGTGAGGATCAGAATATCACTGTACTGGTATGAATAAAGACACATGAATACTTAAAGTATTTAAATGGTAAGCCTCATTTAATTGATTAATGATAAAATAGCTCTTTGAATCGGAAGAAGTAATCATTTTTTAACAATGTGAATGAGTAAAAGAAGCCACAATAAAGTAAAAGGCATATTTTTACTTTCAGCTCAAAGCTGAAAACAAAGGAATTTTGGAACATGAAAGGATGAAGCCAGTGCAGGCACCCACCCTGCCTTTCACGATTATCCCAATGGACCAATGGGGAGGAATGTATGTACCCTAAACCAAGTGAAATTTCATCCCCGCTCATAGCTAGCTATCCTATCTCAGCGCATTGGAGATTTGGAGAGCCAACCTTTGTCCCTACGTAAAGGACCTCAAAACCTTTGAAGATGGTTATTATGACACACTAACAACTGCTGTCTGTGCTAAACTCCCCCAGTTGTATGTTGTATCTCCCATCCTTGATGTGATGTGGTCTGATCCACATCCCCTCCATTCATCACTCTGCTCTAGCAAAAATTCAGCTCTTCCAAATTCCTTTCTATTTGATTTTATTCAATAGAGCATCTGCTGTGTGCTAGATACTCTGTATGGAGAGAGACAGAGAGACAGAGAGTCTGCGGTGACAGTGGGTGCCACAAGATGGGTCTTACGACTGAAGTTCAGGAAGTGAAGGATCTCACCTGGAGGAGGGTTCAGGGGTACAGAAAATCTGCCTGAGGAAAATTCCATTTAGCCAAGACCCGAAGAGTGAGTAGGTGTGACAATCCAGAAGGAGGAGGGAGGGCAACGGGTCCACAGTCCTGGGAAGTTTCCTCTTGCTTTGGCTGTTGGGAAGCAAATAAAGTTGTCAACCATGGCAGGGCAGGTGATGCAACCATGAGGCACAGCCAGGCTGAACTTTGGCTCCTGGACAGCCCATGATGGTTGTGAGGCAAGAGGGCCTTGGAGAGGTATTTCAGAAGCATCTCTCTGACTGCAGTATGAAGAATTATTTGGTGTGAGCCAGTTTAGAGGCAGACAACAGTGAGAAGGTTGAAGCTGAAGGGTGGAGAGATATTGTCAAGCTAGAAAGATGTTTAGAATAATTTTCTAAAATTATTTCTTTAAAAGTTTAGCCATATTATGGGTTAAATGAGTTTTAATAGGCTCATATAAAAACCTAATTTCAATTTTTAACATTATTTCCATGAAAAAGTGTTCTAGTTCCTAATAACTAATATATAATTGAACTTGGGACATAACCCTTTGTAAACTGAACACAGCTCATATGCTTACTCCAGCAATGCTCAGAGATGGGAAGGCGTGGTTTCCTGGTGGCTCTTGGTACAAGCCAGGTCCCTCTTGGACCCTGTTCAAGAGCAGATCATTTTCTCAACTGGCTAAAAGCCTGTGGGGCATTTCCCAGCTGGGAACCTCAGGACAGAGCTCAAGAAGGCCACAGCGGGGCCGTTTGTCAAAAGACCTGAGCTCGTTTCCATGACTCTGTCAGTTTACAAACAAAAAGAACAGAAAAGCTAATGCCTAGAGATGGTTTAAACAAAAGTTTAAAAAGTAAGCCATAAAACTAATCCCTCTAGGAAGGTAGGTCTTGGCTAGGCGTTGCTGTTGTTCCATCTGTGTGACTGAGACCACCAACCCCATAGTGGAGGACTAATATTTCATTTAAATTTCCAACAGTTCATGCGTGGAATGACACTTTCATCAAACATAATAAAGGTGAATAACTAAAAAAGTGAAATAAAAATAACTAATGAAATACTAGCCAATTTTCATTATGAGTTTCAATACATGTAACATTATGTTGTAATATTGCTACAAAAGTTTCTAATCTCTTACTCTGCAAGTCCTCCCTTTCTCCTCCCAGACATGATCACTGGTTTGTGGGTCAGAGGCGCAGTCAGACTGGAGTTAGTGGAGGTGCGGATTCCAATCTGCCCAAATAACTAACTGGTCCAACAACTCGACAAGCACTCAACACAGTGCAGAGGCAAATAGCATTTGTTTTTGTTTCCTTTTTGACGTGCAATGGATGTTGTTATTCCTGCAAAACAAAAAGTTACTGGGACATTCAGGAAAAGGGAGGAAATGATGGTTTGCTAAACTCAGTGGTGGACTGGGGAGATGAAGTCAGAGGGAAACAAAGCAGGAGGACAATTGCGGCCTCCCAACCCCTGGCCAGTGGGCATGAACCTTGCGAGATGAAGTTACGATTTCATTAGTCATAGAGAGGTCATAACTGTTTTCACATCACACCAGTACATTTCAAGGCTATTTTTAAAGATTTTGATGAGAGATCATTGGCCGGCTCTTCCATCCCTGTTTAATTAGGCTTTGTATTGTGCCCTCTGAGCTTGTCCACAGACACCTACCACGCCACTACCACATCTCAGCAGAATCCTGAACAAAAGGTTCACTGATGAAATCATTAACAAATAATAGGTTTTGAGAATCAAGAGGTAATCTGGGGTTACTGTGGAACTATTCTGCTGCTGTGTGGGGACAGAACTGTGCCCAGACCTCTCAGCACGGTGTCGGCTTCACCTCTGGTGAAGGAAGTTCAGCTGATATCATATTGGTAACCGTGAGTCCTGACTCACAGTCTCATCCTTCCCTTTTCTACGTGTTCTTACTTGTGAAGGTATGTGCATAGTCACTCGGGTTTTATTTTCAAAGGAAGGACCTACTAAATAAAAGGGCCTCTAATGAACATCTTTAAGGGGGAAGTGCTGAGTTCTCCCTGGCTACTAAATTGGCCCTGCCTGGCTGGGAGAAGCCCCACACTGTAAACAGTCCAGTGTGGCCATGGTAACAAGCAGTTCCACATTTAACTTTTCAGTTTATAAAGGAGGTAATTACTTTCTTCTTTACATTTGTATAGTCTATAATAGCAATAATGTTGCCCCTACCTCCCAGGTCAGACAACTCCTGGTGATTAATGAACAGCTTTACTTTTTTTTTCTCCTAAGGCCCTTTGAGTTCCCTCTAGGTTTCTAAACTCCTCTGGTCACTTGCTAAGTGCAAGAAAATGTCCTTCTCATGGATCACAATTGCCCTTGCCACACCCTCTTGGCTTTAACACAAAGGCAAATCTACCAGCATCTCTTGCTGTGTGGCCTGGGGCTAGTCTGTTAGCAGCACTGTTTTATTCCCACACTATGTGTGAGTTTATGCAAACAGTTTGTGCATTTGACAAGTTGCACAAGTTGCATCCTTTGCAGAGAGATGCTTGTGATACAGCAAGTAACATAGTGGACAACAGATGTGCTTGTAGAGACCTGTTCTGTTTAATGCCCCAGACTAAAGCATTGTCACTGAGCACAATTCTCTGTGTTTCACAAATGAAGACAGTGATACTTTCCTCAGGCTTCCTCCATTCATCCACACATACATGCAGGAATTTGGCTTCATTTTTAACACAAGAAATATTTATCAATTACCACCAAAGCTGTGTGTACCAGGTGATGTAGGATTACAGATGCATTTTTGTCCTTAACAGAAATGTACTGAACCTTTGCTATGTACAAACTGCTTTGCTAGACTTGGGTTGTGCACCTGATAAACTTATAATCTGTTGAAAGAGGCAGGTGTACACAGTAAATAATACCACAAAGCACACAAACTAAGCATCAGTAAGGCATAGTAGTCTGGGAGTGTCTAGCATCATCACCATCTACATCCACAGCATGGGCATCAAGAAGACAGTGCTGCTTACTGAACATCTGACTGTATATGGAAGACACTTCCCCAGATGCTCATCAAACATTAAAGTTATCAGAGGTGTTTGCTGCTCACAGGGCAAACCACATGACGGTTCAAATAGACGATACTTGGCATAGCTATTGAGGACACTAAGCAGATGCAAGAAAGCATCACAATCTTTTATGTGTGTGGACATAGGTTTAGTGTAGCTGGTAGTTTAGAAAATGAATTTCTAACCCTGGAAGGACATCTGCTGTGGCTTTTGAGAAAAAAGACTTCATTGATGACCAGGCCTTGTGTGTGAACATGTTTGGTGACCTGCATTTTGGGGAGGTTTGTATAGCAATTGTTTAGTATCAGAGGATCTCAGATGATATACTCCTGCCTGCAGTTGGGGCTCAGAGATTTTTAGCTCACTCAATATAATCCTTACTTTAGTTGTAATACTCCTAAGAATCCAGTAGAGTTATGTGCACCCAGTAAGAACCAAATGATTAGGTTTGTTGCTTTTAGCTTTTAACTTATTCAGTATGCATTGCGTACTACGTGTAAGATTTTTAAATGGCAATCTTAAAAATAGTAGATATCTAAATGACAAGCACCAACCTAGTTGGCATGCTGTTTAGGCAGTGTGTGTTGGTGGCATTCATCCTGGAAGCTATGACTCACACCCTCTGTGTGAACATGTGGCCAACAGGAGGAGAAAGGCCTGGTCAGAGCTGGATTTGCCCTGTGCTGAGCTGACTGCTTTGGTCACTTATCAACTGTCATGACTCAAAAAAAAAAAAAAGGAAGAAAGACAAAAATCACCCTAAACTTCAGATTTATTCCCAAGCTGGTATTGTTGCTTTAAATTTAACTAAAAGTGAGTGCTCACTCCTGTATGGTGGCAGATGCTTGGAAGATGTTGGTTATTCATCTACCTTCACAACAGTCCTACCAATTCCCACTGCTGTGCCTTACCATTTGTCTCCCATCATGCTCTTTCTTTTTTTAATCCTAACTGAGGACATGCTTATTGATTTTAGAGGGGGGGGGACAGGTGGGAGAGAGACAGGGAGAGAAACATCAATGTGAGAGAGAAATGTCGATTGGTTGCCTATTGTACTCGCCCTGATTGGGGATCAAACCTGCAACCCAGTCATATGCCCTGACCAGGAATCGAACTCATGACCTTTCGGTGACCGAACAACACTTGAACCAACTGAGCCGTGTTAGCCAGGGCTCCAGTCGTGCTCTTTGCCTGAGGTTCAGTGTTGGTAGTTCTCAGTGTCTCTTTCTCCCTCCCTGCTATGAGGACCACTGGGCAGTTCCCCATGAAGTAGCTTCTCCATGTCTGTCTGTTGTCCCATATCTCCAAGCACCTGACAACTGCCAAGGACTGAACTACCTACATAAACACTAAAAACAGTTTAGCAAATGCTCGTTGTCTCTCTTGGCCAGAGAATAGGTGTCTGCACTTCACAAGCACTTGTGTTTTGCTTTTTTCAACTGACACACAATTTCAGGCACCTGCAACACACCAGGCACTGGGCCAAGCACTCAATTCCTTTGGTGAGTGAGCGAAAGGCATCTGTTCTCATGGGAGCTCAGACTCCAGGGGGCAGTCCACAGCAAATGACACCAGCAAATGCCCTGACAGAACACCAAAGGCATGTCTTCTACTAGGTGGTTTTTGCAAAGGTGACATTTAAGTAGAGTCTTAATCATGGGAAGAGCACCCTGGGCCAAGGGAGCAGCAAATGCAGAAATCTGGAGGGGGACCAACTCTGAGTGCAGAGCCCCCATGGCTAAGCCAGAGGGAGCCTGAACTGACTGGGGTTGGGAATGAAAAGGGGCAGGGTCCTGGAGACCGTGATCTGGGATTTGATTTCCTTCCATTCATGAAGGGAAGCCAGAAAAAGTTTTCAACAAGATGTGACTAATTATCGTACAGGTTTTTCCCCATGCTCTGTGGGGAACAGACTGAAAGCAGGCAAGATGGAGGTGGGAGACCAGTCCAAAGACTGCTGTGTAGGCAGGTGAGAGATGATGGCTCTCTGGCCTACAGTGGTGGGAGTAGGTGAAGTGAAGCAGATGGATGTTGATATTTCTGGAGCATGGTGATTAGGGGAAGAGAGGCATCAAATGTGATTCCCAGTCTTCCAATCTTAACAATGAGCTGATAGTGAGGTACTGACTGAGTAGCAAGACTCAGGATGGTTTGGCACCAAGTTGAGTGTTAGGCAAATTTGAGATTACCAGCTCTCAAAGAAATAGCTGTACTGTGCTTAATAATAAAAGAACATTGAGCCTGATTGAATTTTAGGTGGTTTAAAAGACTCCTTATGATTTTTCAGTGTTTAGGTTCATTATTATGAACATTGGATATCACTCTCCTATAGAAATAACACAAGCGGCAGTTAAAATTCAGTTTGTTACAGTAACTCATAAACTAGTTTTTACCCCAATGTCCACTTTACTACCTATATAGACTTTGGAAATGCATGTTTAGAAAATAATGATCAGATTGGGGGACATAATTTGAACAAAGAAAAATCACACCCCTGCCGCCTCCAACCCCTCTTCCTTTTGCACTGAGGAATCCTTTGCAGCTAAAAGCTCCAGCATTCACTTTTCAATCCTCCTTTGCCATATTCAAAGGTGTCCTTGTAAATTCCTAGCAGCCCAAGTTTCAGGATCTTAATTAGTTTCCTCTGACAGAGAATGAACCAAATGAAAGGACGGGCTTTCATTTCAGCCTGAATTTATCTGAAACAGATTATTTTAGTTATTACCATCCAGAAATTTCTGGTGAGTTTTTGTATTATTTGTGTGTCATCAGCATCACATTAGTATTTTTTATTTGGTTTCTAGACATTACTCACCTTTTTTGAATCTGTTATTTTGCATGTTACCCACTGCAGGTTCTCAACATGATGTTCCTGCCACGCCAACACGTCTCTGCATGTAATTTTCTGTTGACTAGTAGCTGCCATTAACATAACATTATTCCCAAAAGCTTATACTTATGGCTTGACACCCTGCTCCCTCCCCCAGATAAAAAAAAAAGTGAATTTGTGATGTTTATATCTATGCAGAGCATTGTTTATTTTGATTTCTGAAGTCTGTTTCTAGGGTTGGATAACATGTTTTGTTATTTGAAAGAAAAAGTTAGAGACTCACTAAACAGAAAGAATCTGTATTAGGCAGCTTTGTGGTGGAGCAATGGGGAAGAGGAATACATCTGGAGAGAAGGAAAAGAAGAGGGAGAAGGGGGAAAGGAGGGTAGTCGGAATAAACAGAGAAGAGAAGCAGAGAAGTAGAAAGCGATGATGGAGGGAGTTCAAAGCTTCAGCTCCGGCAGGCCCCTCAGTTACCTGTCAAGGCAACCAAGAGCCAGAGAGTAGTGCTCCCCTCCACCCAGCTTCCAGACGAAGACTCTGGGTTCTGGCTTAGTGTAAACAATTAATTAAAGACCACATCCCCAGAAACAATAAGAGTATATACTGTTGAGACAACTGGAGAGAGAATAGAGAGTGAAAATGGATAGGAGAGTCTTTACCTGCTGGAAGAACCCTGTGCTTTGTCCTGTCACACAGGCAAACTGGGGTGGAAGAGGCCTCTTCATCCAGGACTTCACCTGGGGTCAGGATGGGTCCTCATCAAGAATCTAAAAATGCTCTCACGGCACCAGTCCTTTGGCAACACACACCACCAACACTCACCGTGTCAGAGGCCACTGAGAGGCATCACTTTCCCTAGGTTTCTCAGAGGCCACACCTGCCATGAGTGCTTGACAACACTTTCCCATATGCTTGGGGACACCATTGACATGGTACCTACTCAGGAGAGCTTACAATGGGGAAACAGGCAAATATATGTGACTATGATGCAAGACTTAGTATATTTCTTCTAAGACAAGTCAATAAAGGAAATTAATAAAATGAGGAGGGAGGGACCAACCAGTGGACAGAGGGGGGCTAGTTATTATGCCTAGGAGAGAAGGCTCGAACTGGGAGTGAAGAAAATAGAGAGGTGCTGTAGACTGGTGGTTTTCTATCACAATGCATGAGGAGTTGCACTTCTGCTAGTCCAGGCCCGCTGCTGGGATGGTACACAGAGACAGTCAAGGCTGTCCAGGTCTAGGTGCAGCCTTGCATCTTAGAGCATTGGGAGTGCTTTTAAACACCACAAGGACCAAATCCCAAATGACCTTCCAACCTCCATGGACTGGAATGGAATAATTTCTAGGGCATGCTGCTAAGTGAAAAAATAAGGTACAAAGAGTATACATAGTATGTTACCTTTTCTGTAAGAAAGAAGCAGAAATAACACATACACCTATTTGGTAAAAAGAAACCCAGGCTGAATAAACCCAAAACAAACAAAAACATTTACCTACAGG
This sequence comes from Desmodus rotundus, assembly GCF_022682495.2. NCBI lineage: Eukaryota > Metazoa > Chordata > Mammalia > Chiroptera > Phyllostomidae > Desmodus > Desmodus rotundus. The sequence continues at coordinate 29,108,194 of NC_071399.1, forward strand.
AATCCATGGAAATTGGATGGAAAGGAATGAGACTGAAACTTCTCTGAGTACCTTTATATATAGATAGATAGATATAGATATAAATATATAGGTATAGCTATAGATAGATAGATATAGATAGTTATAAATATAGATATATAGATATAGATATCTTTAAACTATGCAAAACAAAATTAACTGCAAAGACCTTTGCTTTATGAGTTTGTATTATGATTCTGAATCTATATTGCTTATGTGGGAGATCAAAGCACATGAGTAAATATTTTGAGATTCTTGGGAACCAGGAGTATCACTGTAGGAAAAGGAGAAGTGTAGAATGAGGAAAGGTAAGGAAGAACTCTGATTTGGGGGGGTTGAATTGGAGGTATCAGTATAAACCCACAACTTTAATCCCTAGCTTTTCTTGCTATGAGAATTTAGAAACATTTGCACACCACTAGCTATGAGCACCCTACCACTCAAATCTTCATTTTTTTAATTTTTTCATCATAGGAAGCAAGACTCCTTGGGGACAAGTGGATTTTAGGTCTTGAGCAGGTGAACTTGAAATAGCTTGTGTCAGAAAACAAGAATAAGCTAAAAACAAATAGGGCTTCCAGTGCTGGCCGAGCAGGTGTAAGCCCACTATTGTCTATGGTTCCCACTGATTAAACTAAACTCTCTGAATAAAATACAAAAAGCAACTAACTGCCCTGATGCCATTGAAAGTAAACACAAGAAGAAAGATTGGGAAAAACATCAAAACTTGAAGAACACTTAATATGTCAGTAGTGAGTTTTCCATGATTTTCTTTCCTCTTTGAATCTGCTAGCTTGGACCCAAGGGTACACTCATCTGGGACCTCCTCATCCACCAGGCACTTGCATACAGTCTTAAATGAAATTTTATCTTGTGTTCTTGGTTTAGGCACAGTACATATGGATAAGGTAGCATGTTCTATTTTGCTGGAGAAATAGCCATATGCATTGGAGCAGGGCTTCGCCAGATTACTCTGGGATTTTCAGCGGCAAAGCCTTTCTGTTCCCAGCAGATATGGCAAGAATTTGAAGACCTGTTGGCTCCTAAAAGTTCATGTTTCTTTCTCTCTCTCTCCCTCCCATATAATGCTGCCTTCTGAGATAAAAAATTTTAGAGAAAAATACTCTTGATTTCAACACACACGCACACACTCATGCCTCTATAGAAAAGAGCTTGTATTTTGCAATTTGCACCTAGAAAAAAAAAGCAATCATTCATTATATTAGTCATTTCTTCCTGCTATTTCCCAAAATAGCTGCAAAATGAGTTTGGTACTTCTTAATTCAAATAACCAAAAACCTGCAGTAATTATACTGTAGTTCCATGTACCTTGATAAATTGAGCATGATCACAAAGCAGTTTTGTGGACATTTTCTCTTAAACAACTGTTTTCATGGAATCTAAAAATGACTATAATTAATCTTTGTATTTGGGAATTTCTGGAACATCCCTAAATAATTGTCTCCAACACTACTTCTCTGAGAACAGAATGATGGCTCAGTTTCTAAACACAAACTGATCTTGGAGAAGAAGTTAATGCAGTTCAACTCCCAGAAAAACAACAGATCACATGAAAGTCTCCGAGATCACTGGGTCCATTGACGTCACACATATTTATCCTATGTACACCCCACACCACCCCACATGCAAGGATTTGTAAAGTTAAAATCGTCCTTAGCTAGGTCTATAATCTTGTTTTTTTAATATATTTATTGATTATGCTATTATAGTTGTCCCATTTCCCCCCCCACTCCACTCCATCCTGCCCACCCCCCTCCCTCCCACATTCCCCCCCCATAGTTCATGTCCATGGGTCATACTTATAAGTTCTTTGGCTTCTACATTTCCTACACTATTTTTACCCTCCCCCTGTCTATTTTCCACCTATCATCTATGCTACTTATTCTCTGTACCTTTACCCCCCTCTCCCCCTCCCACTCCCTTATTGACAACCCTCATGTTCTAGTTGTTTGCCTAGTTTGCTCTCGTTTTTGTTTTATGTGTGGTTGTTAATAACTGTGAGTTTGCTGTCATTTTTACTGTTCCAATTTTTGATCTTCTTTTTCTTAGGTAACTCCCTTTAACATTTCATATAATAAGGGCTTGGTGATGATGAGCTTCTTTAACTTGACCTTATCTGAGAAGCACTTTATCTTCCCTTCCATTCTAAATGATAGCTTTGCTGGATACAGTAATCTTGGATATAGGTCCTTGCGTTTAGTCTTGGGTAATGTAATGATGATGTGCCTTGTTGTGTTCCTCCTTGGGTCCAGCTTCTTTGGGACTCTCTGAGCTTCCTAGACTTCCCGGGAGTCTATTTCCTTTGCCAGATCGGGGAAATTCTCCATTATTTGTTCAAATAAGTTTTCAATTTTTTGTTCTTCCTCTTCTCCTTCTGGCACCCCTATAATTCGGATGTTGGAACGTTTCAAGGTGTCCTGGAGGTTCCTAAGCCTCTCCTCATTTTTCCAAGTTCTTGTTTCTTCATTCTTTTCTGGTTGGATGTTTGTTTCTTCCTTCTGGTCCATACCATTGATTTGAGTCCCAGTTTCCTTCTCATCACTATTGGTTCCCTGTACATTTTCCTTTGTTTCTCTTAGCATAGGCTTCATTTTTTCATCTGTTTTTTGAACAGATTCAACCAAGTCTGTGAGCATATTGATAACCAGTGCTTTGAACTGTGCATCTGATAGGTTGGCTATCTCTTTGTCACTTAGTTGTATTTTTTCTGGAGCTTTGAAGTGTTCTGTCATTTGGGCCATTTTTTTTTGTTTGTTTGTTTGTCTTGGTGAGTCTGTTACTTTAAGGGGCGGAGACTTAGGTGTTCACCAGGGAGGGGTAATGCTGGTCGCTGCGCTGTGACGCTGTACCTGGGGGAGGGGCCGAGTGGGAGCAATGGCGCCCGCCTCGCTCTCCTCCGGATTTCAATCTTTCACTCCAATACCCACAATCAAACTGGGCCCCTCTGGTGCTGGTTCCCGAGTAAGTGGGCCTATGCACACTCTAGGCCCCTGTGGGTCTCTCCAACAACCTCTCCTGTGAGGCTGGGAGTCTCTCCTGCTGCCGCCCCAACCCCCAGGGGCGCTTTCAATCAGAGGTTTGAGGCTTTATTTCTCCGAGCTGGAGCCCTGGGTTGCACGGTCTGCTTCGATGCCCGCCGTTCATCCGGTTTATCTGTGGGCGAATGTGGTGCCGCGGGGTGCTACCCGCCACTCTGCCTGCCCCATTCTCCGCCACTCTGAGTCCGGCCCTCTGGGTTTATCTGTGAAAATGTGGGGCCGCAGGGTCTGCTAGTGCTCGGACTGCCTGCGCCATTTGTCCCACACTCCGCCAGTCTCAGTCCCGCCACAGCCACGCGAGTCCTCTCCACCCCGGTGCCCGTCTCCGCCCCTCCTACCAGTCTGGATGAATGTTTATTTTCTATTTCCTTGGTGTTGGTCCCCCTTGCTGTTCGATTCTCTGTCAGTTCTGGTTGTGCGAGGAGGCACAGTGTGTCTACCTACGCCGCCATCTTGGTTCCTCACGGTCTATAATCTTTTATCCAGAGTCAAATGTCACGTTTCGTTGGTGCTCTTTGCACCCTAATATAGAACTTGATAGCTCAAGACTTTAAACTGGAAGTATCATAGCTCTTGGCATCAGACTGTTCAACTGTAGGCTAGTGCTGACAAGAGTATATGTAAGTAAAAAGGCGAAGATCCACGTGCTTCGTAGTAAAATCAAAGTCAAAGTGTTCACCTTTCTGAAAGCACCGACAAGTCCTAAGACAATTTGAGATGTTTGCAAGTTTCCCTGGAAGTGCTTTTCATGCAGGCGTGATGGGGCTCATGTCTGCCTGTGTACTACAGTCATCTTTATGTTGAAACATGACCCAAGTCTCCTAGAAGGTTAGGCCATCTCATACAATCAGGAGAACCATTTGGTACTGTTCCCAGTTATTGACTTGTTGCCAGTCCTCAACCAATCATAAAAGAATATCTTTTATTTTCCCTAGAGAATGAGATTAAGGGATGGTAGAAATAAAAATAATAAATAAAACTTTTCAGGAGTCTTGCCAGCCAGTCCCTGGAACAACCCTGGCAATTAAAGGGGGAAAGCTGGTCCTGCCTGTGTCCAGGTGGAAGCTGAGGTCTCGGGACAGCAGTGAGTGAAGAGGGGGCCAGGCTCTGTCAGCACCCGCCCAGGGCTCCCCGCCAGCCAGATAGCCTGCTGCTCTGTCTCTCGCCATTGCCAAATAGGGAAGCTAAGGCTTCTCTTGTAGATGTTGACCTCTTTACTCCTCCCTCCCACAGCCAAGGGCAGCACAGGCCAGTGCTGAAGAGATGTGCAGACCAAAGCATGGTTCCTGTCCCAAAGAAGTAAGAGGGACATGGTATAACACAAGGTAGTGTTCTAAGTTCCAGCTGAGAAAACTCCACAGGTGTTTTGAGAGAGCGTCTAAGTGGATGGGGTTGGAGGGGAGGGCAGCTATCTGCACAGGGACACTGTGCACTACGGCAGAAGTATGCTTGGGTCAGCAGGATAAGAGACAAAAGTCCAAGGATTTGGGTGAGGGCTTGTTCCCAGCCTGCTGAGCACGCAGGCACTGCTCCGCAAAGCCACGGATAGCATTTGAGATTTAATATCCAAATTGCCCGTTTTGAAATGTGTCTATGTGAATCTATTTAAAGTCCTGTCTCCTGCACAGTGGTGCATTTGATATATGAGGAGTTTTGATTTCATTTCTCATTTATTATTCCTCATATTCAAATTTGAATGTGTGATTTTACCCTGAGAGTTCTGAAGAGGACTGGGAGTAAAGTGGGGATAGTCTCTTGCCTCCTGGAGGTGTTGTTAATCTGAACTGGCTCAGCCAGCCTCACTTTTGAGCTCACTCTGGGGCCAGGCCACATGGTTCGGCTGCTGCCGGTCACACAGCTGGTGACTGCACGTAGGAATGAGAATCCTGGCACTTCAGCTGTGTGCCCACCTCCTCCTGAGGGAAGCCTCTGGCTGCCGAGCTCATTAGGGACCCTGAGGTTGTTCTGGCTTCCTGAGTAATCTCCTGAAGGGGCAGCATCAGAACCCCTCCTCCTCCCACAGTCCCCTGATTGGGGCTCAATGGCCCAGCAGGGCTCTGGGAGCTGGGATGAAAACATGCCTGAGCCTCTCTGCAGCCCCAGGGGGATCGCAGGCTCCAGGACCTGAGTGGCAGGCACCAGAGCTGTCTTAGTTTAGAATAATTCCAAGGTGGGACACAGCCATATGAATGCAGCTTTGAATCTAATCTCTCCTGCACTGATTAGCAATTATGCTGCCATGTGAGGTGCAATCAGATCGGAAATCATCTCCGCCCCAACTGTTGCTGGCACCAACACCTTTCCTCCATGTAGCCTGATGCAAGATTCCATCATGCTGAAAAAGTCAGGTTGTTAAAATACGCCATGCACTCAGTCCAGCTTATTCCAAAGGCCTCTGGGCTGGGCACAATTGAAAGACAACCAGAGGCCTTTAAGCAAAGAGCTGACATGGGAGAGCAAGTGAGGCATCTGTAGGGAGAAGAAACAGCTAAACTAAGGCCTAAGGCTGGAGTAGAAAGGAGTCACTGTGGCCAAAGTGGACTGACCAGAGAGGAGCGTTAATTAAAGGTGTAAGCAGAGGGGTACATGGGCCAGATTGTAGCCATGCATGTCCAAAAAGGAACAGCCTGTTCCAAGAACCCTGAGGTAAGCCACTCACCACCTGCAATGATTTCTCTCTCTCTCTCTCTCTCTCTCTCTCTCTCTCTCTGTCTCCAGTTGCTCTCAGATTCTTCTCAAAGAGAATTCTTATGGACCAAGGAGCAAGCAAAGCCATTTACATCAACCATAGAAGTGAGATGTCCTACACACAGCTACACATCTAAGACACAGCAAACCTCACCAGTCTTTCTTGCTCAAAACAATTCCCCAAGTCTTTGTTCCCCAAAGAATTAGATCTACATTCATTACCTGACATTGAAGCCCTCCACTGCTCCTTCCCCAGCATCATCACCCTCTCTTTTTTTTAATCCTCACCCAATGATGTGCTTATTTATTTGAGAGGGAGAGAGAGAGAGAAACATTGATGTGAGAGAGAAACATCCATCAGTTGCCTCTTGTATGTGCCCCAATGAGAACCCAAACCACAACCTAAGTATGTGTCCTGACTGGGGATCTAACCTATGACATTTGGTGTATGGGACTATGCTCCAACCAACTGAACCACCCAGCAAGAGTGAACCACCATCTCTTAACATGCTCAAAGTTTTCATTTCCAATCAACCTTAAGGATGCCCCACTCCAAGCATACTGCAAATACCCCACCAACTGATTTTGCTCCTTCTGCCAAAAGATGTATCTTTCCACTCAGGCTCCAAGTATACCCATTATTTTAATGCTCTGGGCAAATTCCATTTTCCTCTGGGAATTTTTCCCTGAGTGCTCAGAGAAATTGCTCCTTTCCCCACAGGATTATTAAAGCCTTCCTTGCTGTGAATGTGTCCCCTTGGCAAGGGCAGCTTGCGTTTTCCTGACAACTTCCTCTTTCATGCCTCTGCACCTTTGTAAATGCTGTTAATTATACCTACATTTCCTTTCTTTCCCCTCCTTCCCCACGACAGAGATCTGTGGATGCTAGCTGTGAACTCCCTGGCCACAGGTGCCTGCTGTCCTCCCAGCGTTCCCAGGGAATGACCTGCTACTGCATTGCCGAACTGTGTGGTATTCAAGCATTTACTCGCATTCTCTCTGACAAGGTTGAGAATTTCTTGAGAGCATGAATCATAACCAATATTTCTGTCCTTTGTATCCTGCACTTTGCAAGGTGCCAGGAATATAATAGATATTTATCTACTGAGTTGAACTCTTACCCTACCATCTTCTCTTTTGTTATCAAAAGAAATATAAGTTACTGTTGCAGTTTAAGAATAAATCCCAGTGAAGGTATCTGTTAATTTTTGCAGACCTGAAATAAAAGACCCTGCTACAGATAGTCAGAAACATCCTCTCATGGAATGAGCTTTAAGAGTCCTTCCCTCCCTCTGTTCCATCTTTCCTCCTTAAAAGAGAAGCACATGAAATACAAGTTTTTAAAAGCCATAACCCCTGGGCCTGCTCAGATCAAGGAGGAAGGAGGTGTGAATGGGAGTTCAGCTCACCAATGAAAAGGGTGCTTCTCTACCTCCACCCCTCACAAAATGTGCATTCTCTGGTGCAGCAGGAAAGAGAACAGATTCATTTTCTTCCAGAGCAAACAGGGGCTTCACTAAAGGGCTGAAGGGCATGGAGAGAGGCCCAGGGTGCTGCTTCTCAGACACAACCCTGCTGCTGGAGCACATGGGGGTGTGGTTGGAAATAGCCAGAAAGCCTGTGCCAAAGGGACAGCAAACCCTTTAAACAAAAGTGTACCTGTGGTTTGAATAATAGGCATGTTGTGAACCAACCCCCTGCCCCCAAACTCTAAGGTCAAGTCATGTTAGTGCAATGGACGTTGCTGAGACTCAGATAAGGAGGGATTGCTGACTTCCATCTTCCCAGGGATGCCAGTGGCTCTAGCAAGCCTGCCCTAGAAGGACACAGCAGCAGGAGTGACCTGGTGGGTGGTGAAGCTTGCTAAAAAGACCCTGGGGACCAGAATATGTCTGGGGATGCTGGGGAGACATGAGTTAGCCTCTCATGTCCACAGCAGACCTGAGAGCAGAGCTGGGCGGCTTTCAGCCCTTATTCTCACATGAAATTTAGTATTTTAAATTAAAAAAAATTCTTTACTCCAGATCTCAAACTTTGATTTATTTTGCTTTTCTATTTTTGTTTTGGCAGCTGTTTTCCCAGAGTTTACATCTCTGTACAGCTGTTGCTCCTTGTAATATTTGAACTAGAGCAATATTCTTCTGCAAAGTGCTCACTTTCCTATTAGAATGCAATCAAAGATGTTCTGTTTTGGGCTGTTGCATTTTCTTCATAGTTTTATTTTATTACAGTTTAGTGCATGCCTGAGCCAGTATGTTTACATGAGAAATGCAGTTCAAACCTGAAGATAAAGGCTATCCTAGTTATTGCCCCTCAGAAATAAGTTCTGAATCTAGTAATTTCTAAATTACTAATTGCTGTCCTGGTCTCCATCTAGTGTTTTTAAAGACTTTATTTACTTATTTTTAGAGAGAGGAGAGGGGAGGAAGAGAGAAAGGAAACATCCATGTGAGAGAGAAACATGGATCAGTTGCCTCATATGCGTGCAACTAGGGACCCACAACCTAGGCATGTGCCCTGGCTGGAATCGAACTTTGGGGGATGACGCCCAACCGAGTCACACCGGTCAGGGTTCTGTCTATTTTTGAAATATATTTCCTAACAGCCGTTCCGTTAATTATATTAAATGGTCAATGTATTAAATACTTTCTGTGATAATAAGTAGATCACGATGGTAATGAAAAACCAATCCAGTGAACTTTCATTGGAAGGAGAGTGATGTTCACAAGAATCAGACAAATGAAACATTTATTTGCTCACCAGTGAAATGGCCAGAAAGGCTAGCTCGTAAAAATAAGCTGAGTTACTCTACCGACTTCAGTAAATACATAAATGTACTAAGAACCTTTTTTCTGAACCCCTGATGTTTTAGTCCTGGTATAAGGAATTTCAAAAGTATTAATAGCAGTTTTCAGGAAGAAAGAAACAATCATGAACAGTAACTGGATAAGCAGGATGGTGTCCTCACACAATGATACTTCCGCATCAGTCTGTTGGGTTTATCTATCCTAGAATGTGCTAAACAGTCCAGATAATGTACCTGGAATCTGATACTATTTCAGCCATTCTGTGAAATGTATCTTAAGGAAAAGCACAAAGACTTCCACCATCAATGGATGGATATGTAAACTATAGTGACTAGCTTAGAATTCTAGAAATTTTAGAAATGTCTGCTTTCCCACACAAGTTGCCTAACTTGCAAAAACATTTACAAATTTGCTTACAGCCATATTAAAATCTAGATAAGGTCTCTTATTTGCCAGAGGTCTTCTTTGCTTTCTTATCTGCTTTTGAGAAATCTTGTAATAAGCCTTTTTTTTTTTTGGTCTATAGTGCTATTTTCAATCAATGTAGCTGACACCAGATAATTTTACCACAAGAAACATATCATATTGGCCTTGTATGAACATCAGGCTAATTTAGTTGATCTTAGATTATTTATCCAGAATATCTTGTCCGTGAATATTTGAAAGTATGTGACTATTACAGTCTTTCAGGAAAAAAAGAAAAACAGCCAGTGAGTGTCTTTCCAATTTTATAAGATGATGGGACCGTTGAGGCCCTATACACCCACGAACAAGCTGACTGCGCCATGTTCTGGCATGTAGACCTTCCATGTTGCTAGTCTGGGTGCCATGTGCCTGGGTTTCCTCTTCTCTATTTTTTTTAAACATTTTTTTTTTGTTCTTTTACCCCTAGGTAATTCTAAAAAGGTAGAAGAGCAGAATTGACAGTAAGTGGCTAAATTCTTGTAGTATTTTTCCCCTTTGGTTATCTCAATAGTTTACTGACAGCAAATGTGAGTTGCAACAATAAGCAACCTTGTCATGCTAGGAAATGCACCGTCTTATGCACCCACAGTGAGATTACTTGAGTTTCTACTGGGATATTGATGGCTCTTCAGCAAGACACATGCTAAATTTTTAGTTATTCCCTTGGAAACTCTTAAAAAACAAGCAGTTTGATTAAAGTATCAGAATTTCTATCCTTTTTACCAATTAAACAGAAGCCTCAAATGACAACAGTGATATTTTCTAAGGAGTTAGTACAAAGAATAAAATATTTCAGTTATCTTACTCACAAAATCTTGATCATTCCTCTTATTCTACAATATTTTCTTTTTCCCTTAAATTTAATTGAGCCAAAAATTGAACATTAAGTGGACATACTAGTAATGAATAACAGTAGAGTTCCTTTTATGATAGAAACAAATGTTTTTATTAAAAGATTTTATTTATTTATTTTTATAGGGAGGGAAGGGAGGGAGAAAGAGAGCGAGAGAAACATCAATGTGTGGTTGCCTCTTGCATACCCCTCACTGGGATCGTGGCCTGCAACCCAAGCATGTGCCCTAACTGGGAATCAAACTGGCAAACCTTTGGCTCAAAGACCAGCACTCAGTCCACTGAGCCACACCAGCCATAGCTGATAGAAATAAATTTTTAATTTCATCAAAAGTTATGTATGAGATATTTCCAATTTCCAATTCCTGATGAAATAGATTCATTTCACATTTTTGCTGAATTTTTCATTATTAAATAACCCTCAATGTAAGCATATAAAAATACAAGGTGTGTATGTCAAGTAAATATTCATGCAGAATTTCTGTGTTGCAGTTATACTGAATTTATTAAAAAGAACATTGTTAGAGCAATCTCTCCTTTCTTGTTATCGTCAAAGGATGGAATATAATTTCTAAGTTTTGTAATTTTACTGCTAGAAATCTTACCTCTAAAATGTTAATTTAGACTATTTTAAAATATTTTTTTAAAACACAAAAAGTTTACAAATATGTCTTATTGTAATCTCCTTGATCAAGGTATGACTTCATAGATTTATAAAGTTATAAGTCAATGATAGGAGAAATATGGAAGAAATTCCATTCTTGCTTGGTAGAAAACATTTTCACAGAATGCAAATTCTTCCTCAAGCTTTTGTTTTGTTTAGGGTTGCAGTGGTGGTGGGTGTGTTGGTAATACCTTTCAGGAGAAAAAAATAAAGCAGAAAATTACCAAAACGCCGACCTGAAATTTGAAAATAACAGGAAAGGGGTTGCTTTAGCCCTGTGTAGACATTATACAATAACCTTTAGTAATTTACATCTTCTCATTATCCAACATTTGTAGCAAGAGTCTTCAAAAGTTACTTGAGAGTTCATTTAAGATTGCTGACTGAGATCACAATACAGTAATTAGACAGAATTAAAGTTAAAATGGAAAGAAAATGAATCAAGCAATAAAGTACAATGTGTAATGTCACCCACCCCCCACCATGCATTTTCATGAAAGAAAAGAAGCTTTGATAATATATTATGTTACAAAAGCAACTTTAACATGGGGTGGGTCGGTATCCTTTCCTGCTAAACCACAAACTCAGCATTTTCCACCATTTTTGCTTTTCCTCTCCTATTTCCTGGGAGATCAGTGGGAAAGTTGGACAATGCAAGACACAAAGAGTAGTCATATAAGTCAGTTAAAAATCTCCAACAGCTACATTTTTAAAACATAAAAAGAAGGAAGTTAAATTCATTTCAAGAATGTATTTTATTTTATCCAATATATCAAAAATATAATCATTTCAACCTGAAATCAACATGTTTAAATGATTAATTGGTTATTTTACATGCTTTCTTTCACACTACATCTTTGAAATCAGATGTGGGTTGTGCACACCCAGCAACTCTCCATTTGGACCCACCATATTCGAAGTGCTCAGTTGCCACACATGGGCTGTGGCTACCATATTGGATAACAGAAGTCTAAGTGGGCAGCCAAGGAAAATGCACTGGGAGAAAGTATAAACCTAAAAGCCCTGGATACAACATGATAATTCAATCCATTGGCAAACTCAACAAGAAGCTTTGAGAGCTCAGAAGAAAAGGGTTTAGAAATAAATTGCCCTTGTCCTTCAACCACATCACTTTTTTGCTGTATTTGTTGAAATCTTACAAGGATTTGTGCACTAACCCCTATGTATACCTAACAGAATATTCTTCCCAGCCTTTTGATTTCTACTCCCGTGAGGATCAGGTGCCCAGGCACAAGACAGCCCCAGTACTCAGCCAACCTTCAACTTCTGGATCCCAGAGGAATGGGGAGAGGGGGCAGAGAAGGACACTGTGAGGGTGAATTTGTGTGGCTCTGTGTAGCATGTATCTGTGTGTGGAGATTCCAGGAATTTGTGTGTGGGAGCGTATAGTGTATGTGTCTTGGGGGTGTATGAATGCCTAAGGATGTGTGTAGCATGTGTGAGAGAAGAGAGGCAAGGGTAAGACCAGGCTTACCAGCTTCCAGGGCCCCAGCCCAATCTGAGTGAGCACGTGGAGCCGCCTCTGAGAGGAAGAACCCACCTTGGCCATTGGAACTTTCCCACTGCCATCAGCTCCACCCTCAGGAGGGCCTCTTCAGTGCTTCAGCACATTTTAAAGACCCAGTATTAAGTAGGCGCTGTCTATACCCCAGAGTACAGGTGGCAAACACAAGGCCTGTGGGCCGAATCCGGCCCTCCACCTTGTCTTATCCACCTGGCACCTTGTTTCTATCCAGCCACAGCACCGAGCTCTTGCTTAACTGTTAAGGAGTACTTACATTTATACAGTCCTAAAATTACACTCGGCCCTTTAAAGGCAGCCGGGAGGCTGATGTGGCCCCCGGTGAAAATGAGTTTGACATCCCTGCCCCAGAGAGGCATTGGTGACTCAACCTAGCAAATTCCTTCGGGCCTTCCAGTAGCCAAGTCCTCCAGAAAGCTGGCCTCTGTCTTCTGACAGGCACCAACACAAGGAGCACGGGATGGGGCAAGGGCACTGGAGAGGCTCTGCTGCCCAGGCCCAGCCTGTCAGGTCGAAGACACACAGAGACTTCCAAGAGCAACCTCAAGTGAACTAGGACATTTCTGGGAGTGTTCTAGTCCAACTCCAAAGTGTCCATATTTACGAAGAGTTTTTCCTTGATAGGCAGCTTTAGCTGCCCCAGGGGTCCCCAGACTAACAAGACAACACCCAATGGGGCCTTTTAACCAATTATTTCTCTTTTCTCCTTGTTGTGTTTACAAAAACATTATCTGGTGGCAGTTGTTTTCCAAATCCTACTCCACAGTTTCTTAAGGAACCAAGAGGCTGCAGGGTGCCAGTGGAGGCTGCAGGGCTCACAAGGGAGAACCCGGCCCTTCACTGCCTTCAATTTCCATGCTTATTTTTTCAGCTCTGGGCTAGAAATTGTCTTGGTGGTTTCCTCTGTGTTGACTGCTTTTCCTGAAAAAAATTTCCAGACCATGGATGAGGTAATGAGAGAATCGAGGACACGGGATCCTGTAAAGAAGCAGAGAAGGGACAGGTTAACACAGATCGGTGGGCCTAGGGAGGACACAAGCTTGATAAGAGAGGAAAACTGCCTTCTCTGGAGCCCTGGGGCCTCCAGAAGTCTGGACAGCAAAGCTCCGCTGGGCCTTGGCGCCCCCCGGACCTGACTGAGGCGTCTCTTGGACCTGACTGCGGCCCGTGCGCCACAAGGGTCCAGCGCCCACAAGCGCGGGTCCGGGGGGACCCAATGCATTCCCCACCTGCGCCCCGGCGCTCAGCACCCACCTCATGGGCTGTCGCCTCCAGCACCAAGTGCATCCTTCCCGCCTTCTTGTTTCTAGGGGGGAAAAAAAACCCGAGATCACACTCAAAGTTGGGGGTGGGGTGGGGAGAGGTGATGGAGAGGGAGAAGATTCATAATCTCAGCAATCGGGAGAACAATTACGTGAATCACTAAGACACGTGTCACGGTGGGCACTCTAAATTGGTGACTGTAACAGCGCCGCTGCCTTGTGTAACTAACTTGTTTGCTTTGTGGCACACAATTGCTCTAACGTGTATTGTTTTGAGTTTATTTTAAAGAAAATAATTTCAAAATCTCACTCGCATTATTATGAAAGTAGAAGATGGTGTTTTTGTTAAATTCACCCCTTGTTACCTTAGCTGCTCTCAGTGAATTTAAACTCGCAAACAACACTTAAGAGAAAACTCAAAAACCTCATAATTTCAGAGTTGCCTGAGTCAGAGTCCAACCTCAGAAACCCCAAAGAAGAGTTTTAAAGTTTTGGAACCTGTGAGAAAGAGAAAATTATGGATCATAAGCAGTTGTCACTTGCAAACCGCCACCCCTTCCCTTTACCCTCCCAACAGAAGGGGATCTGGAGTTTGAAACTTGTCATGAGAAGAGAAACCTTTGCCCAGAGGCTGCTAATGAATTCGAATTGTATAGTTTTTCAAAACCTGATGTTTTGCAATGATGACATTAGTGTGGCAACCGAGGGTCCGAGGCGACAAGTCTGCGCAGCTGCTCCGCGCTTTGAAATGCCCAAGACAATGGGCGCCAGTGTTCCCGGGCGCTTCGCCTCTCCACTCCATTTGCATAGTCTGTTCTGCCTGATTGACCAGCGGGTCTGTCGCAGGGATCAGCATTGTTCACAGATCACGTCAAGATGGCCGAGATGACAAGATTCAGGTGAGAGATGAAGTGGGATGATTCCAGAATGCCACAACAAAAAGCAGCCCTGGGAAACTGGGCAAGGGCTGGGGCAAGCTGACTTCGGAGGGTGGATTTACTTGTTTGTTTTTAAAGACCTCATCAAGTTGCTGGAGGGGAAAATTGAAGACAAAGATTTTAACAGGAATTTACAATGTCCTATTTGGTGGGTAATTTAGGGTCCTTCTGTATCTAAAAATCCAGTAATTTCATGGCATTTTACTTCACTGTATTTTTTCACTCTTATAAGTTCCAGTTGTAGTGCCCGAAGGGAAACAAATAGCTCCATTCTGTGGGGCCAAGAACTGTCACCAACTGGGACTGAATTTGCTGTTTTTCAGAAACATCACTTTTGAGAATTGTGGCGGTGGTCCCTTGGCCGGCGAATCTAAGTTGTAGAAGTGAGTAGAATCTAATAATTTAGTTGCACGTGGCCAGCCGCACGCAGTTCTTGGTTTCAGTCGTCAATCGCTTCGTCCTTCATTGCGCACAACGAAGTCGCAGGAGCGGAGAACCTTCAGCACCACCACACGGGTTTCCACCTGACACGCATGTTTTGACTTCAGTCAGAAAGACAAACTCTTTGCCATACAAGTGTCTTTTCCCCAGAGGCCTCCATCTGCCACAGTATTTTACTCCTAACGCAGGAGCACGGCGGGGATTGCCGCATGGGGACGTATTTCCGCACCCAAGGTTTTCTTTCTTGGGGATTTCAATCACGAGGAGAATAAATATTGCCAACAATTTGCAGAGATTGGGATCCTGGGGATGGGAATCTTGGAGGAGGGACCTAAGGCGGGAACGGGTGGTTGGGGCAGTTTGAAGGTAGAGGAACCCAGCCGAGGAGAGGGAGCACCTTTACTGCAGAAAAAGGAGCGGGGGTTGGGGGGGCATTCTTTCTCCCAGGTCAAAAAGACTTGTTCTGACACAGACATGTCTTCGCCGGGTGGACCGCAGGCCGCATCACCGTGAGCCGAGGACCTGCTCAGGCCCACCTAGACCCAGGCTGCGCTCGGCCCTCCTCTTCCCCTTGGCTCTCTCTTCTTCCTCCGCCCTTCTCCTCCCCCCACCCTCTTCTTTCTCCTTCAGCCTCTTGAACCCCCCGCACCACCCACCCACCCACCCAGGCAGAAGCCAGCTCCGGAAAAGGCGACCTGCAGCTCTGCCCTCAGGCACCAAACCCCAGGGCACGTCTGGTCCCCCGCAATAACCTGGCCGACCCGAAACTGGCCCTGCAAGCGCAGGGTAGGCGTTTCCATGCCTCCACCCGCGTTCGCTGTGAATTGCAACGACGCTCATCTCGGGAATATAACGATTAATCCAGCCGCAGGTTTCCAGATAAGTGATTGTGATGGAGATTGTTGGCGAGAAAATAGACAATTATCCGCTGTTAGCTTTACATAAAGATCGCATTAACTCAAATTAGTTATCAGACAAAAGAGCGTCGGCTTGCGCGCCCGGCCCGCCCGCGCCCTGCCCGCGCCCTGCCCGCTGGGACCCCGGGAGCAGCCGGGCCCAGCACGCAGCTGGCAGGGCAAGAGGCGAGGGGCCGCGCACGAGCGAGACCCAGGGCCGGCCCCACGCAGGCCCTCGAGTGTTGCGCTTGCTTTCAGGAGGCGTGGGGCTCCCTCTGCGACTCCGGGAGCCCCAGGGGCGCCTGCGCGCCAGCTCCGCCCCCACTTCGCCTCCAGTCCTTTCTACACTCACGTTCCCCTCCAGGGCCCCACGTCCCCAGTTTCCCGCGCGCTACCCGCTGCGCTGCCCTTCTCTTTTTGCCTCCCGCAGGCCCTGGTTTTCTGTCTTCGAGCCCGAGCAGGAAACGTCATTCATTTTCTCGGAGCGGACTGGCCCTCCTGCCCCCGTCGGAATTACACACGCAGAGATGGCGTGGGAGCTCGGCCACGCCGAGCGAGCTTCGACAGGGAGGCCGTGTGGCCGACTGCCCCCGGATCCTGCCTCCTAATCACTGTAGCTCCCAGCGCACCTCGTCTAATCGCCCCCCGCGGGCCCTGGCGGCCGCGAGAATGAATAGGGAAGGCGCACTGGGGGGAGAAAAGGCACAGTGTGACTCTCGGAGCTGGGTCGTTGGCCTGGGTGACCAACGGTGACCTGTCGCTCCAGGCTGGGGAGGGGGCGGGGCAGTGCCTTCCGACTCGGGATGAAGAAACGTTGCGCACTACCCACGCCCGTGTTGCCTCTTGCACGCCCTTTCCTCCTGTGTCCCTAGTAGTGTTGACAAGCCGGTCGGATCGCGGACGCTGTCGGCCGAAACGCACACACCGCGGTTCAGCGCCCCAGCCCCGCGGCGGGGCTAGGCGAGGTCTCCACTCCCACAGACGCGCACTGGCACTCCGGCGCAGGCTGGCCTCCCGGGCCCCTAGGGTCCCCGGGCCCCGCTGAATAGGGCGGATAATGACCCCCGGTTCCCAAGGCAGGCTTTCTGCTGCCTGGTGAGCTTGGATTTGTGTGGTCCAAGCCTTTCCCAGCTTGTCCCATTCTGTCACCGGGATAAGGGGCTCCCTCGGCTCGTTTGCACCTGCGTCGCTTTTGGCTCCTTCAGGAATGCGCTGAAGCTTGTAATCAGCTTTGTGAAGCCATTGAGTGCACGGCTGAGTGAAACTTCCAAAGCTCGAGGAAAACTGGCCTGCTGAATAGGAGCCAGCATGGGGCTGCTCTCCAAGCCTCCACGTTGCCAAATTCCAGCAGAGCCCCTCACAATCGCTCCGCGCGGGCTCCACCGCTTCCCCACACTGAGAAAAGTGAGAAAAGAAAAGCGAAAATACCAGTCACCGAGGTTAGCCGTTTGTTCCCAGATTAATGGCAAACGGTTCTCTCTCACCGTCGCCCCCGCTCCAAACTTAGCTCACTAATTTAGGAAATATGACATAGGGGAGGGGAGCATGGTTATTAATAACTCCTCATCTGATTTCATATCTTCAGCGTGGAGGTCCTTCCATCTGCAGTAGCTGATTTCCAAGTCCAAGTCTGCTAGTGAGATTCCTACCTGGAAATTTCTTGTCCGTCTTACCTTAATTGCACAGAGTCAGATGAAGGCAAACCTAAAAATCCTCCAAATTAGCACTAGGAAGCCCCCCAAAAACATTTCCTCTAAGAAACAAAACAATAAACTAGTCCTATCTCTTTGATAGGTCACCCTCACCCCGTTCAGCAGAACCTATGTCCCCAGTAACATGTGCCTTGGATTTCAGTGGCTTTGGAAAGAGAGGATGCCGGGAAAGAAGAACTTCTAAAACATAAGATGATTTTGTTTTTTTTCTGTACAGATGACTTTAGAATTTGAGGTGCAGGAAGTGTTTGAGCAGTGGCTGTCCCTGACCCCATCCCATGGATTGTGCTCCTGGCTGCAGTTCTAGGAAGACTGGTATTCTCTGAGCTACTACTTGCCTATGTAGAATCTAGGACCCTCAGACAAGCACCTCCCAGGGCATCCTTACAGGTCCCTCGGGCCCTCTCATGCTATCAAGGTAAACGGAGGGAAGGAAGTTCCAGGCTGGCTTTCTCTCCAGATAAGGAAATCTCTGGCAGCCAATAGATCAACCAGCTTGCAAAAGGCAAACTCATACTCATCAACATTAGTCAAGACATACCAGCATCCTGTAACCATCAGCTCCTCCAGGTCGGGGCCATTTCTTTGTGTTGGTACACCCCATCATCTCAGAACAGTGCCTGGCACATAGCAGACACTTAATACAGATTTGTTGAATGAATGTTGTCCAGTTTTTTCCACTGAACTCAGAGCCTGGAAGCAGGTCTGCAGTATGGAATCCTTTCTCCAGATTGTGCAGAAGGCTCACTCTCCTGTGAATCCTAATAAACACAACTTGTAGGGGGAAAAAGCACAGGCAACATCATGATCCATGCATAAAACTCTTTACAGTTGCTGTGAATTCTTTAGCTAATTAATTTTTCCCACCATGAATTGGATGCCTTTTCTCTTCTGAGAGCACAAATCTATCATTTTTAAGATTTGAGCTGGATTTCCATTCCTTCCACTAAACATCATCTCATTTCTGCAGGGTTTTCTCCTGCCCCAGCACCTTGCTTTTGTGGGTGCAACATAATGCCCGACTGCTGCTCTGTGCCAGAAATAGTCCCCTGGTTGAATGGAAAGGCTTAATAGACCTCTTTAGATACCTGGCTTATTACAAAGCCCTGGGGAGAATAACATTATCAGACAGAGGAAGGAGAGGAGAGCTCCCCTTGTGGATGCCCTGTTACATACAGTATTTATGAGAACAGGAGTGGGCAAGAATTCTGTTCATATAAGGAGCTATAATATCTGAAACAGCCTATTTGAGGGAGGAAGAGACTGTATTCAGAGAGGTCAAATGATATGCCCACAAGTCATCATGACTGCTATAAATAACAATAATAATAAATAAGTAATGGTTTTCTTGTTCTGAAACATCAGATAGTTCTGTTTAAGAGCAAGGTAATTCTCCCTTTCACACACTTCTGAACCCCCCAAAATGGCACAATAAGAGAATTTGGTGCTCAAGGAGAAGTGAAATATTGCTCGATGCCAGGATTGTGTGCGTTCATTCATAGATGTTAAAATACTCGAAAAACCCTAAATTCATACCACCCATTTTGACATTCAAAGTTTAACTTTTTATTATGAAGTTCGATGCGTTGGTTCCGGCAGTGTTTTTCCTTCCAACTACTCTCAGTAACAAGTCAGGAGGATATGCAGTAATTCAGAAATTAGTGAAATTTTCTTCTTGGTGGGGGCATTGGATTAAGAGGCTGGGAGAGTGTGAAACAAATCAACGTGTAATTGTATGATAAGGCTCTCACGAGGAATTTATTGGCCAAGTTGCTATTTCTATTCCTTCCTAATCTCGTTTAGCACATTCATTCTCTGCAATCTGTCTCCATAATCTTCTGTGGCAGAATGGCAGCCAATAGAAGCATGCATGTTTGGAGAGAAGAGAAAATATGCAGAAGCGTGATAAACTGATGCTAATTATCCATATTTAGGACACCGAGTGCAGAAGATCAAGGTTTACAAATAACAAACCAGAGCCAATGATGATGGCTTCCTCGTGTGGAATATGTTGGAGGGGACCAGATAAGGGTTTCACGGGCAAGAGAGATTTACTGGTCAAAGGGTTCACCTTCCACTTTTCCACTTTTATATAGCAGTAAATTATTTAGGCTAAATTCACCAGAACATTACTCTTTTATTTGGCTATGTGCCATGACTTGCTCTTTCTTTGTGTCCTTTCAATGCAAATCCTTGTAGTGTAACATCAGTTGATAAGGGACAAATAATTGAAGTAATAGGTAATTCCCTCTAAATCGTACATATAGGATGGTGAGGTAATGCTACCAGGAAGAACGAGATGAGGTAAAGAGAGCAGAGGGCTGAAAGTGAAGCAACACCAGCCTCAGCTGTTAAATGATTTCTTTGCCAGAAAAAAAAAATGAGTATAGCTATCTGCTACATGGATATATGCATATGTCTCTGTGTATTCCACAAGCCAGCAAGCTTGTGGTAAAAGGCAGGTATTCGTTCAAGAACTGGGCCAATATGTCTATCTCTTCTGTCTGGAATCCTTATCATTAAAAAAATTTAAGTCTGAACATACTGTTTCTCTTCTGTGTAGTGTCCCCACATGACCTCACACTGACCTAATATTTAAAACTGGCTCCCAATCCTCTCCAAGACTTCTGGCTGTGGGAATAGACATAAAAAGAATTCAGGCTGAAATACCATGTGACATGGTTGAAGGGTCTGTGGCGGAGATTTTTCTGCATTACAATAATTGCCTTGAAGAGTTTCCAGGAAACAAGCACAAATGTAGCTCAGTGTTTTGTTGCACATTTGCATGCTCATCTTGAAATTTAAAATATTGACTAAATCCCATTTAGTGGTACTAACTTTGATTTTGGGGGGGGGTGCTGGAACTCATCATCAGCTTTGGTACCAATTGGAAAGCTAGTCTCATTGCTTCATCCTTTGAGAGTCTTCCAGAGTTTTATTTGTAACTTTGTCAGTTGGATGGACAAGACAAGAGGAACCCTTTGGAAAATACACATTGCAATCAACTGTAAACCACTTATTATAAATACTAGACTTCAGAATAAAAAGAGCCATGCTGAAGTTTGGGGATAAAATTTATAATTCTTACATAAAGAAGTATTAGGGAAGAATAGGTGATCCTTGGCACAAACAATTTTTCTTCACCCCAGACTATATGAACAAGAAATTATCCATAGGTTACTACCACATACATGCACTTTTTCTTTTTAACAAGCCTAAGGTACCATTATTGTAGGATGTACCTTTATTATACATGGCACTATAAAAGAAAAAAACTCTTCCAATTGTAATTGTAAGTTGTCACTAATGATAATGGTGTATTTAGATTCCAGAAATGATAAAATTAAAAATGTGTGTCTTAGAACCAAGGTGATACAGTATGCACAGTTATGTCGTTGAATAATGAATTTGTAACATTTTTGCCAAAAATATTTTCAAAATTACCCATTACTCTATAGAAATCAACTTTGCTGAAAATTAATAGATGTAAAATACAGTCATGCATAGCAAGATGATGTTTCAGTTGACAACAGACTGCATATGTGACTGTGGTTCCATCAAATTATAATGGAGTTAAAAAATTCCTATTGCCTAGTGACTCTGTAGCTGTGATAACCAATCCATACTCACATGTTTGTGGTGATGCTGATATAAACAAACCTACTGCACTGTCAGTTGTGCAGTAGGTTTGTACAAAAGTACAGCACATGCAGTTACAATTGTAGACTAGACCATCTAGGTTTGTGTATGATGTTTGTACAATGACAAAATTACCTAACAACTCATCTCTCAGAATGTATCTTCGTCATTAAGAGTCACAAGACTGTAATATATAGTCAGCACATAGAACACATACTCTGTACTTATACATAGCTTAAAAGCATAGAATTGAGACAATTATTCATTCAATTCATTAAAAAAAGAAAAAGGCAAATATTTTTTCATCAATAGTAATCTAGCAATTGAGGCTAAAGACATAGGTTGCTGGCATTTCTAGAAATTACCTAGGCTAGAGAAAGAACCCCAATTCTTCCATTTATTCAATGCATGCAGATTCCAAAAAACCAATATGTAACATATATGTGTATGTATATATATATATATAGTGTCTGTCAAAGTAAAATGAATAACATAGGCTTGTTTCAGTATGGTTTGGTTTTCATACTCCAGACTGGAGGTTGCTGGTTTGAATAATTTTGTTCCCAGATTCAGTTTTTCTTTCTGAATTACAGGATTTTTACCTATATGAATAGTGACTAAACTCTTTATCTATATATGCTCTCTTCAATTAATCCCTCTTCCCTCACTGACAACCACTGGCCAATCTATGGAAACTAGCCATCATTATGAAAATATGATTAAGTTCAGAGAAAGATCAACAATTTCTTTTAAAGTAACCAGTTAAAGGCAAGGAACCAGTTACTGCTTTCCAGTTGAAGCTAATTTTTAAATTTGAACTTCTTTTTAAGATTAAATTCAGTGCTTTCTGCCCTGGCTCGTGTAGCTCAGTGGACTGAGCATGGGCTGCAAATCAAAGGGTCGCTGTTTCAATTCCCAGTCAGGGCACATGCCTGGGTTGTGGGCCACCCAGTGGGGGCCATGTAAGAGGCGCCACACACTGATGTTTCTCTCCCTCTCTTTCTTCTTCCCTTCCCTTCTTTCTAATAAATAAAAATCTTAAAATAAATAAATAAATAAATAAATATCCTTAAAAAAATAAATTCAGTGCTTTCTCTGAAATTGAGTTCATGTATTTGGACAAAGGCAGATTTTCACCACATTAGAATTGTGCCTTCACAGAACATGGAAAAGCAAAGAGGCAGGAAAAGTTACCCAACCAGCAGACATAGGGATCTGAATGTGTCTGCTGTCATAGCCATGCCCTTCAGTCCGTGCTGTGCTGTGCTGTGTGTGTGTGCCTATATGCATGTGTGAATGTGCATGTGTGTCCAAACATATGCTCACACTCGTGGGTGGTGTCCATGTGGTAGCAAGTCAAAGCAGCATGGCACTTCTTTTCTCCTGCAGGACTCAGTGCTGATTGAGTTGCATTGAGGAGAAAACATGGATGTGTAGAGATGGCAGGGAGAAGATTAAAGGAAGCTGGATGTTGGGCAACCCTGAGTTAGGGTCTTTCTGGAGACCAGCTTTGTCCTCTCTTGTAGTTCATGATGCCAACATTAAGTAAATGTGAGCTCTGTACTCAATTCCCACTCTTGGGGTTTTCTCTCACTATAAAGTGAGTGGTTAGTTTGCTGTGTGGCTATGTGCTTTGCTCTTACTCCTCTTTAGAACCTCCCCCCACCACTCCATACAAATTAACATCAAGTATTTATTCACTGCATGCAAACTTCTTCAAGCATTTCTGCTGTAAGTACCTAGTTCCCATTGAATCTTCAAATAATGCAGAAGATGGCTTTGTGTGTTCATTTCCCTGAGTTCGCACTCCTGGAACACTTTCATGGAGGTGTTTCAGCCTCTTTAAAAATGTCTCTGAGCTGCAGTTCTTATCAGTGGGCAGTATATATTGAGGTATCTGAAATAAACATAGAACTCCAATTATTGTTTGCCCGTGAACTGGTTAGCAAGATGATTACAAGATACGGTAAATGTGCTTGGCATGTTGAAACGTACTTTCAGCTCCAATGACTTCAAATAGCTTCTAAGTAAAACAAATAAACAGAATAATAGTGGGATTTATTTGGAATTATTCATTATGAGACTACCCAAGGTATGACATTTCCAATCACATCTTAATTTTCTTTTTAGGAGTAGAAAGGGTTTTCATATCTTGACATATTCATCACTCTGGGCCTGAAGCAGTTATCTCTTTGCTAATTCTATGGCTCCAAGAGCTGATGAGATGCTGTGAGGTATGTTGCAGATCATGCATGGTTTGCCCTAGCTTCTGCACATTCAAAGTGAAATAAATACCAAGGCTGACTGTCCTAGATTATGATCTATGAGTTGATTTGTTAAATGAGCCTATTGCTTTAAAAGTTATAAATGACAAGATTTTTAACATTACAAGTAATATATAGTTATATCCTATTTGACATGAGAGATCCTCAAGAGAAGTCCAAATTTGTCTGCTTGACATACATTTATTTTAACACTTCCCCCTTCTCCAAATTCTAGCATGTATTAACTACTGTTTTCCTAGGTGTCAATTTGCACCTGTGGGGTTTACCTCTTGAGGCTTCATTGAGGTCCCTGGCCTCTACTCCATAATGTAGGTGATTATTGGCATATTTACTATAATTTATAAAAATCACAGGAAATGACATTTTTATTAGTCACTGACTCCACCATCACTAACTGCAATGGATGTTATGCATACAAATCCATTTAAAAAAACTGTTCTTCTGAAATCGGAAGCTTTTTCCAGTCTAATTCTGTAAAATGATCATGTTTCACTTTTGCTTACCACTAATAGGATCACAAAGGAGCTCAGATCTGAGCTGATTTCTTAAGGCCTGGGAATTTTCTTGTGGGGACTGGAATAAGGGTCAGGGGAATGCCTTCTGAGACTGTGAGAAGAATCCAGAAATATCTAGACCTCAGTTAGAGGTCAGGGCAGTGTAGAGAGCTGTTTTAAGAGCATGAGCTGTGGACCCAGGCTACACCCACAGAATCACTTCTGGCCCATAGTGAGGGTTACATACATATTGGCTGTCATTATCACAGCAGTGTGTGCCAGTATTTGTCTACCCGTTCCAGTGACAGACTCCGGAGTGGTCAACCAGAGCTGACTTGGTGCAGAAGAGAAAAGAGAGGAGGAGGAGGAAAGGAAAAAGAGAAGGAGAGAGAAAGAAAAAGGGGGGAGGGAGAAAAGGAAAGAGGGGGAGAATGTTGAGGAGGGCGGGCATGTGCTGTGACTTAGGTTTCTAAATTATGGTTATCTCATAATACAATGTTGTTTTTTTTACATTACTATTACCAGTACCAAAGATCTAGTTAACGAGTCCTCTGTTTTCGGGGAACCATTCCATTTAATACATATTTGTTGAGTGCCAACAATGTCTCAAACTTTCAAGAATGTTTCCCCCTTAGTTCTTAAAACAATTCTTCAAGTTAAGTATCATTTTCCCTGTGAAGAAACTGATGCTCCAAGAAGTAAAGAATTTGCCTTGGCTTACACAATTAATAAGTAGCATAGTCAATGTTTGAATAAGACTTCAAATTAATGCTCTCTCTATACTAAAGATAGTGCTACAGGATTTATATACATGTACCTTTCACAGTAGAACATAAGGTGGAATTTCACCAAACACAAAAATGCACAAGAGGAAGGAAGATTAAGTGCTATGGGAGAAGAGAAAATTGGCAATTGCTATGGTTGGAATGACTCTGGAGAAGTGCTCAAATTAACCTCTCTATCTTCTGGAACAGTCTAAAGTAGGAGTTCCCAACTGTTTTGTGACATCAACCCATTTGACAATCTGGTGAAGCCCATGAACCCCTTCTCAGGATAATGTTTTTAATTCTATAAAATAAAATGCATAAAAGGAACCAACTCATTTTTTGGAAAATAGGTAAACTTATGGAAAGGACTAAGCATGTTTATTCTGACTTTCTACACTAATTTTACTACTGAGTAAGCAGATAGTTAATGAGGCATACTTTTTTCCTTGTAGAAATAATACAGATGGTAGGTTATAAGAAATGATAGTATTAAAAGGAACTATATTGTAACCTTTGGTTAACTAATGGGTCTAAACACTGGAAATTAATGGCTGCTTACTATTGACAACCAGAATTAATCTCACCTTCTCTTCTGCCCTCCAAAATCTGATGGCATCAGCCCTCTAGATCCCACTCTGAGCTTCCAGGAGGCACAGAGGAAAGAACATGACAAACTACACCACAGGGATGCAGTATATTTTCCTAGACTGTGGGAAACTCTACATGATTTTTTTTTAATTTCAAAAGATAAATTGCAAGAAGAGAGAGGGAAGAGATGAAGAAAGAATCTATAAATTAAGAGATGTATAGGACATAGCAACCAATTGAAAGTGTGAGTCTATTTGAATTATTCTTTTTTTTAAACTTTAAAAATTATAACATGGGTACTTGAAAATTTGAACACTGTTGGGATATTTGATGATATTTAAGAAATTGTTGATTTTTTAAAGTGTGAGAATGGTATTATGTTTGTACTTCAAAAAAAAGAACTTCTTACATTTAGAGGTATATACTGAAATTCTTGAAGATGAAATTATATAATGTCTACTATAAGATAATGCAGCATTGAAAAAATGTGGGGGTATAGTTGGGTGATGTACATGTGAGGTTCTATATATCATTACATCTATTTTTATGTGTGTTCCAAGTTCTCCACAATGAAAAATTAAAATTAATATTTCATATTACCAAGGAAACAACTCATTGAAATGAAAATATCAAAATGTTTTAAAATATTTTGTGATATAGTAATAATCCCTCAATAATGTACTAAGTAACAAGATCTGCGGCAGATCTAAAATCTAACGCAATTTCAATGTGGTTGTGAATATTTTGAAATATTTTCAATAACTGTACTATGATGTGAAAATATTGATTATTCAATTGGAGACAAAGATCCAAGTAATGCTAATAGTTGTGTGGCTTGTTGATTACATTCATAGCTGGAGAAAATCTTAAATTTTAGCTAAAGGTTAATAAGTATAAAAATGAACATTTTATGTCCAAGTTCAATGGACATTCTGAATTCTGTGGACAGAGTCCTTCCATCCCAGGTTTTCTCAGTGGACCCCAGGTTAACAGCACCTCTTCTGAAGGAAGTGAATACAGTGTTTTTATTTTACACTAGAGTTATCCATGTTGATATGGGTATTTGCACTGATTTAAAAATCATGGTTCTTATCTGTTTGAAACATCCATGGGTCTGTTTCTGCTTCCCTCTTTTTACTTTTGGGTCCTAGGGACTCTTGCTTCAGAGACAAGCTGGGAATCCTAGCACTTCTCTCTCTGATATCAGAAATGACACAACATACCATATTTATTATATTAGGAACCACTTGTAGTGATATAGAACCCCAGATTCTTAAAACATTAGAATAAAAAATACCTTAGAGACAAGTTAATGCAACTCCTGCAATTTGCAGATGGGAAGAGTGATGTTCAGACTAAGTAACTCTCTAATGCAGAAGTCCCTAAACTTTCTCAGTTCATGGCACCCTTATTGTCTCAAATTTTTTTCACAGGATCCTCACCAAAAACTAACACAAACTACTAGTTTTGTTTCTTAACTAGCTAGATTCAACTTTAAAACATTCTTAAGTACTAACAACCCTGTAGGCATTTGAAAAAATAATACATGTTAATTGAAGGGGAAAGTGACATTTTAATTGCACTCTTAAATAATCATAATTTCTTATTAATGGCATGTATGTCTGCCATCATAATCAGATTTGGCTACCACCATTTTCATTACATGTTCTCCATTGATTTATGTGTGGTATTTGCCTTTTACTTCAGCAAATGCCTAAAACCCAGCTTCACAAAGGTAATGATGTTGTTGTAAGAAATGTACCACAATCTAGTGGAAAATTGTGAAGTGCCTCAAGCTGGTAGTTTATGCAGTGACCACCATATGACAAGTACCACTGTGTCTCCCTTAAAATTTGAAATATTCTGTGACACCACTGTGTGTGATGATGTCTCAGGTTACCTTGACACAGAGGTAGGGAACCAAGTTTATACAAGCAGGTGCCATGGATCTAGAAGAGCCAAAGTCTCTTGTTTCCTACTCCAACCTAGAACTTCATGAAATCATGTGACCAATTACTGATCTGTTAAATCCTGAAAAGTCTCTCAATCCAAGTTATATAACTTATCTGGACTTTGTTCCTCAGGTAAATTTATTTGATTAGTGGAAAGTCCACTGTTTAAATTTTTAAAAAATTTCTGATAGTTCTTTCATCTGTGTTTGACAGTTAATTTTAATTTTCACTGGTACTTCTGGTCATGATGGAAAACTAGGTCTAGGATTGATACTAGACCTTCTACTGTTAAGAAACTATAAAAGTGAATAAAATATATGACACATCTGTTCTCAACAGTTATACAAAGAGCAATGTAGGACTTAAGAAATAAAGAATACTTAAAGAATACTTAAGAAAATGGAAACAAATGAGGTGAACCCCATAATCACCAACTTTCTGCCTGGAGGCATTCTCAAACCCATGATGCAAGGATGGGGTGCCAATGCAGAATAAGGCAGTCCTGCTGAGTTGAGGAGTCAGAGATTGGAGAGCAGGACCGAAGAGAGAGCTGGAGGGAAGGATATAAGAAATGCACAGAGCCCTGGCTGGTGTGGCTAAGTGGACTGAGCGCCAGCCTGTGAACCAAAAGGCCATCGGTTTGATTCCCAGTCAGGGCACATGCCTGGGCTGCTGGCCAGTTCCGCCAGTTGGAGGTATTTGAGAGGCAACCTATTGATGTTTTTCTCACACGTCGATGTCTCTCTCCCCCTCTTTCTCCCTCTTTTCCCTCTCTCTAAAAATAAATAAATAAAATCTTTTTTTAAAAAAGAAAGAAAAGAAACACACAGAGAAGGTGTTCCAGATATTTGCATAGGTATCCCCTTGGCTCAATAGTTGGCTTTCTATGCTAAAGGCAAGGTTCTGACATAGCAGGCAAAGATCAACTACCAGGGAGTAGTGAAAATCAGGAGAAGTGGAAATCCCAGAACTTACATGGGACTGAGAAACAATGACGTACCAATCAACCAAGCACTCCATTGACATCTCAGAAGGGGCATGCCTTAAGAATAGAGCTACTCTAGCCCTAGAGTAAAGATGACTCCAGATGTGTTCTAACAAAACTTAAAAACAAGCCTTAAAATATCAAATTGATCTGGAAGTAAAATAATGTTTAGATATTCAACGATGAGGCAACCACTGTACCCAGAGTACAATAAAAGAAAATCACAAAACATATAAAGATGCAAGCAAATGTGGAAAAATGTGAGTAGGAGAAATATCAGTTGAAAGAGATAGATCAATAACAAAAACAATGAAATTTAATACAACCATTACAAGTAGGTTGAAAGATTTAAATGAAAATGTAAACAAATTGTGGGAACAAATAGGGAGTATCAACAGAGAAGTAAAATTGATTGAAAAAGAACACATGGATGTTCTAGAACTGAAATAGACAATCTAAAAGGAAATATTTCCATTAATCTGTAAATTTTCCTATCACAATTTGTCTTATCCATAAATATAATGCAATATATAAAATATATTCTCTCCATAAATAAAACACATTATAAGACTAGTAATACTCTGTTTTATTCTAGCTAGAAAAATATACTAGTATCCAAACCAAACACCAACACTTCAGTCAGTGTAATTACACATGCATGATGTGGACACATTTGATTTTTATTTTGTAACTTCCATTAATATCCATCAGCTGTGCTCTCCTTAAATGCAAATACCATTTTTCCATTTTTACTTTATTGAAAGCAAACTACATCTTTTTTATTAATTATATTTTATTGATTATGCTATTACAGTTGTCCCATTTTTCCCCTTTGCTCTCCTCTGGCCGGTACCCCCATTCCCTCCAGCAATCCCCCCTTAGTTCATGTCCATGGGTCATACATATAAGTTCTTTGTCTTCTACATTCCCTATAATATTCTTAACTTCCCCATATTCTTGTGTGGGGGAGTTATATTCTTGCATTTTGTACCTACGAATTTTGCTGATTATTCCCTGTATCTTTTCCCCATTCTCTCCCTTCCCCTTCCCCACTGATAACCCTCTATGTGATGTCCATTTCTGTGATTCTGTTCCTTTTCTAGTTATTTGCTTCGTTTGTTTTTTAGATTCACTTATTGATAGTTGTGAGTTTGTTGTCATTTTACTGTTCATATTTTTGATCTTCTTCTTTTTCTTAAGTAAGTCCCTTTAACATTTCATATGATAAGGGCTTGGTGATGATGAACTCCTTTAGCTTTACCTTGTCTGGAAGCACTTTATCTGTCCTTCCATTCTAAATGATAGCTTTGCTGGATAGAGTAATCTTGGATGTAGGTCCTTGCTTTTCATGAATTTGAATACTTCTTTACAGCCCCTTCTTGCCTATAAGGTTGCTTTTGAGAAATCAGCTGAATGGCTTATGGGAACTCCTTTGTAGGTAACTGTGTCCTTTTCTCTTGCTGCTTTTAAGATATTCTCTTTATCTTTAACTTTTGGCATTTTAATTATGATGTGTCTTGGTATGGACCTCTTTGGGTCCAATTTGTTTGGGACTCTCTGAGCTTCCTGGACTTGTATGTCTATTTCTTTTGCCAAATTTGAGAAGTTTTCTATCATTATTTTTTCAAGTAAGTTTTCAATTTCTTGCTTATTCTCTTCTCCTTCTGGGACCCCTATGATTCAGATGTTGGTGTATTTAAAATTGTCCCAGAGGTTCCTAAGCATCTCCTCATTATTTTGAATTCTTGTGGTTTTTTTTTAATTTTTAAATATACTTTATTGATTATGTTATTACAGTTGTCCCATTTTTCCCCTTTTATTCCCCTCCACCCTCCACCCCTCCTCCCACCCACATTCCTTCCCCCTTAGTTCATGTCCATGGGTCATACATATAAGTTCTTTAGCTTCTCCATATCCTGTACTATTCTTAACCCCCCTTGTCTATTTTGTACCTACTATTTATGCTTCTTATTCTGTGTACCATTTCCCTCATTCTCCCCCCTCCCTCTCCTTGTAGATAACCCTCCATGTGATCTCCATTTCTGTGATTCTGTTCCTGTTCTTGTTGTTTGCTTAGTTTTGTGGGGTTTTTTGTTTTTTAGATTGGGTTGTTGATAGTTGTGAGTTATCATTTTACTGTTCATATTTTTTTAAATTTTTATTGTTACTCAATTACAGTTGTATGCCTTTTTTCCCCATCCCTCCACCCCACCCCAGCTGAACCTCCCTCCCTCCCCCAGCTCTACCCTCCCCCTTGATTTTGTCCATGTGTCCTTTATGGTAGTTCCTGTAATCCCCTCTCCTCACTGTCCCCTCCCCACTCTCCCCTGACTATTGTTAGATTGTTCTTAACTTCAGTGTCTCTGGTTCATATTTTTGATCATCTTCTTTTTCTTGGATAAGTCCCTTTAGCATTTCATACAACAAGGGCTTGGTGATGATGGACTCCTTTAACTTGACCTTATCTGAAAAGCACTTTATCTGCCCTTCCATTCTAAATGATAGCCTTGCTGGATAGAGCAATCTTGGTTGTAGTTCCTTGTTTCTCATGACTTTGGATACTTCTTACCAGTCCCTTCTTCCCTGCAAAGTTTCTTTTGAGAAATCAGCTGATAGTCTTATGGGAACTCCTTTGTAGGTAACTCTCTGCCTTTCTCTTGCTGCTTTTAAGATTCTCTCCTTCTGTTTAATTTTGGGTAATGCAATTGTGATGTGCCTTGGTGTGTGTTTCCTTGAGTCCAACTTCTTTGGGACTCTCTGAGTTTCCTGGACTTCCTGAAAGTCTATTTCTTTTGTCAGATTGGGAAAGTTCTCCTTCATTATGTTTTCAAATAAGTTTTCAATTTCTTGCTCTTCCTTTTCTCCTTCTGGCACCCCTGTGATTCAGATGTGGTAATGTTTAAAGTTGTCCTGGAGGTTCCTAAGCCTCTCCTCATTTTTTTGCTTTCTTGTTTCTTCATTCTGTTCTGGTTGAATGTTGATTTATTCCTTCTGGTCCAAACCATTGATCTGAGTCCTGGTTTCCTTCTTGTCACTGTTTGCTCCCTGTATATTTTTCTTTATTTTACTTTGCATATCTTTCACTTTTTCCTCTGTTTTGCAACCATACTCAACCATTTCTGTGAGCATCCTGATTACTAGTGTTTTAAACTGTGCATCTGATAGGTTGGCTATCTCTTCATTGCTTGGTTGTATTTTTTCTGGAGCTTTGATATGTTCTTTCATTTGGGCCATTTTGGGGGGAGGGGGCTTGGCATGTTTGTTACATAGTAAGGGGCAGAGCTTATGGTTCTGGCCAGGGTGGGGGCATCACACATTGCTGCATTGCGGTGCTGTATGTGGGGGAGGGTCTGAAAAGGAACAGTGCCACTTACTTGCCTCTCGCCCCATTTCCAGTCACTTCTCCCACTTTCCAAAAGCAACTGGCATCCTTCTGGCTGCTGCCCTGGTGCTGATTCCAGGAGTGGGTGGGTTTGTGTACATTCTAGGACCCTGTGGGCTTTTTAAATGGAGTCTCCTGAGAGGCCAGCAGTTCCTTCCAATGCCCCAATTCCCACTGGTTTTTTACAGCCAGAGGTTATGAGGCTTTATTTTCCTGTCACTGGAACCCTGGGCTGCATGGTCTGGCCAGGGGCTGAGATTGCTCACTCCCCAGTTGTCCCTCCCAGTTTTTGTCCACTGCATGTGAATATGAGACTGCCTGTTCTGCCAGCTGCCGTGCTCCCCTTCTACCTGTCTCGATGAATGTTTTGTCTTTAAATCCTTGGTTGTTGGACTTTGACACAGTTCAGTTTTCTTGCAGTCCTGGGTTTTTTTTTAAAGATTGGTTGTTATCCTTTTTATGGTTGTGTGAGGAGGCAAAGCATGTCTACCTACGCCTCCATCTTGGCCAGAAGACCCTGTAAACTACATCTTCAAGATGATTCAAAATGGCCTGTTTTTGTGTGTTAGAACCTTGCCTGTACTAGGTGTTGTTTGTCTAGTGACTGACTCTAGATGATAAGTGTGTTATGGATGCCATCTCTGAAAACACTTGCTCCACAAACACTAATAAATTAATGATGTAAGAACAAAGATACTTGATCCCAGCTGAGTATTTTCCTCTTTTTTTTATTGGCAGAATGCATCTCACAAGTAAACTTGTTATTATTAGAGTTCTGGATCAGTAGTCCTATTTTCCCTTATAAATAATTTATAATAAGAATTGTATTCACAGACTCTAAAACATGCATTCGCCTTTGGGGATGATTGAAATTATCTCAGATAATAATATAGGATAAATACATATTGGCTTACAGAGTTCATTTTATGAAAATTAGATTTGGAGGCATGCAAGAAGGAAATCAAAGAGAAGTGTTTGATGTCATAAACTTTGTTTAATCTACTTCCTCAGCACTGAATTAGAAAACTAACTCTTAATTGTGAGAAATCTAATATTTTTCAGATAGCCATTTGCTCATTAAACTACTAAGTTTTTTGTACTTCAAACTAAGAGTCTCTGCTCATGTTTGTGAAGAGTCCCTTCATCTCTATGGAAGTTATACTCACTTTCTTTTCCCTGCATCATATGGATAAAGTCTTTTCCATTGAAAATGGAAATGGTGAGTTGGCTGGTGTTGCTCAGTTGGTTGGGTGTTGTCTGGCAAAGTGAAAGGTCATAGGTTCGATTCCTGGGCACATGCCTGGATTGCAGTTTCAGTCCCTGGTCTGGGCACATATAATCAACATTTCTCTCCCTTTCTTTCTCCCTCCCCTCCCATCTCTCTAAAAATAAATAAATAAAATCAAAAAAGAAAGAAAGAAAAGGGAAATGGTGAGGTCGTAGGTAACTTTAAACCATAATAGCAAATTAAAATCAACCACTACTGGCACTGGGACATTTCATCATTTGAAATAAGAACCTCATCAATCAGAAACTTTCCCATGAGCATTCACTGATATCTGAAACTGTGAATTCAGAGGTAGAGATGAGAAAAAGCAGGGAATCAGTAGATCTAACCCCCTTTCTATGCCTAAATGTCCAACCTCTAATGTATATCTTAGTTAAGGTCAGGAAAATTGATTTCATCTCATGTATTTTGAATCTGCAGAATTTTACTTGTTATCTCTCCTTATATGTGTTCATCTGACTGTGCTCAAAGTTAAGTGTCCTGTAAAATAATGTCACTTGATGTTGGGACAAGAAAGAGGCTGAAGAACTAAATCTAGTTCTACTTTCCTATAAGGAATCAATATGGGAAACAAAGCAAAAGGTATTATTATGAGACAAAGCAGCAAATATTCAAGACCCCTCAAAAGAGAAAAACTCCAGTATGATTGCAGTGAAAAACTTTAAAATGGATTATAAACCAAAGAAGGATAACCACTGACATATTCTCTAGACTTTCATAAGGGATCCTTATTAGAAGTTATATTATTGTTCTATTAATCAGAAGCCTTTGGTATAATAGTATGAGCATAGAAGACTTCTGATTAAACTTGGTGATTTGAACAAATGTATTTTTTCCTAATTGTAACCCTATTAATATGAGAATTAAGTAATAAGAAAGGAGAAGAGATAGCAATAGCCCATGAACAGCATTAAACTTTTGGAGAAGGGAAATGAAAAGGAGATGTGAATAGACTTGAGAAGCCAAAAATCAGTGCTTAAAGTGAATGGTGTCCTAAGAAACAAGCTAATAATTCTTACTATAGAACCATCAAAAGGCTCAGAAACTAAAATTCCAGGTTGTTGTAAAGGTTGGTGAAGTAATAGGGCTAAAAATAAATTGTTTGATGTCCATGTAGAGAGCTGTTGGACTAGGAAACCCCCTCTCCTATTGCATCACATCCAGTAACTATACCTCCTCCACCATACAGATGTATTTGCAGAAAGATAAACCAAAGAAACACCAGATTGTGGGGCACCAAGCATAGCAGAGTGCAGGGGAGAAGGTCCATATTGAAAATAGAATAATTAAATTAAAGTTTATACCTTGAATAATGAATCCTTCAGTCCCCTTCTCCTGTTCCAAGAGTGCTTGTAGGCAATTGCAAAATTTGTCTCTCGAGAAACAAAAGGATTCTAGAGAGGAGAACAACTATAGATAACTGACATTTGGATATTCCCACAATGAAACATTCAAGTTTCAGGATATAATAAAGCCTGCTGGGCATCACACAGCCCAATCCCAAAGCTTCCAGTCAGGTTTTTTATGTCTCTTTTAAATATCAACAGATAAAAAGGGTGATTAGACATTTGTAGGACCTCCAACAAGAAAGACAGAGTTCAAAACTAACAGGTAAAAGGAGTTCAGAAAAAGCAGAAGCAATCCAAGGTAAGTAGAAAGCATTTAAAAAACTCAGAAAGAAAATGTTAAATCCATGAAATAAAATCAGCATTGTATTTTTTTAAAAAAAAAATAAAACAAAACAAATACACATACACAGAGAAAAAATAAGTCATGGAATAAAAATATGTTAATGTTGAAAAATAATCAATAGAATAAGTGAAAGATACATGAGAAAAAATCTCCAAGAAAGGAGAACCGAAAGACAGAAGGTAAGGGGGAAGATAGAAGAGAAAAAGTATAAAAATCAGAGGATGAAAGAAATTATGTGGCCTCTAACTAATAAGAATTCCAGAAAAAGAGAACAGAAAAAAAATACAGAAAAGGAAACTATAAAGAAATAATTCATGAAATTTTACAGACTTGAAGGATATGACTTTCAAGATTGAAAAAGTACACCAGCTTCCTGGTACAATGAATGAAAAATGATTCACATGAATACACATCACTCAATTTCAAAAATCAGGAATATAGAGAGAAGACAAAAACAAACAAAAGACAAAATAACCACATAGATATACTATAGAACAAGCTTTTTAAAAAAGAAACAAACAAAAATAGGTCAAATATAAAGGATCAGAAATCAAAGAGCATGGATTGTCTACAGCTAACATCATACTTAATGAGGAAATGCTGAAAGATTTCCCCTAAGATCAATAATAGGACAAGAATGCCTACTCTCACTGCATCTCTTTACCACTGTACTGGAAGCTCTAGCTAGTACAGTAAAATAAGAAAAAAAAAATCCAGATTAGAAAGGAAGAAGTTAAAATGTCTTTATTTGCTGATGATAGGATGGCCTTTGTCAAACATCTTACAGAAATTACCAAAACAAACAAACAAACAAACAAAACCTCCAAACCTACCAGAACTTACTAAAAATTCTGCAAAGTTACAAGATACAAAATCAAAATTCAAAAATCAATAATTTTACATATGAGCAAAGAACAATTAGAAACTGAAATTCAAAAAACAGCATCACTTACAATAGCATAACCAAATGTTAAATAGTTTGAAATAAATATGACAAAAGGTATACAAGATCTGTACACTGAAAACTATAAAACATTGCTAAGAGAAATTAAAGAAGATTTAAGTAAGTGGAGAAATATAACATGCTGATGAATCAGAAGACTTAATATTGTTATCAATTCTCTCAAAATTCACCTATATATTCCATAAAATCCTACTTATAATTGCAAGCTTTTTAAAAAAATTCCAAGTTTATTCTAAAATGTATAGGGAAATGCAAAGGGCATAGATGTACTGAAACAATTTTGAAAAAGACAAAAATGTTGGAGAATTTACACTACCTGTTTTCAAGGTTGGTTGTAAAAATGTGTGATATTGATATGAAGACAGACCAATAGATCAATGTAGCAGAATAACAAGTCCAAAAGGAGACCCACACAAACATGGTTAATTGATTTTTGTAAAATCTCCAAAGCAATTTAATGGGGAAAAATATTTTCAAAAAGTGATACTAGAACAATTGAGTACCCGTATGCAAAATATGTTAACACTTATCTCAAACTACATACAAAAGTAATTTGAAATGCATCACAGACCCAAACATGACAGCTAAAACTAGAATGTAAGAGCGTTGTTGAAGAGAACTTTCTGTGGTGATGATGGAAGTGTTCTCTGTGCTCTCCCAGAAATGCCCTCCAGCCATATATGCCGAATGAGTGCTTGAAATGTGGGTAGTGTGGTTTGAGAAACTTTAAATTTTAACTTGACATGATTTAATGTTACATTTAAATAGCCATGTGTAGCGAGCAGCTATTACATGGGCATCACAGTTCTAGAAGGAATCACAGGAAAAAATCTTAGCAACCTTGAGTTTGAAAAAAATTGCAAAAATTCCTTAAATTCAATATAAAATGCATGAGCTATAGAAGAAAAATGACACCAATAAATCAGACTTCATCAAAATTAAAACTTTTAAAAAGACAGTGTTAAGAAGATGAAAAGGCAAGTCACAGATTGAAAATATTTGCCGAACAGCTGACTTGTATATCCAGTATATATCAATAACTCTAAAAACACAATAACACAAAAAATAATAAATATGAACAGACATTTCTCCTAAGAAGATATAGAGGTGGATAGCTAATAAGCACATGAAAAATGCTCAATGTGATTCACCATTAGGGAAAAGCAAATTAAACCTACAATGAAATACTACTGCACACTCAATAGTATGGCTAAAATCATAAAGCAAATGTTGGTGTGGATGTGGAGTAACTGGAACTGTCATACACTGTTGGTGGGAATGTAATATTGTATACACACTTTGAAAAACAGTTCTGCAATTTCTGAAATATTTAAACATATACCTACCACATGATATGGCCATTCCACTCCTAGGTATTTAGCCTAGAGAAATGAAAACATATGTCCATACAAGGGCTTGTACATAAAACCATGGTAGCCAAAAACTAGAAACAAATGTTGATCAAGAAGTGAATAAACAAGTTGTAGTATATTCATACAGTGCAACACTACTCAGCAATAAAAGGAGAAACCTACTGACACATGCTATAACATAGATGAATCTTGAAACAATTATGCTGAGTGGGAAAAGCTAGATAAAAGAGTATATGTTATACATTTCCATTTATATAAAATTCTAAAAAATGAAAACAAAACTGTAGTGACAAAAAGCATATTAGTAGTTACCTATGGGCAGAGAGGGCAAGAGAGAGGGTTTGCAAAGAGAGTAAGAAAACTTTTGGGGGTGATGGATATCCTCATTATCAGAACCATGGATATACACATTTGTCAAAGGAATTGAATTGTACACTTTATATATGTATAGTTTGTTGCATATAAAGTATCCCTCAGTAAACTATTTTTTAAAAAGTAGTATAGACCACTAAAAAGCAACATAGTGAGTTAGAAGACAAAAATCTCGAAGGTAGGTTATTTTTTACCTAGAATCCTATACCTAGCTAAACTACCACTCCAGTGTTGTACAGCCTACTTACCAAAACAAGGGAGTAAGTAAATCAAGCAAGAGGGAAATTACAAGATCCAGAAAATAGGAGAATTACATGGAATAAAGAGAAAGTGAAGAGAGATGATAACTATGTGTAAATCTTCAGAGAAGCCCATCCAGTTTGGAGTGTGTGGACAGAGGGCTCCAGGAGGAATGGCTCCAGGAAGATACTGAATTCACAAATTACTGATGTGTTTAATATTGCAGCAAATAATATCAAAGGTGTTTATAACACTGATATAGACTATGGAAGTATTTGTTATGGGAGCAGAAAAGCCTGAAAAAGCGAACCGTAACGCTCACAAAACAAGGCCATTAATGCCCTCACTGGTGTGGCTCAGTTGGTTGAGTGTTGTCCTGCAAACCAAAAGATTGCAGCTTCGATTCCCCATCCAGGGCACATACCTGGGTTGTGGTTTTGGTTCCCTGGACAGGGTGCGTATGAGAGGCAACTGATCAATGTTTCTCTCCCTCTCTTTTTCCCTCCCCTCCTATCACTCTAAAAATAAATAAATAAAATCTTTTCAAAAACAAGACTATTAATAACTTCAGGGAAAACAAAATTTTGCAAAAAAGGATATATACTCATTCATAGTTACCACTCAGTTCAGCCACGAACAATACTGCCTTGTTCAGACTCAGGTATACACTGAATATTGATTTAACAAAGAACAATGATATACCTACTTTGGGAAAGAGGGGAGTTGGGAAGACTGTAAAAGAACATAAAAGCTTTATAATCACTGATGAATAAGGCCTAAATATCTAAAATTAATAAATCAAGAATGAGAAATATGAAATTTTCATTCAGAAATGTGGAAATGAATAAAGGGGAAAATAGATAAAAGGTTATAACAAATTACTGCTGGGGAATGGGACTGAGAGGTGAGAGGATGGATGAAACAAGAGGGGGATACTTTCCTTATAAACCTTAAACACTGTTTGCTTAAGCAAATATCCAGCAAAACTGTAGAGAGTGTAAACAGATCAGGATTTCCTAGGGGCTAGGAAGGGAGAGAGGATGAATAGGTGGGACACGTAGTACATTTAGGGCAATAAAACTACTCTATATGATACCGTAATAGTGGATACATGTTATTCTGCATTTGTGCAAACTCATAGAATGTATAACACCAAGAGTGACCCCTGATGTAAAGTGTGGATTCTGGGTGAGAATAATGTGTCCATGCAGGTTCATCAGTTGTTAGGAATGTTCCACGCCACAGGGGATGTTGATAGTAAGGGAGTTTGGAGGAATGGATGGGGACATGAAAGTACAGGGAAATCTCTGTACTTTCTACTCAATAGTGCTGTGAACATAAAACAGCTCTAAAAATAAAGTCTATTAAAATATTCATGTGTATTACATTCATTATAAACATTAGAATCTGCCAGTTCCAGATTTTAATCCTGAACTTTTCACTCATTAATATGCCCCTTGGTATATTACTTAACCTCTCAGTTTCTATAAAAAGGAGGAATCATTATACTTGTAATTTGGATGTGTAGTAAAGGCTAATGAGATTATACATATAAACTATAGTAGCGATCAATCTCTTTATATGTCCTAGTCTTCTCAAAGAGATAAAGATGAATTGCAAAGATGCATTTACTATAGCAAAATAAATTGAATTAAAAATAAATAAGAAAAATAAAGCTAGGTCTGGCACCCAGGAGTGTTCAGTTTTCCTTCTGCGGTTAACGCAAGAAGTTCAGGACAAATTTCGTGAGTCGTGTGCTCACTGTGTGTTCCCTTAATGTGGCTGCAATGAGTCTCCTCTGTCTTCCTGCAGCTTCTGTCTGCTGCGCTGTTGTACAGACGGTTAGATCAGATAGACTCCAAGCCAGTCTGAGGGTCCTGACTGGTTTCATTAAAAGGTCCTGTTTACAAATTGGTTTAGGGCATAATTGCACATAGAAGATTTGAAAAACCACAAAGAACTAAACTATTAATTTTCTAGTAGGGCCCTCAGAATGGGCAGTGTTTATTACTAGGCAAGAGCCTTTATTAGTGTCATAATTTACCAAGTGAATGTTTTGGCTTGGATACTGTTCCCCAAGAAGGTGTTGAAGTCCTCCCCCCATTATGTGATTTCTTTTTGAAGTAGAATCTTTGAGGAGAATCAAGTTAAGATGAGGGCAGTAGAGTAGACCCTAATGCAGTGTGACTGGTGTCCATATAAAAAGGGCAAATTCAGACATAAATGTACACAGGGAAAACACTACATGAAGATGATGGCAGAGACTGGGTGATGCTTCTACAAGCCAAGGGATGTCTACTGCTTGCAAACACCCAAAACCTGGGGGAGAGGCCTGGAACAGATTCTCCCTCACAGCCTCAGGGGGAACCAGCCCCAACGACGCCTTGATCCCAGACTTCTGGGATCCAGAACTGTGAGAAAATAAACTTCTCTTGTTTTAAGTCATCCAGTGTGTGGCATTTTGTTATGGCAACCCCAGGAAACTACTACAATAAGGGGCTATTTAATATACATAGGCAGGATTAAAAGTCTCCGTAAAAGAATTCTGTACAGACATAGGTAGAGGATGTCAGTCTTAATGTGTGTTCCCAATCTTTGACCCAGGTCTTCACTTTGCAACAATACATAATACACAACACCTTGCTGAAGCTGGGTGGCTTCCCTGCCAAACTCCTTGGCATATAAGTTCACATGTTAGTATTTTACCATCTCTAATTCTTTCTGAGTTGCATGCATTTATATTTCATTGTGTTAGTCTGAGTAAGTTATTAATGTAAAAACTTTTTTCTTATTTAAAAATAAGGCATTTATATTAGTCTTTCAAAATGAGAATACTACCAAAAGTGTACTCACAGTTTTTTAAAAATGTGAAATTTGGATAACAAGCCAAATTACCTAATTACTAAGGGAAATTATGTTAAACTCTTAAAATAATTAAACATTTACTTTATCATCCAAAATAAATATATCACCTGTAGTAACTATTTGCAGAAAAATAGGGTTCTATTTAAAGCCACAGCTTAAATTAAATAATGCCATTGTATTAACATAATATAAACAAAACCTAATTTCAAATCAATTTATAAGCTACAAGTTCAATATCAATTTTAATCATATACATTTTATCATACTCTTAGTGTCCCAGTAAACTTTTTACAGTGCTCCACGTCAAAAGAAATATCTAATAATTCTGTTTGTTAAGTAGCTATGTCTAAGTAACTACATATATGGGGCGACATGCCAAAATCAGGAATTATGTCCTGGAGAGTGGGCCCCTTTCAGTGCAGGCTTCCCTCACTAGGTGAGTGTTCTAGGAGCACATCTGTATCAGTGTACCAGCTGGCATTGTTGTGAGAGGCTGTGTTCAGCTTCAGTGAATTTTTTTTGAAGACTCTTTCAACGTGATTGCCCATTTCACTATGGGTGATTTACAAGCACACCTGCTTACACTGTGCTGAGTGTGCAGCAGTTTTTGACCCCAAACGGCATCACCCCTGTGCCACACACTCCCTATTCACCCGATCTTGCCCTGAGTGTGACTTTTTTGGGTTTCCCTGGGTGAAAAAAGTCCTCAAAGGGAAATGTTTTGTTAATGTAGAAGAGGTGAAACAAAAAACAGCAGAATCACTAAAATGCATCAAAATCGACTAGTTCAAAAACTGTTTTGAGCAGTGGAAAAAATGTCTCGATAGGTATATTGCATTAAGTGGAGAGTACATTGAAGGTGACTAAAGTTTAAATGTGTAAGAATAAATACACAATTTTTTATAAATAAATTCCAATTTTGGAATATATATACATCCTAATAATTGAGCAGTGATTTAGGAAAATTATAGAAATGGAATGAAAAAATAATTATTTCACTCCATTCCCTGACCACCCCACATGCCTAGTCAATGGCTTGTGTGCACAGTGTTGAGCACCGCACAGCTTCTGCAGCCTTGCACCAAGACTGCACCCCAACACCTCAGTTCCTAGTCCACATCACTCTGCCCACAGGAATTGACTTTGACACCACAACTGCCAAAAAGCCAGTTTCAGGAAGATACGATGGCATCGAGAGGGACTTAGCTACAAGTGAATGTTGAGATCTCGAACTACGTGCCTTGAAGTATAGCTCACACGGTATCTGAACAAATGTCTAGCATTGCGTTTCCCTCAAAAGTTAAAAATATCCTAAGCTACCCTTCTGAGTTTTGAGGGCCCCGGGGGGCCTCAGCTCACAGTTTTGGAAACTATAGGAACAGGGGACAAAATTGAGACAGTTCATTTGGCACTGCCCTGCCACCCAAAGTAGGTGTCCATTTGCTTTATTTTGCACAGTTCTGACACATGCATCATTCTAATGATAAGAAATAAATTTCCAGTTTTGTACTTTTAAATATAAGCAAGTTGCACAATCTAATTCATATACAACAAGGAATATTCCAAAGAAGGATAATAAAGTAGGCATCTGAACACACCTCTGGCAGGGACTACTTGTCTACCTAGTTCCACATCAAAGTCACTGCCTTACAATTTATCTCCCATAAGTTCCCTCCTAGACTTCCTGATAGTTCTATGATTATAGTCGGAAGAGGTAAATTCCCACCCTGCAGCTCCTCATACACCTCCCCCACAGTTCTAATTTTGCGTCTAAGAGAGTGGCTGCCTTTTCCCTGACTGGTTTCCTCTTTTCTATGAGGCTCGAACCAGATGTCTTTTCCCTTTTAGTTTTGAGAGGAAAACCTTCTCTTGAAATAAGTGAAACCTCACCACATGATACAATATGATACAATACACCATGATATGATACAATATGATACAATATAACACAACACAATACAATGATTGTAGCACTTCACTTGATAAACAAATAAGCATTTCTTGCGCCCCACTGACGTGCCAAATTGCGTAGGTCTTGGAGAATTCAGAGTTGAAAAACAAGCCCCCTGGCCTCAACAGTCATTCAGTCTGATGTTTACCGAATACAAACATGCGACTCCTTTCTCCTTACAGAACCTCTGGTATCCAAGCGCCAACCCAGAGGAGAAACGAGTCCTGTGACGCGCTCTCAGGACTGGATTTTGTTTTCTGTATCTCCTTAATAACCACAAGAACGACAGCCATGGAAACACTATTGCTCCCACTGTTCTGTGCCGTGTCAACGACTGTTCTAAGCCCCTGAGGTGCTTTCTCTTCTTTGCACCATCAGGTGATGTTAACCCGGAAGAGGGGGCGGGGCTACCCTTCACCTAGGAATGTGGGCGGGGCTTCCTGGGGTGTAGCAGTCAGCTTTTTTGTTCTGGTTCCTTGAGCTTCAGCTCCTTACCAGTAAGCTAAGGTCCCTGACTCTGCCCTGCTGTACCGATTGAATTCAGGAAATAGTTGTTGTCAGGTGCCTGGAACTGTGTTGATGCTTGATGACAACGTTTTTAAAAAATAAAATAAAATCAAACAGAGTTTCTGTTCTCCAGGAGGCTTG
Organism: Desmodus rotundus; assembly: GCF_022682495.2. Taxonomy (NCBI): domain Eukaryota; kingdom Metazoa; phylum Chordata; class Mammalia; order Chiroptera; family Phyllostomidae; genus Desmodus; species Desmodus rotundus. Next base: position 29,151,024 of record NC_071399.1, read on the forward strand.
GTTAAGTGTTAGTTCGCATGTGCTGTTTGCCCAGAGGCACATCTACTTCTTTAGAATATTATTTTAGCAAGGGAAAGCTTTCACCTATAGGAAGCTGAGAGTGGTCAAGGTTCCCAGCAGGCACTGCAAGAGGATGTATGAAGAAGGCTAACCACCCTTTGGTGGTGGTTAAGTTTTAAAAAAAAAATCCTAAAGTGAAAACTTCACCTTAAAATGTTCTTATAAATCTTCTGTTTTCCTCAAACCTAATTTAATAGAGTCATAACTGCTTCAAGTTCGGTTAACACTTAAGCTGTTCAAATTAGATTGAATTTATAGCTTATAGATTGATTTAAAATGACTTATTTTTAATGCAAATGAGTGATTAAATTTGAGCTGTGACTTTAAATACAATTTTAGTTTTTTGCAAATAGCTACTACAGGTTATAAATTCATTTTGGATAATAAAGTATGGTTTAATTATTTTAAGCTTTTTATGTAATTTCCCTTAGTAAGTGCATAGTTTAGTTTGTTATCAAAATTTTATAGTATTTTAAAATTGAAAATATATTTCTAGCCGTATTCTCAGTTTGAAAGACGAATATAAATGATTTATTTATATACCTTTAAATAAACAAAAGAGATTTTACGTTAACATCTTACTGAGATTAACACAATCAGATTTAAATCCACGCAACTCGGACAGAATTACAGATAGTGAGATACCAGCATGCACACTGAGATGCCAGGAACTGCTAAATATGTTTGCTAGCTTTTTGTCTAGTTTAGTTGTAAAGACTCCCAGCACCAGGATTTCTACCAACTTTCTGAAAAGATGCTTTGCCTTTTGGTTTTAACCATGAGTGAGGCAGCTTCAGGACTCACCTTGGATTTTCTCATTTCACTTCATTAACACTACTATAAACAGCTCTGTTCCAGTACATTCTTTCTTTGTTTCTGAGTACAAGGTTTTCTTTTCTCTGTGTAAATCATATGGTGACAAATACCTATAGTTCTGGATGTTGTGGGCAATATACAAGGGACATGCATGTGATAATAATAGCAGCAATCAGATTTATAATATATTATAATAATCAAAACAATAATTCAAAAAACTCTGCCTTTCCCACTATTCATGGTACCTGATTATTTGGATTGACATTCTTATCCATTAAAATTATGAATGATTTAGTCAATGTAGACAATGTCATTTTCTCCAGAACACTTTAGTTAAAATGCATAGATTATCAAATTTCTTGAATGATGCCTTGTGTCCTGAAACTAACTAAAAGCCATATCGGAATTATATCATCAGCTGAGTTTGATTCTTTATATAGAACATTTTCTTTCATATACTATTTAAAACTTATCTTCTCACATGCTACTCAAATACATACTGACTTCTTCCATGACCACACCTTAATCTAGATTTGTATCTATAAATACAATGAATGTTGTTTCTGTTACGATTGGCAGTAAAAGTAACAACCGTAATGTGGAATTGTGTGCTTTCTAGATAGAATATTGCTGATACATATTAGCTTATTCTTTTAAAAAAGATTTTACTTATTTATTTTTAGAGAATGGGAAGGGAGATGGGAAGAGAAACATCGATGTGTGAGAGAGACATCAATCAGCCGGCAACCCAGGCATGTGCCCTGGCTGAGAATTGAACTGGCGACCTTCCGGTTTGCAGGCTGGGACTCAATTCTCTGAGCCACACCAGGCAGGGCCAAATTAGTTTATTCTGTTTAAAATGGTAGCCCCCTGTATTTTCACAACCTCTTCTTCTTAAAGACATTTAAAGTACTTAGTACATCAAGGGTTTTTTTTTTTTTATTTTACAAGATACTCCCATTTTACAGATTACAATATCAAGAAACTTGACAACTAAATAATATAGTATTATGATTATAATTATAATCTAGTTGACTAAGCCAATTTATTCCATCTCATGTGCACTGTTAAATGCCCTTCTACTTTTCCAATGCAATTAAAATAACTCTCAACTAATTGATGTGAATGTTTTGGCCCATATTGCATTCACAAGGGCTGTACAGACTTAGTCTACATAAACACAAATTAGTTTGATAAAATTAGAAATTTATAAGGCACAACATGAGACTTTGTTTAGTCCCTTTAATTGTCCATTCTTCACAGCAAAGACATGTGTGTGGCCTATGTTCCTTGTGTTTCACCTTGACCGCACTTCAGGAGAGGCAAGACGCATTTACAGGTAGCTAGAACAACCAGTCAAAAAATGGAAAATGAAATCAGTAAATCAGTCAGTCCTTACTGTTTAAGAGATTCTACTAACCCAGCTTAATTTCTTTTCTTCTGAAACTAATTTAATTTTTCTCAAAAATCATCTATTGAACAATTAGAGAGCACTTTATACATACTAAATTTGTTCAAATTTAAATGATCTAGACACAGTCTTAGCAGGAATTGGGTCCATCTCCTGACATGGATTTTCCAAGGGTCAAGCAGGACCTGACTCAGCATCTTTGAGAAAAATCCGCCTAAGAAGCTCCAGATTCTTGAGTCCCACTGGAACACCAGAGTCAGAACGTCAGGGGCACTGGGTCTGAGAAATGGGTTAGTAACAAGCTCTCGTGGTATTCTATGTACCTTGAAGGTAAGAAACCACTGTCCTGATGAATCTCTAAGTCTTTGACAACTCAAAGCCAAACTGGTACAGTTATTCATTGAAAACAAAGCAGTTATCATATGTACTCTATTATATATTACATAATACATATTACATTATCATATGTAATTTATATTACAATCTTCATTGATGCATAAAAAATACAGCATGCATGCCTCATGAGAAGATTCGCCATAGCGTCAGAGCAGTCCGAGGACGTCTCAGCTTCCAGCTTAGCGTTCACTGTCTCTGAGAAGCCTTCTCCGACTCACCCGCATTGAGCACAAATGATCAATTAGCCTCTGGCATGTATTTCTGTCCCACAACTGTCAACCTCAGTATCACACCCATGTGACAGTAAGTTTCACCTGTTGGGCAATGAGCCCCATCAGGTTGACCTTCGCATTCTCAGCATCTGGTAACAGGCCACACACATAACACATGCTCATATAATAATGTAAACATACAATGTACTAATAATGAATGCTTGTGGAACAGATGGATGAATGAATGCGATGATAGTCAGGTAACCCTAAAGAGAAATTGTTATCAGTATGGATAAGTGGGGATATTGGTTTGTACAATTACCATTATTTGCCATGTAGGTCAAATTTGGCACTTAATGCCACAATTCTTTCTTACCTCTGCCTGAGCTGACACAGTCAAATGACCATTTATCAAGAGCCTGCTATTTGCTAGACACAGCATACACCTTAGATCATTAATCCTGACTGTATTCTTGTAAAGTTGTTTTTGTTTCTGTTTTGCATATGAAACAAATGAACTCAGAGTTGAAAGGACATTTGATCAAGGACATGGAGTCGATCTGTGACAAGCCATGATTTTACTGCAGTTCTGTTTTACTCCAATTCTTATATTCTTTCCCATGTTGCTATACTACCATTCAACAAAGATTAGAAATAAATACAATATTGACTAACTCTTCACATTGATTCTTCCTTTTCTTTGAGCACAGGTATGTCATTTCTCTGTGAGGTAAAAATGCAAATAAAGCATTTTTTTCAAGGATAAACTTCACTCTTCAGTTCAATTTCTAACACAAAGAACAAAGCTTCTTCTTCTCCATTTACGTGGATGTTCACGTTAAATTTACTGTTGAAGTTTGGGCTTTTTTCATTACTGAAATTTCCCCCTAATGGTTTAGGTTATTTAAAAGCACGAGGTTTCTAAATCCTTTACCAGGTTGAAACATGCTCACCTGGATTTTCATCTGTTCTGTTACTTAGAAATCAAACATAGAAGTAAGGTGGCATCTGCTTGAATTTCTTCAGGTGGATCTGGACAATGCTACTAGACTGCTCATAGGTTTTACGTACCTACAAGGTACTTTGCCCTGTGCATTCCGGCGTGCATCATGTGAAATCCTGGGTCAATCCTTTAGGTGTCTAAGACTCTTGTTTTCCTAGCTCACAAGTGTGTAGGACAGACATAGAGTGCTATTGCTGCCACTAGATAGCATCTCTAGTGAGCATTTCGGGGGTGCTCAGAGAGAAAACAATGTCTGGGTGATAACTCTTGTCAGTTTCCCCATTGTCAAACCCCATCTTACATTCCTCCACACTCTCACAATATTTCCCCACTGGGAACATGCCTGACATTGCAATTTCTCAAAACTGCAGCTCTGCAGTGAATGCCTAATTCCTGAAACTGCAAAATCTAACAAAAGCTGATTTTTTCCACTGATTTGACTGGCTGACTATTTCCAGGCTTTGCATGTGATGACCTGCTGTTCTTCACAAACAACATCTTTAATGTATCCACATGGTTGTTCTGAAGTGGCCGGGGCAATTAAATCCTTGGGAGCTGCCTGCGGGGCATTCAGAATTACTCACAATGTCCAGAGTTTCTGCCACAGACAAATTTTCCTCATAGGTTACATTTAGCAACTTGCGGAGTAGCAATCTGTTACTTGCTTTGGAACCCAGAACCCATTTACCACCATAGTGGGCCAGTGTTACCCAGGGTAGGCTATGCAGATGTGTACATTCGCTTGGAGCTATTTGTTTTGTGTTTTAAAAATTTCTCTCCCCCTCTCTTTCTCTCCCCTCCACCCCTCATGTTGGTTGGTTTTATACATAAAAAGCCAATTTAGAGGAAAATATGGCAATCTTAGTTTTTTATTATTAAAATAGATTATCTTTTCTATCTTTGGAAACATCAATTGTTTGGGTTCTTTATCTGTTTTTCATATTTGTTAAAACTCTTGATGGAATTATTTCAGCACAGATTCCCAACCTGACTACTAAGGAAGATACATGTATCTACTTTCCCTACCTCTTCCCTGACCACTCGCCACATCCTTCACCTCAAAATCCAGTTTTTATTACTTTTCAGATGAGCTCCTGATGAACCACGCCATGGTTTAAAAACCAAGTTAGTGCTTCATTCCTCTACCCCGACAGAGAATGAAGTCTACAGACAGCCTTAATATATGTATTTTTCCCTCCACCCCCGCTCTGTCATACACACAGACCAAAGTTTGCAAAAACCCAAGTAAGGCAAGGATTCCTGGAGAGCCCAGTGAAAACGCAAAACGCAGAACGACCAAGGACCTAGTCCTTTAGTTTTGGCTTCTCAGGGAAATGAGATTGCTTTTGGTAAGACAGCGCCAGAGCAGAAAGCCCGCAGTCTCCCCAGGATCCCTCGGAGGAGCCGCCGGAAGACGGCCCAGGAAATGGGAGATGGAGGCACTCTAGTAAAAGGAATTCTGATGGACAACTATTCCCGCCCTGTAAAGCTCCAAGTCCGCCCCGCGCGGATTCACGCCACCGGCGCCCCCCCGCCAGCCCCCCCGCGCTGGCCCCTACAGTGCAGGCTTGGGCCGGAGCTCCGGGTCTGTCCCTGTCCCCACCGACCCTACTCGCTTAGCCCCGGGGTGCGGGTCTCCCCATCTCTCCCTCGCCCTCGCTCTTCCCAGCCCCGGGGTGCCCTCTCAGCCACCCCTGCGCCCCTCCGTCGACTCCGCAGCTTAGGTCGCCCGGCCTCCCCTCCCCCTCCTTTCTCCCACTTGTTGCAGCCGGACCAAGAGACTGGCTTGTTCCGCTGGCTGATTGTGAAAGGGTTTGACTTGCAGCTGACCCCGGGTCAGGACTTTCTCTCTACTAATCCTGCCCTCTTTAAACACAAAAACACTTTGCCCTCTTCCCTTCCATCAGTCATCTTAATCCCCCCGCGGCTGACACCCCTCCCGGCCTCTGAGTCCAGGCTGCACCCAAGCGAGTTGGGGGCGGACGCCTGGGCCGCAGGTTCCAAAAGGTGCCCGGGGAACCCCAGGCCCCTCCCGCGCAGAGCTCGTGGGGACGCAGCCGAGGGAAGGTTGGTGACCGGCAGCTCCCTGGTACCTGCGGACCCTGACCCGAGACTCAGAGGGAGTGTCCTAGGGCTTCCGCTGGGACCACCAGGGGCCGGGTCCCTAGCCTTGGGGGAGACTGGAGGCGGCGAGCAGGGACAAAGGGAAGGCTGGAGCCGAGAGAAGGGGAAAGGAAGATGCTGGAGTCACTGAAGGGAGGAAGGGAGAGGAGAAGGAAATAAAGGGGAAGTGAATGGATAATACGACTGGAAGGGGAAGCCAGGAACGTGGAAAGTGAAATAATTGAGCGGGATGAGAAGCTAAGGGCAGGAAATCGCCCACTGTTCGGGGCTTAACTACGAACAGAGCCAGAGAAGGGCACGGTCGAGACGCGGGGGGGTGGGGGGGGGCGGGGGGGAGGACGGCGGCTGCCCCCGCGGGGAGGAGACCCAGGACCGATCCTGGGCGCAGGACGCCGCCCGCCTTCAAGTCGGCTGGGTTCCCGGGGGCGGACGAAGCGGGGGCCCGGCGGGTGCACAGCTGGAGAAGAAGGGCCGGGAGGATGGAGGAGGGGAGAGAGGGAGGGGGAGGAGGAGCAGGAAGGGAGGCAAAGGAAGGAAGGTGTGTGTGTGGGGGGTGAGCTCTGCACCCCCCGTCGGGCTGGGGAACAGGGGCCGAGGGCCGGGCGCTGAGGGCGAAGATAAAGGTCCCTGCTTGCCCACTTCCCGGGCCGGCCTCCCTGCGCCTGCACCCGCAGGCCCTCGCTGGGCCCTCTCGCCCTCCGACCCTTCAGGACTCGGGGAGCGGCGGGAACTAGGGCCCACCTTCCTGGGCTCCTCGCCCCAGGGAGCCCGCGTCCCCGTCACCCCTCCCTTTCTGGCCCGGCCTTTCAATCCCGCCAAAGAGTCACGCAGGAGAAAGAGCTGCGCCAAAGCCAAGTCTGCTTTTCACTTGAAGTTTCCAAGGAATCAAACCTATTATTACATTCTGCTGCCGACGTATCTGGAGCCTCTGCCCAGCCGGCCGGGCTGCGGAAGCCGGGATGGGAGCGTTAGCGTCCACGGGAGACCGCGGCGGTGCGGGAGCCGAGGCCGCCCTGGAACGCACCTTCCAAGGCCGCTGCCAGAGATGGCTTTCTGGAATCAACCAGAATTTTCCAGAGACAGAAATCTGCGATGCCCAGTCCTCGTCGGGAAAATGAAATGCGTGAATATGCGTGCTATTCTTCCCCCACATGCATGGTTTTAATAGACCTATCAGTCACGCTACCCAACACACATCTGCAGAGCAGGCACGCAGTACCCGCTACTGGGTTAAAATTAATTCATTTCACCTAGCCACTCGTGGGTGTCTTTGTCAGGGGGTAGGGAGTGGAGGGTGGTTCAAACTCTTAACGGCAACAATAACGACAGAGGCCAAAGAGGTTTTTTTGTTTGTTTGTTTGTTTGTTTGTTTGTTTTAAGGCGAGGTTGGTGGTGGGTAGAGACACGGGAGAAAAACCCCTCAAGCAAATCCTGCTACCCACAGCTGAGAGAACTGGACTGCGCGCGCAATTCCCGCAGTTGTTCCCGCAGGAAGTTATGCAAACTTTGCACAAGGCCCCCAAGTAGCCGTGTGCATTCTCCACACGTTTTCAGACAAAATTGAAATAAGCCACAGAAATACCACCCCGTGATTTGGGAAGTGACAGAAGCCATCATATAATAATTAGCATCATATAATATTTCATTTCATGAAAACGATGTGGAGTACCTTGGCCATAACTGAATCCACAGCTCTGTTCTCTAGTGGAATAAATCCACGAATTTAAATTGGAGAAACACTGCTGGCGTGATAGGATCTCATCCCCCAGAGAGGAATCCTAGCTAATATCAACTCCCCCCACCCTATATCGTTTTAAAACAGAGTCATTAAAGAGTTTGTTTTTATCCATGTCTGTCTAAGCAACAAAACAAGTTCACTGAATTTCAGGAATTCTTATTTTAAGATCTCCCTGGGTTTTTAATAAAGTAACTTGGGGCACCTGCATTGCCTGTTTCAGCTGACTATGTATGAGGCACTTACGGAAAAATGCCAAACTCCATGTCCACCTTCTGGGAAATTAACAGGCAGCTCTGCCTGGAGTTCCTGGCATACTCCTAAACTTTTTCTATCTAAAACATTACAAGTGTGACCACATTACTAATATGTGTGATAAGGTAAGACTTAGATGTCAATACTTGAGAATACATACAAATTTGGACTTACACTTAATGTGAGCATGGCCACACATCTGCTTGCCACTTTAGTAAGTGCAGGGAGAGGTTGAGGTTGAGAGTTAGAAAAAGACTAGAGATGGTCCATTTAACTCTGTGCATTTCAGAGTAAATGTGGTCTGGCCCTTCAAATAGTTGGTGAGTTAACAGAGCATTACAGAAACTCCCCAAGCATCTCTCCCAGAGGGGACTGTGTGCAACATTTACTCCCAGACTATCTCATGGCTGTTCCGCTTTAGCAACCCATATACATCCAAACACTTCTAGGAAACACTGTTTCACAAAGGATCAGATGGCTAAAGCACAAAGAGGGGGACGGGGGCTTTATTATCTTGTTTGGAAGAAACAGCCGACATCTTTTTTGAAAAATTTTCAATCACTTTAAGGAAATATGTGGTTTAAGCAAAAATATCAGAATGACTCCAAAAACTTACACATGTCAATTGTCAGGTTAGCATTTTACTTAAAACGATTCTCGAATGCAGGCTGAATTTGGTTCTCATTCACCCACCACCATAGGCCTATTTTTGAATGGATAGTCTATACTCATTCCAGGACAAGAAAAGATGTTGAGATAATGAGGGGGTTGATGAAATCAACATATTTTGATCTAGGCTAAAGGTTTCTTTTTTCACTTTTATGTTGTGACTAATTTCAAAATGTATTTGCTACAGTATAACTTTTAAATGCAATATTTAATGCTGTCAGATTACTTGAAGACAAAGTTTTACAGAAAACTTTAAATTCCAGAAAAAACTGTAATGTACCAATGAACACCTAGTAAAAATATAATTAAAAAATTTAAAGCATCAAACAACCTCAGATCTCATCAGGAATAATAAACACCGCATTTTGCGTTCACACAGGTTAGCAACTTGCATCCCAGTTCAAGGTGAGGTGGGGGGTGGTGGCCAATTGTATGTGTGTGTGTGTCTGTGTGAAAATCCAACAAAATTATTTTGCTGTTTCCCAAGGAGAAATAAGCCAGAGGGAGGGGCTGAGGAGGGACCAAAGGGGGTCCAGTACAGGAGATTTTGGTTTAGAGATTGTGTTTCCTTGAGCCAAATCTAGATAAATTCCACCTGCAATCTTTTTAGTTGCAAGGGAATAGGGGTCACCGGTGCCCCTGCCGTGGTCTTTTGTCATCCAACCTTGGCCCCGTCCCGCCATTAGGGTCTTCTCTCCTGGCAGCACAGACCGGGGCCAGCTAGAGGATGCAAAGCCCACAGCAAGGAATCAAAAAACCCGCGGTGCCGGCCAGAAATAAAAACACACCAAAGGGCCAGAATATAAAACGTTTTTTTTCTGGTAATTATTTCCCATTCTGTTTGAATACTGTAAACTCTACAAAATAATCTATTGATTTTAACTTCCTTACTTCCCACTGAATGAAGCCCCGTGAAAATGGTACTCTCTCCCCTGAGGTTCCCCTCATTTTTAGTCCATGCCGATAATTTCTCCTTCGTCAGATTTACTAATTGTATTTTGAGCTCATAAAACATGCATATAAAATTAGCACGTTTCAAATTTATGGGGGAAAACGAGTTTTTTCTCTCTTAAATTTATTAACTCAAAACTCGATGCAGTTTGAAGGGGAGTATCTTTTTCGTGTTTCTACATGAAAAAGATAGGCTTTTTAGGAAACTATATACATAATCTTAATACCCCTCCCCACGCCGAAATGCCTAAAATAAAAATTTCACAAAGCATTTACAAGAAATAATTACAAAACAAAAAAAATGGAAAAGCTCAGATACAGAAAAGTTTTACAAAACCCAGAATATAACGCTGCCATCAGAAAGGGGTGGGGGCATCTCTCTGTATAAATTAACAACCCCCCGCACCACCAAACGGCAACAACTACAAAAAACTTGTGTTTGGATCTGCCTTACTACATCGACAACAAATGAGAACAGCTTCCGGCCCTGGGTCCCGGGCAACTAAACGCCATCAGGAAGCGATGCGGGATGAGAGTGAGCGCGCCAGCGGAGTAGGAAAGTTGGAGTCTCCTCTTGCTTGGTCTTTGTGTCCCCTCGAGCAAAGAAACGCTTTCTGCCTCCGTGGATGATAAATACTGTACAAAAAGTCTCAAGAAAACGCCGAAGTTCAGTCTAAAACCCACGACTGTGTCCACGTCTAGAGGTCGCCAGAAACTCCCGGGAAAGCGAATTGGGGGCAGGGGGTATGTGTCACTTAGCGTTCGTCACAAGTGTTTTCCTTTTTACAAGAGTATGGAAACGTCTGTACAAAAGCAAGGCCGCGCTGGGCCAGGCCGGGTGCCCGGAGCCGGTCGCCTGCTCCTTTTCCCGCGGCGCCGGCGCGGACAGCCTTTTCCCCGGCGTCCCTAGATGTGCGTCAGGGGAACCGTGCCGTTGACGCCCGCGCCCGCGCCCTGGTAGTGCTGCGGCAGCGAGTGCAGTCGGCTCTGCGCTGCGGCAGCCGCTGCTGCCGCCGGATCGCCGCCCTCGCCGGCCGGCAAGTACATGCTGATCATCTCGCGCAGGTCCCCAGGACAAGGCGCCCGCGAATGCGTTGGGGCTGGCGGGCTGCCGCTTGGCTCAGACTTCACAAGAGAGCCGAGCGCGCCCAGGGCACCCGAGGAGGCGGCGGCCGCGGCCGCCGCGGCCGCCACAGCGGAGTTCTGGTGCGCGCCGCCCGCTGCGGCTGCTGCGGCCGCTGCGCCGTAGGGGAGGCCGCCGTAGCCCGAGGGCGAGGCGCTCATGTAGCCCTGCGAGTTGGAGATGGGGCTGTACTGCAGCGCGCCCATGTCGTAGCGGTGCATGGGCTGCGGGTTGTGCGGGTGCGCGTGCGGGTGGTGCGGGTGCGGATGTGCTGGATGCGCGTGCGGGTGCGCGCCGCCCGCGCCGGGGTGCTGCCCGTAAGCCAGCTGCGCCTCCTGCATCATGGCTGCGGCGGCCGCTGCCGCCGCCACGGAGCCAGGGTAGGCGCCGTTGGCCCAGCCGTTGACGTGCGCGTAGCCGCCGCCCGCCGCGCCGCCGGGACTCTCGAGGCGCTGGCCCACGGCCGCCGCGCCCACGCCCACGCCCATGGCCACGGCCGCGCCGCCAGCGCCCGCGCCGGCAGCTAGCAGCCCGCCGGCCAGCGAGTACTTGTCCTTCTTGAGTAGTGTCTTAGTCTTGCGGCGCGGCCGGTACTTGTAATCCGGGTGCTCTTTCATATGTAGCGCGCGCAGCCGCTTGGCCTCGTCGATGAACGGCCGCTTCTCGGCCTCGGACATGACCTTCCATTCGGCGCCCAAGCGCTTGCTTATCTCCGAGTTGTGCATCTTGGGGTTCTCCTGGGCCATCTTGCGCCGCTGCCCGCGGGACCACACCATGAAGGCGTTCATAGGTCTCTTGACCCGGTCCTGGCTTGCCTTGGCGCCCCCGCCGCCACCGCCGCCGCCACCCCCACCGCCACCCACCCCGGCCGGGCCTGACAAGTTCGTGGGGGCCTGGGCGCCGCCAGGCGAGTGCAGGTCGGTCTCCATCATCATGCTGTACATTAGGGCAGCTCACGGGTTCACCGGCACCGCGCAGAGAGGGCCTGGAACATAGACGGCCGGGGAGGGGGAGGCAGGGAGATGGAGAGGGACTCAAAACAGAGCTAAACTTTGGGGTGGATGTGTGGGGAAAGGTCTTAGAGAGAAAAGAAGGCGGGGGGGGTGGAGAAAAAAAACAAAAAAGGGGCAAAAATACACGCACTCAGCGCTGGTCCGGCTCACAGGTGGAAAGTTTCTCCTCAAGCACGAGCCACTTGCCAAAGAGGGTGATCGCTGGGGTCGCGGTCCTCGCCGCCACCCCAGCTGGGTTGCCCTCGGAAGAGCGGTGCAAATAGGTGCAGTCGTGGCCAAGTTGCAGCTCCACTTTTCGGGACCAGAGCGATGCGCAGGGCCCGCTCCGGGACTCGGCGCCTCTTCCTCGCCGGCCGCCGCCGCCGCCGCGCGCTGCCTCCTTTCTCCTGCACTTGGTCCTCAGAGGCCTCCAACTCCCGGGCTGCAACTTCTAGCAGGGTGGCGCGCCGCGTGCGCTGGGCATGTGCGGGTCCCAGGTGCCTAGGGGGGAGCGGGGCGACGAGGGGGGAGGAGAGGGGGGCCGGGGGGATTACCGGGCAGCTGGGGAGGGGGCCGGGGGCAGCCGAGGGAGCGCAGGCGCGCAAAGAAGGCCGGAAAACTGGGGCCCCCGAGCCGGGGTTGCCCACTGCCTGCCCGGGGCGGTGCGCTGGGAGCGGAGACGCACACGGGGCCGGCGGCGCGCGGGGCCCAGCAGCCATACGCCGGCCCGGGCTGCCATTAAATGAGCGTGCCGCGGCCAATGGGAGCTGGCGGCGGCGGTGATTTGCATGGCGCGCTGGCGAGTGACGTGGGGAGGGAGTAGATACTCTGGGCGCGGGCGGCGGAATGGGGAGGAGGAGAGAAAGGAGGGGGAACAGGGGCAGGAAGGAGGGGGGAAAAGGAGGCCATGGAGGGGGGTCACAGCCACGCTGCTTCCTGAGCGCGCGCGGTGGCGGCGAACTCTAAGCTTACCCTCGCTTCTTCCCGCCCGCGCGCTCCGCACGATTAACGATTGGATTTAAAAGACGAAGATAGAGTCATTCAGGGAGGGGGTGGGGGTGAGGATTACAACCCCCAGCCACTTTTAATTGAGCGCATCCTTGACCCAGCTCCTCCTCTGCCCACCCCCCTCCCCCCACAACAACTCTGCCCCAGCAGGGAAAGGGAAAGTTGCGGACCTAGGCAGGAACCTCGCCCTACGCTCGGACACAGGGCTGGAAAGAAGGGGCGCGACCTCGGGAGCAGGAAAGACTGTCCAAGGTACACAACTCGAAAGCACTCCCCCCACCATACACTCGGGAACTCTTGCGAGGCGTGGGCAAAGCAGTTCCTTCCCCTCGGCCTCCCATGGATGCGAGCTTCACCACCGCGTGTGCTGAAGTTCTCCAGTGCCCCCTCTCGTAGAGAAGGCCTTCACAGTCCAGGCCCGAATAATTCCCATAGCGGGGGAGCATTTGAATCGGGCTTGGCTCCGTAGCTTCTTTTAGCATCAGCCTGAACTTTTTTTTTTTTTTTTTTTGAGGAACGCCTTTAAAGAGCCTGGCTACTACAGTTACACACTCTTCTCAATTTGGCTTCCTCCTAAAAAGGAATTTCCAGGAAGGTCGAAAACAAGATCTATCTGGACTCTAGTTACTTAACACCAGTTTAAAAAGTTTCAAGTCGCACGAGAAAGAGGCAGCCCGCGCCCTTCTGTAGAGCATCTTCCACAAGCTGTTTGCATAAGAACTTCGAAAACTGCGGGAATCGAGCGAGGCCCCCCTGAAAGCGAATAGGAAAATTGGGGCCTGGGGACCAAGCGACAGATGTTCTTTTCCTGCATTTTGCAAACGAAAGGCCTGGTTCCTGGAGTGACTGAGGCATCCACCTGCGGTTATAATTCATAAACCTCAAAGTGTCTTCGATAACACCATCGCTCATTCGGTTTCCATCCGAATGATACGAAAGTGGCCCAAAGACTTCTGGCAGAAAATCCATTGAGACCACGCAGCCTCCTACGTCCTCACGGAGTAACGGGCCATCTCCCTGAGCACCGGAGAGGAAAGTGCTTAGAAGATCGCTGGTGGGTGAAGTGGAGCCTAACCAAAGACGATGATTGACCTTCTTGTAGTGGAAATACACATATGCTAATGATCATACGGGTAGTAATAAGGATGTTTAACTATGTTGGGCAGTGAATACGAGGCACCTCTTCTCACCCCTCCACCCTTTAAAAGAAACTGAGGTTGTGAATTTCCTGACCCTACTGCTTGTCCAAGGTACAGGGATAATGCTTCCTTTCCTGTCAAGTACTATGATTATTACAGTAGCGGGGTTTTTTTTATTGCAAGGTTGCTATAGTTTGCAATGCAACAGCAAATTGGTCTCTGCAGATTAAGCTGCTTTCATTTTGGGCCGTTCAGCATTTAATAGTGAACTCACTGAATAATATATAATTATATTAGAAAGGAAATGTCATTTCATATTTTCCACTACATATCTAGGCTATAAACTTGGTTTTCAAACTACCTTCTTATTTCAGCAATCGAGTTTGTTAAGTGTTTTGATTTGTTTCCTGTACAACTCCGAATATCAGTTACATTGTGAGTGAACAACAAGGACAGCACAAAGAGCAGGAATGTAGTTTAAGAATGCTGTAGACCCATTTCCCTTTGGCAATTTAGGAGGCAATGGTGTGCCGTGAGATCCAGTGTGCTATGGAAAGTCAGCAAGACTGAAATAAAGGAAATGGTTTACAAATTATAAACTATATTATCTACTTAACAACTGAAAAATTTCTTTCCTCTGCTTTTCAATTTAGATTTTAAACCAAATAGCCTAAGACCCCCTGAAAATACTTTGTATGAACCAGGGTTGGCACATTATTTTCCATATCAATGGAGCAATTTATTTTATAAACACCCTGCACTCCAGTGTGCGTTGCAGGAATGCTTTATGTTTTGGGGAACTTGGATAGCTGACTTTGAAATGGTTTAGTTTCTTTCTACATAGTCCTGAAAATTGTTTCCAAATATGACGACATTACCCTTGTTTTCTAGAGCACCTAAGTAGGAAGCAAATGGTTTAGCCTTTTATGAGACCACGCGAGTGCTTAGCATTTGGGGCACTCTCCATAAGTCCCTTTTAGTAAGGAGATGTTCCCTGGGCCCAAGCAGGCACACAGTATGGGCGCCCACGTGCCTAAGCATTAAAACAGAGCTGCAGGTGTAACTTGTTGCCAAGGCATGGATGATTGGCAGCTGCCGCCTGTGCCAATTAGGCAATGGCAGGGCACTGTGTGCCAGACCTCTCAGTGCCTTGCATCCTGGCACAAAGATTGAAGCGTGTCATATCAACTCCTGCCGGTAATGGCTTTTGGGAGCCTCACTTTTTTTGCTCCTTCTGACCCCTCTCCCCAGTTACTCTTTAAAAATAGAGAACAGTCCAAAACTAGTTTGAAAAACACCTCTTCTCTCTCTTCTCTTTCTCCCTTCCACCCCCCACCAGGCTGGCAGGGACCTCCTTCAAACTGAGGACTTTCTCAAAGGCCAGGCACTGGAGGATTTGGAGACAGAGTACACTAGTTCCAAGAAATGCCAGAGCCCAGACCCCTAGGGAAAGATTACTTCACTGTTGATTGACAAAATTTGCTCTCTTGCCAGCTCAGAAAGTTCATTGTGCCTCTACACCCAAAATGCCAAAGGGAAAATCAACTTTAGAAATGTAGATAAGTAAAGATGCTTTCTCTTCTTTTCACTTGTGGGCATGATCCTTGGGCATGATCCTTAAAGAAAATTCAGATCCAAGCCATGTACACACATACATATGTATACATACATGTGCACACACAATATTTTCATACCCATAGCATGTATGCATACATACATGTGTATATATAGAATATATACACATGTATCTATATACACAGGATATGTGTATAGATATACATACATGTGTGCACACAATTTAGGAGCCCTTTACATTTTAGTTTTGGGCTTTATTTACTTTGGTTTGAGAGGGAGAGAAACACCAATGTGTGGTTGCCTCCTGGGCGCTCCCCACTGGGAACCTAGCCGTAACCCAGGCATGTGCCCTGACTGGGAATCAAACTGGTAACCCTTTGGATCGCAGGCCAGTGCTCAATCCACTGAGCTATACCAGCCAGGGCTGAGTTTTGGACTTTAAATAAAATACCATTAGATTAAACTTCCTATATAGAGGAACTAAAACTTTTGGGTTTTGCTTCCCACACCCCTGTTGGGTTCAGGAGAAATCTGAGAAAGAGGTCACTGGACAGAATCCTCTCCCTTCCCTCTAGCAATCTTTAAATGAAAGCTAACTTTCAGGCACCTAGAGGTGACTTTCAATACCAGTGCCAGCCTCAAATTCCTGGCAAACAGAGAGGTGGACAGCTTAGGAGCTCTGGGGAGACAAATGTCAGAGTAGGAAAACGAAGAAAACTAAAAACTCTTCCTGTCTTCCTCCGCCTTGGCACAGACGACTAGTCCTGGTGACATTCTCCCGGGAGAGGTGTCCACCTGTGCCCGCCGCCCTCGCACAGTTCAGCTCCAGGAGCTTCTGAAGACCTGCAAGTACTCAGGCCACGTGTAGGCGCCTCCGTGGACAGCCCAGGGCGCAGCCTTTCAGGCTCTGGTGTCGCCCCAAAGGGCTGAAGTCAGAGTTCTGGGGAGCCAAATCATTAGGAAGCCGCCAATTCCTAGGCAGGACTTTGGGAGAGAAGAGAGTGATGTGAGAGAAGAAGAGGAGAAGGCGGCAAAGAAAGCGTAGGACAGAGATAAAGAAGTGGAAGACCGTTGAGTTGGAAGAAGCTTTCGAGGTCATCTCGGCCAACAAGAGGGGCTCCTAAAGGAGGGCAGAACAAGAAGAGGCCGAGGGAATGCGAGCGTGGGAAGGGACCGCGGAGCCAGCAGGAGTACCGGCTGGAGGGGGGTACCGCGGATAGAAGCGACGGGGCGGAGGCAGGGTCCCCCTTCTCACCCTCGCCCCCCTCCGCCCAAGCTCAGCAGCACCAAGTCGCGGGAGGCGCCGAGTGAGTCTGCCTGATCGCCGAGCCTCGGCCCAGGCCCGCGCGCGTCTGCCCTGACGCAGCCAAGCGGGCCGCGATCGCCGTCTACTGGCCGCCGCCGCCCTCGCCGGCCTCGAGGAGCTGGTCGGCCTGAGGCCCTCGCTTTCCGCCGCTGCGCTCCTCTGCAGCTCCTGCAGCTCACAGCGCGCTTTGGAGAGTTTGAGTCCCAGGGCGCGCGCGTGACGGGCCTGAGAGTCGTGGGGGGTGCTTGTCTCTCCTGGTGCCCGGGCTCACTTGACACCTGCACCCCTCCCCCAGCCAGAGTCCGGAGGAAGGAGTTGAAGCGCGGAAGTTTTTGTTGTTGTTGGTTTTTGTTTTAAAAGAGCATAATAGTCATGGAAAAGGGGGAAGAGAGGGAGGGGAAGGTATGAAGAATCGCTTGCCAGTATGGAACTTGGAGAGACATCTGTGGCATTAGGGACAGCAACAGCGCAGATCTTTGTGGCTTCCCTGAGTGTACTAGTCCACCGTCCTCTCTCGACTAAAAGCGTCCCGGTTCAGAGGGCTGTTGCAGGAACGCCTGCGGGCAAGGGGGAATAAAGCCCTTCCCTTCCAAAGCAAGCAAGGCTTTCTTTTGACAGCGATCAGTGTGGAGATTCGTAAATTCACAGCGAAGAGCAAACAACCCTATGTGTGCGTACGTTTGTGTTGTTTTGTGCCTCCTAGCTCTCTGGGTGAAAGCATTTGGAGAATCTCTGGGCGCTTTCGAGTAGGGGCTCACCCTGTGAGCAGTACTCACACATATAATTCAAATTTCACAGCTGACCTGCTCTGAAAACCTCAATCAGCTTCTAATTGAAGGGAAAACAAAATATTGCTTCCCTACAGCAGAGCTAACGATTTAATCATTATATCAGACATTATAGCTTTTAATTAGGCTAATGCTGATACTGTATGGAAAGAGATAATTCAACACAGTTCTTGATGAATTCTGTAATTGGGTTAACGGCGGAGCAGTTGGGGGAGAGACGTCAATATTCAAGCTGCGTCTGTAGCCACCAGGTTTATGAATGAAAGAAAGAAGACAAGGGGAGGAAAACATTGGGACCCGAGGGGAGCATCGCGTCCTCCGCCCTGTGCGGATTTGAGAGCTCTCGGTAGGGAGGGCGGTGGAACCCCAGCGAAGCTGGGTGCCAGGCCGCCAGGCCTCTCAGCCAGCTCCAGCTCCTCCTGCCGCTCAGCCTGACTGGCTATCTTTTGAGAGAAGCTTTCCGAGGAGACTCTCAGCCAGGCTACCTGCCCCTTAAACCTGGGCCCTGGGGTCTCCTCGAGGGTGCCCACCCAGCCCAAACCAATTGGGGCAGAGGACTGGGCTGAGCGCAGCTTTAGCGCGCCGTTTTATAGAGTGGTCTTTAAAGACACAAGCTCTCCCTGCGCCCCCACCCTTCGCCCGGCCCTAGAGCTAGCCCGAAGGTCACAGCGCCTTCCCACCCCTAGCCAACAGCCACCCTGGCAGTTCCCGACTCTGGGGTGCAGTGGGCGCGCAGAGCGCGAGTCACCCGTGGGCACGGCAGGCTGTCTGCATTCCCGTGTACGCACCAATTATTCAGGGTTTGGGAGGAAAGTGGCTCCAGTGGGGTACCTGGCTAGTTCCTAGTAACCTGGCCTAGTTAGCCTTGGCTAAGGCGCTGCGCAACCTTGGGGAGGCAGACAAAGATTGGCAGACTAAGAAGAGCCTTCGTTGACCAGTAACTAAAAGTCCCGCGAAGAAGCTGGTAAGGAGAAAGCCATCAAATTCACCCGCAAAGTGAATTTCACAAGGAGGCTTCAGTGGCGGACCCACTCTACCTGCTCTCCACCCAGTCTTGCCAACTGTGACCTGGCCTGGCCTGGAAGTGGTTCTGGGGTCCCTCTCTGCGGGCTGCAATGGACAAGCGCCTCCTCCCCCGGGGCGTGTGCTGGGCTGGAGGAGAGTTCCCCACCCTCTTCTGCCTCCCAGATTTGCAGGACCCGCAAAAATTGTTTTCAAGTCGGGGAATCCGAGCAGCTGAAACTTGACCAAAGGAGCCGCTTTGAGAGCCTTAAACTCGAAAGAGAGAGTGCGAGTGCTTCCAAAATTTCGATGGGCTTTTTAGAGAGCCACCTGAGCTGCACTCTCTTGGGGCGTAACCCGAATGGGGTCAGTGTGCTTTTTATGTACATTTTACATTTCTGCAGCCCCCCATGTTTTTTTACCTTTTGCCGTAACTACAGATGTGCAACATGCTCCTTCAAGGTATGAAGATACTGTATCGTGATTCACCCTCGTCTTATTTTGTCAGTGATTACCACAGCATTAAACGGGTCACTGCTGAAGTTTCATTTACACAAACCCCCGTAATTAACAGTCTGAATACGCCTTTTTACATTGTATAAAAGTTGTAATTTTCTAACGTGTGTAGATTTTTTAGTGGTGAAGAACGCTTGTGTTCAATGTGATAACGAGAATACAAAGCCCCTCATCTGAGTGGGAGATGTGTTTGGTTTCTTCCGGAGACAGTGTAGACACTCAGCACAGATCGAACTTTCTGGAATGGGGGGAGCTTCCTAATCGTTCAGTGCAAATTTACAGAATATTAAGGTCTGACAATATGGGGCATCTGATTATGCTAACTTCTAAAGCCAAGATTCTTGGGAGAAGCTGAACCAGATGCTGCAGTTAAACACACAAGCAGGGCAGGCAGGCCCGCCACCCCAGTGCAAGCAGAAGGTGGGGTTTGACACAGGAGGCTGAAGTGATGTTCATCCCAAAGAAAGCAAAACCAGTGTTTCAGGTGCAGGCAGTGTCCTCATCAAGTGCAGGTGAGCTGATGACTGGCGGGTGTGTGCTGGAAAGAGCTCTGGTTACAAGTAAGCAGTGCCCATTTCTCATATTCTCTCTCATTAGCCCCCAAATAGAAAAGGCATCACTCACAAGAGGAGACAAGTCATAAGGAATTTCTCTATGAAAGGAAATAAAGTGAAATCAGAGATGCTTTTTCTCACAGGCTGTCCCTGTTATTGCAAATTAGATTAGCTACACAGGCTTCAATATAAACATGACATGAGGTCCACGCGAGTGAAAGGACCATCCACTCCAATCTCTCCTTTCATCGAAGCATCTCACATAAATTACATCTTGTCCTTTAATGCACTTTTCAATGAGATTAAAACATCATTTTGACACAGTTTCAAGTCTTTTCAGTTACTTGTGTTGCTTACTTCAGAAAACAGCAAACAGGGAAGTGGGTCAGTTGAAATCTTCAGGCTAGGATTGGACGGCTGTCCTGTGCTCTAAGGTAAGGGAGGGCCCCTCTGCTCCATGGTGATGCTCGGTATCTCACCCGGCAGAGGCCAAAGCCCTCCGTCCTGCCAGGGAAGACCAGCTCACTCATCCGTATCTGAGGTGCCAGTCCTCAGATAGCAGGGCAAGGACCTGCAGCCCCCCACAAGTAATTCTCACCGACTCCCTCCCCATTAACCATCTTGAGGGAGCCAACACCATGAATATGAGATGGAGGGAGGTTTGGTAGATTTGACAAAAATAGCCTTTGAAATTGAACTCGGGGGCAGTGAGGAAAAAGTGGTTGAACAGTGTGGTGTTTTCTACAAAACTGGCTAAAGGGGGATTTACACCTCGCTATCTGGCTGCTGGATGCTATCTCTGCCTTTCTGGACTGACTACATACACCAAGACTGGCACCCGTGACTCTTGGGAGTGGTCCCAAAAGGACAAAAGACCCCATTAGGCAGCAGGGGAGGGATATGTGGGTCTCAGGGTAGAAACTGTGCGTTTTCTTTATGTTTTAGCTATCTATAATGATGTCCAACCCTCAGAACACACAGGGGAATTTGCTCCTGGAGGAGAGGCTGGTTATCACCCTTCTTTGCAGGTGGTTGTACCCTCTCCGTTTGCTCAGGTAGGCCACCACTTGGAGCACAGCCCCGCCGAGGGGTCCCAGTGACCTCCTCCTCCTCCTTGTGCGCAGAAAGACCCGGTGCGGCTGGTCCAGCGGGCAAGGTTCCCGCAGGTTCCTTGGAGGGATGACCCTTCCTTTCCATTCCAATCCTGTGTACCCGCAACAACCAGCTGCTGACACCCACGCCGGGCTCCGTCCTTCCCGGCGATAACCAGGACCCAAATACAGACCACCTGGAGGTTTTCTGTCATCCTCAGGGAGCACACAAGGCCTTCTTTAGGCGCAGGGTTCTCAGGCCGAGCCGCCGAGTCTGCTTGGCTTCCTCAGGGAGAGACGTCGCTGGGGGACGGAAACCTGGGAGCACCGAGGCAGGGTGGGATAGGGGCAGAATTCTTTCCCGCGTGGATCCTGGCCTTAACCGATTGTCTACATCCACGGTTCTGCCACCTGCACCACGGACCCGCCGGCCCGAGTTGGGGAGTTGAGGAAGAGGCTTGGGATAACAATATCGTGGTCCTACGGGAGAACAGAGCAGGAGCCCTCCCTCCCCAGTTCCAGCGCAGACAAAGGCTCCCGACCTGGCTGCCCCGCAGCCTCGCTGTGGTGACCGGGGCTTCGCAGGGGCGCGCTGGGCCAACTGGGAGCCGTCAGTGCAGGCCTCCGCTCCCCCGCCCGTCACCGAGGGGCGTCCAGAATCCCGGCCCCGCGGCGCTCCTGGAAATCGATGCCGCAAAGCAGTTTTAATGGGTTAATTGACTGGCTGCCGCTATCGCGTTCAAACACCTGTTTCTTGCAAGGAGGCAGCCAGCCTGGTTCAGTTCCTGGTCGATGTCAGCCGACCCACCCGGCCCGGCCCGGCCCGGCCCGTGGACTTCAGCGCCTGCCACCGCCGAAAATCCATTTCACCTTTGAAACTTCGTGACCTTTCCTCTCTACCGGAGGCTTAAACCCGGGAAATAGGGGGCGGGGGCAAGCGACCAGCCGGTGCGGGTGGGTACGGTGGTGTCCAGCGGATGCCAAGCTGGTGCGATTTCGCAGGAGGAGGGAGGAAGCGCTGGGGGGACTGGATGTCCGTGCGGGGGTCACCCCCACTTAGGAGGCCCACTCCGCAGGCAGGGATTTGGGGCATCCGAACTCCACGTTGCAGCGCCCTGCCCTAGCCAGCGGGATTGAGGCGTTGGCCGCGGCGGGGTTCGCGGCCAGGCGTCCGGTCCAGAGTCACCCGCTGAGAATCACGGGCTCGCTGCTCATTGATTGTGTGTGCGTGCGTGTGCGTGTCAGTGTTAATACAGTCAGGACCGTCGGTCAGTCAGCCAGAGTTAAATTGATTCTTTGCCTAAAACACCTCTCATTAACTGGCACACGCTCAACATGTTAATTTTTAATACGTAATTTCAAACCGCGGATCCATTCTCAGCGGTGCCTGGTGTGCGCGGCTGATGGCTGGAGCCGGCTCGGCCAAGGGTCTGGGCGCAGAGCAAGAGCCTGGGCCCTAACGGGGGCGGGGAGGAGGACGCGGCGGCCGCAGGAAAAGCCGGAGATGCCGCGGACCTAAACCTCTCCCCCAAATCGACTGGCTTGACCTCCCTCTCCCTCCCCCAAAAGGACGACCCAGAGAGAAACCCAGTCTTGTTCCACTGGGCGGGGGCCAATCTAAAAAGCCGAGGCGGAGGGGAGGGGTGAACCTACAGATAAGAAAATGACAAACGGACGCGGCACGCCGAGCACGCCTGCAGCGGTCTCCACAGTTACCCACCTGTTCTCTCCCGAGGACGAAAGCTGCGGAGAGCCCTTACCCTCCTTTACGGAAAGTCGCCTTAGAGACACCCGACCCCCTCCCGGGGCCTTTCCGGCCCCCCTCCCCAGCTCGCCGCAAGCTGAAGCCCCCGCGCAAGTTTGAGACACACTTACAGTTAGTTCCTCCTCCAGCTCCAGCGGGTCCCCAGAGCAGGTCCGGCATGGCTGTGCCCCCAGTGCAGCGCCCGCGGGCGCCTCCCCAGCCCCCGCTCCTCGGGACTGGGGGGGCCCCGCCTGCTCTGTGCGCCCAGCGCGCCGCTGCCCTGGGACCCCAGCCCGGTCGGCTCCCGCAGGCGCCTGCACCGCAGACTCGGGCGCCGGCGCCACGCTCACGCACACTCACACGCGCACACTCACAAGCGCACCCCCGCTCGCACACTCACTGCACACGCACATGCTCCTCTCTCGCGCCTCGCGCACACCCTCCCAGACACACACGCTGTAGGCGAGAGAGACAAGAAAATGAAATTTATTATTGATAGAAAAGACTTTAAAGACAATTTCAAGTTATTGTTTCTCTCAGGAAAAAGGGGGATCCCTCCACATAATGAAACGCCTTTTGTGTGGCGCCGAACAATACCAAACAAGTATTCTAATAAATAGCCACTTTTTTGTTCCTACTCGACAGTGAATAGAATTGAGCAGTTGGTTCTCGAGCAGCTGCGACGCCGTTTTGAGCTGGGAGGTGGAGCCGCGTCTCCCGTGCTCCCGGCGCCGCGCCCCAGCCTGCCCCCCTCCCCCCGCGCTCCCCTCTCCGCTCCCGCCGCCCCGCCGCGGCCCGCGCGCTTCCCACGTTTCCTCTTTTCGGGGCCGGTGCCTCGTCCCCTGCACTCCCGCCGCGTACGGCCTGGCCTCAGAGAGTCAGTGGAACTGCGGGGACCTGAACCCCCCTTTCTCTCCCGCACCTCCTCCCCGAGTGGTTCGGACATCTTCCCCTCCGTCCCCATAAAATAGTTGTCACTCCTGTCATCACGCAGGCTACCGATTTTCGTCTCTAACTGCTCTTCAGGTCCTTTTGCAACCTCTCCGTGGGGGAACGTCAGTCGCCCCGCCTGCCGTCGGGAGTGACCTCGGTCCCTGGGTCGTGTCCTGGGGTTATCAGCCGCCGCCCCCTACGCCCCCTCCCCCCGCCACGTCCTGGCGCTAGGCTCCCTCCTGCCCAGAATGTGGCTTCAGCTTTGTTCTTCCGCTCCGGGGACACCTTGGCCTCGTTCCTCCCCACCCCCTTTGCTCTGCGCTTTTAAACAGCACCCTCCCCCACTTCCTGGGCCTTTGAGACTAAAGGCAGCTGCTGAAGGAAAGACAGTGTTTAATTTAGGATTAGTGTTGTAGACACAAAACTACAGGTAAAAAGCCGCCCGGGCCAGGCAGCCTCAAGTCCCCAGCGCGAGCGGGTGGTGAGGAGCGGGGCAGTGCTGCGCTGCCACGCCGCCTCGGGCCGCAGCCTCGCTGCGCCCTGACTCCCTCTGCAGGCGGAGTCCCTGGCCGCCCCTTGGAGGACAGTGCTGCCCTCCTCGCCCCTCCGCGGGCCAGCGGGGTGGAAGAGGAGAGAAGGCGGCTGGAGCTGGATCGCTCTCCCACCCCTCTGTCTGTCTGTCTGTCTCTCCTTACCTTCCTTCATCTCTCCCTTTCTCTGTCTCTCTTCAATTGTGTGACGTTGTCAGCACTTCCTACTTAACTCGAGTACCCTCTGATCTTCTCTGAAAATGTATCACAAGCAACTAACTGCCTTTCTCAAAATGATGACCCCAAGTTTTACCTAAAGGACTTATGTCCTCCTCCTACCAGAAGGAAAGGTATTTACCAATATGAGAAAAAATAAAGTGCAAGTCCAGCGCATTTGAACACCTTAAGTGCTTTTTCAGCCCCTTGGCGTTGCAGGGTTAAGTTGTGCACTTACGTATCTTGAACAAATAAATGTATGATTTTTTTTTTTTATTGCTGACAGCTGCAGTTTTCAGGAGATCCTTGTCTGTCTGGCTCCAGTTGTGGAGACAAAAAACCCTCATGACTTTTACTCAATGGACCTTAATCTAGAGAAAACACTATGTCATTTGCAAATTATTTCTCAATTGGACTAAGTATTTAGGAGTACAGGGAGAGGAGGCAGTGTTTTGGAAATCGCCAAAGATCTCAGATATTAACTAGGATACTCTTCCTAGCAGCAGCTCACTCTTCCCACGCGACAAGCGGATGTAACTGTCAAATGCCACATAAAGCAGGTGTGTTGTTTTACTTGTGAATTATTTTTTTTTTGAAATCTGCTTTTGAGAAACTGTATTCCCATGGAGTTTTCGGTAATTTCGTTCTGTCACCTGAGATTTCGGTAACAACAGGAAGAGAGACTTTGATCCTTGATATTTTTAAAAAGCCGGGTTTGTGCAGGAATCTT
This sequence comes from Desmodus rotundus, assembly GCF_022682495.2. Classification (NCBI taxonomy): domain Eukaryota; kingdom Metazoa; phylum Chordata; class Mammalia; order Chiroptera; family Phyllostomidae; genus Desmodus; species Desmodus rotundus. The sequence goes on from NC_071399.1 coordinate 29,175,903, forward strand.
GTGGTGGGAAACGAGGAAGCTCGATGGCATTGGACCAATTCCAGCAGACACCCTGAAAGCTTTTCCCTTTTGTATGGAAAATGGAAACATTTTGGAATCCAGATTTAAAACTTTGACTTACATTTTACATGTTAAATCACTGAAAGATTGGGTACAACACTGCCTAAAGCTTCAAAACCTGCAAATATTTGAATAGTTTTTGTAAGCGGAGCAGCTGCCAGTCAGCTGGCTTTGACAGGCTGCCACAATTTTGTCACTTAATAGTGGGTGTTAGGCTAAGTGCAAAACACTCTAGCAAACAGATGTCAAACTCGTATCTCGTATCAACGGGGGTTGTGAAGTGGAGTTTTAACCCACATCTAGGTCTGGCGCACCGAAGCCCAGTCGTGCACGCGTGTACAGTGGCTCAGCCCTGCGCGCTGGAAACGGGACCTTGAAATTATGTTGAACCCAGGATGCGCCTCTCTCCCGCCCTCCGTGTAGAGAAACAGCGGGGCTAACGCGTGGTGCAGCGCGTGGGGGGAGGAGGACCGTCGTAAGAGTTCTCCTCTCCTTCGCTGCCCTCCTCCTTCCTACACCTTTCCCTCCCTGGATTGTGGTAGCTTTGCAAACCCTGGCGCTCAGAGGCCCAGAGAGAACAGAGCGTCAACTTCCTTCCTCTGGTTTCGCTTTGGGCACTGTCTCAGGGGCTCAGGCCTCTGTCCAGAGAATTCGACCCTTGGCAGCAAGCCTTTCTCCTGGCCTCTGTAGTGACGTTGGTGGTGGCAACCGATGTCAAGACTCGCTATCCGCAGCGGAGCCGGCCGGCCCAGCCAAGGTCAGCCCAGAAGTCGGCAGCCACGCCAGATCGCAGCGACACCCAGAGACACCAGCAGAGCACGGAGGGCATCCGCTGCTTTATTCCCTCAGCGCTGATTTAGGGCGTCTGGGTCCGAACTGGCTTTTTCTTTTTGTTGGTGCAGAGGGATCGGGCCAAAAGCCGCTCCAAGTAGCGGAGCGCGGAAGTTCGCAAAAGCACACCTTTGTTCAGGTGCCCCAGAGGTTGGCCTGGGACGCCCCTCTCTCTCTCTCTCTCCCAAGCGGGCTCTCTTCCCCAGAGGTCTGAATTGCCCCTTTACTACTAGGGACCCTGGCTCCTAACGAAATGCGCCCCCTTTTGGGCAACTCAAAAGAACACTCTATATTTCTGACCCCGAGCACTATGAATACTTGGCGGGGCTGTGGGCACCGTGTCCTGTACATTCTTTTCTCCCCGCTAATCAGTAAGACTATTTTCCGCTACTCACTCAGAGCCTCCTCGAAATATCTCCCCAGATTCTGACCTCTTGGTAATGCCTACCTGACTCACACACAAAATGAAGATACCGACAGGATCACATCTCTAACAATGTTATAAGGTAATGCCTGTATCAGGACGGATCGTTAATTGTTGTCATATTTTTGTAACATGAACTGTATTTAACTTCCTGCTTCACCCACATTATTTCTCTTTTTCTTTGGACAACCATCCTGGCAACTCTATTTTTAGAACTTATTCTTGAAGCTAGAAGGTCAAAATAGTAATTTATTTCAAAAAAACAATATATGAAATAAGTGTCTTTATTTTTAAAAGATTTTATTTATTTATTTTTAGAGAGAGGGGGAGGGAGGGCGAAAGAGAAGGAGAGAAACGTCCACGTGTGAGTCACCAGAGTCACCAGAGACAACCCTGGGCTGCCTCTTCCACCCCACGGGGCACCTGGCTGGCAGTCCAGGCCTGCGCCCTGTTTGCGAGTGGAACCCCATGACCCTTCAGTTGCAGGCAGCGCTCAATCCACTGGCCCACACCACACCAGCCAGGGCCAGAGGAGGAATTTATGATTATTCTACAAAATGTGAGGAAAGACAAATGTGGCAGAAATGAAGATGAAAATAAAGTTCTCAGGTCTTTCCCTTAAAGAAAGAATGGTATGTCACTCTGTTTTGTATATTTCTTTATGATAGACATTTAAAAAATGACTAAGAATCTTGAGGCTCCTACTAAATTTATATTAAATTGAGATCAAAACACTAATTTTAATTTGCTTTCTTATATGATCAGCCTGAGACCTATTCTTATTTTCCATGAATGCATACCCATGAATAAGTGCTTGAAATAAGACCTTAAGTTGTTTCTCATATTCTCACTGGTGAAATTGAGTCAAAGCACAGTTTAGTGCCCCTGTCCCCAAACCCTCTTAAAATACACAGAACAAATACTCTAGCGATATGGAACTTTTAGGATAAACAAAACTTCTCTGTGTCCATTGACTTAAGCTATATTTAAATGTAAAACCAAAGTGTTAACTTTTTAAATTAGTTTCCACAGGACTATTGGGTTAATTCTATATGTACATAAATGAAAAATTGAGCATTTTCACTTTCTTTTTATTTCTTTTTTTATAAAAGATCTTAAAAAGAGATATTATTTATTCATTTTTAGAGAGGACAAGGGAGGGAGAAAGAGAAGGAGAGAAACATCCACCAGTTGCCTCCCAGCATACACCCCGCCCCCACTTGCAACCCAAGAATGTGTCCTGACAGGAATCGAACAGGCGACCTTTCGTTTTTGACTCAACCAACCGAGCCATGCCGGTCAGGGTTATTTTTAATTTCTGACTAGAGTTCCCTCTTTTTACAGGTACAAGTATCTGGCCTACCTGGGAAAGTAATGGTAATTATGGGTAGCTCACACTGGAACCACCTGAAGCCTTTTACAACATTGCAATGTCCAGGACTCACCCCAGACCAGCAGACTCAAATTCTTGAATAAAGGGCCCAAAGTGAGTCAGACTGGAATCTAGAGTTGAAAATCCCTAGCTTAAAATAGTATTGTAAAGAAATTATTCAAAAATCCTGACGAAACCACATTGTCTTATAATTATAATAAATTGGTTTCCAATTTTATGAGAGAATTACAATGTAAAAACATTTACTACAGCTCCTGTGAACAGAACTGCATAATTCCAACATGCCGACATGGAATATGTACGCCTAGATGTTCCCATTTATATCTGATATGCCATCATCGAGCATCTCACAATTATTCGACAGAATCCTGGTTGGCCCTCTGAAGTGTTCATGCTTGCTGGAAAGATGGGTGTGGTGGGGGAGGTTAAAGTGGACAAGTGTCACATGTAGCAGGCAATCTTGCCTCAGCACACTGGATATCTGACTTTAAGCTATCAAGCAGAACTGGGCAATAAGCAGGTCCTTATTAAGAAGGCTTATTAAGATATCAGGGACTTGCATCTTTTGAGGGAAGGGCAAGTTACATTTGCTAAATGTAAGAGATATGCAATAAGCATGTGGTGAAAGAACCACACAGCTCCAGTGTTAAATTGTGTGGTATAGCTGGTACCCATCAGGAGTTCAGATTGGAAAAGGTTCTATGAGAGTCAGGACACTGAGGGGTGAGGCTTGAAGGATGGTGACAATTGCGGTAGAAGGTTGGGGGAAGAAGGTGTTCATTCAGAAGAATGACAGCATCATGACAGGTGGATTTCCAAGAAGAGAGACAACTTTCTAAAATCATAGTTAGCAGTGGTTTTGACATTGTTAGAATTCACCCCCTGAAAACAAATCCTTTAAATTTGAGTTTCACTTACCTATTTTTATTAAAGATAATAACTTCACTCTCATGGCAGTACTTTCTATGTCGTTTATCCAAGGATTTAAACTGAACTAACTGGTAAACCACAGCATAACAAATTTTGCTGATTTGTTGAATTTCTGAGTTTATGGTTAACAGGAAATAAGTTTCCCCTGTTCCATTTTTTCCAATACTTAACTCTAACAGCCAACCAGATATAGTCAGCTCTGAATCCAGACGTTGCTGAATAGGAAGACAACACAAAATATTAATAAAAATATTGCCCTGGCTGGTATAGCTCAGTGGATTGAGCTTGGGCTGCAAACCAAATGGTCACTGGTTCTATTCCCAGTCAGGGCACATGCCTGGGTTGCAGGCCAGGTCCCCAGTGGGGGCCACATAAGAGGCAACCACACACTGATGTTTCTCTCCCTCTCTTTCTCCCTCCCTTCCCCTCTCTCTAAAAATAAATGAGTAAAACCTTTAAAAAGTATGTTCTGAATCAGAGCTGAAAAGGGCCTATATTTTGTTTTATTCCAGTCCTCTAAGATAGAAGCCGAGCTGTAATTACTGGAACACCTCACCAAAGGATTAAATATTGTGAGCGGAAAGCTTGAATAATTATCATTAAAAGGAGGAAGGAGGAGTATGCCGATATACACACACATGCATACACATATGTATACACATACACACACGAATAAAGAGCTATCTCTCTATGAATAAATATGCATATATATGAGTAAAGGAACTTCTCAGTCATTAATTAATTCACAATCAAAACAAATATCCTTTGTAGTTAAAATAACTGTAAAGTTTCTAACACTTAAGATCTGTGCCTGCTTCATAGGTGATGTGCCCATGCACAGCCTTTGTGTAGCATTGTTCAGAGATGGAGATGAGGTCACAGCTCGGTGGAGGGGAGCTCTCAGGAAGAGTGGTGAGTCCATAGTAGAGATGGAGATGTTCATTTAGGAATGAAGTGATTTCACCCTGGCTGGTGTGGCTCAGTGGATTGTGCACCGGGCCTGTGAACCAAAAATTTGCTGGTTCAATTCCCAGTTAGGGCCCATGCCTGGATAGTAGACCAGGTCCTCAGTTGTGGGGCGGGCGAGAGGCAACCTGGCGGGTGTATCACTCATACATTGATGTTTCTCTCCCTCTCTTCCCATCTCTCTAAAAACTGTTCCAGTCTGACCATGGGGCCCACTCTAGGCGAGGTGCTGTCCCTTGTCTCCTAGATAGAGGTGTTTGTTTTCAGGAATCTGGTACTCTGTCTACCTTGATATTTCAGTAAATAAGTAAAAATCTTAAAAAGAAAAAGGAGTGATTTTGACATGGGCAGTAGCTCAATACTGCCTATGCTGGAGCTTGGCTTTGTTCTACTATTTTATGCTAGGTGAACTTGAACAAGTTACTTAACATCTCCAGTCCTGTAGAGTAGAGGTATTAATTCCTACATTATAGAATTATTGTGACAACTAAACGGTGTAATCAGTGTAAAAGTGCCAGAGACCTAGCACTAAAATAAAAAATCATATTATTTAAAGTCCTCTCATTTGGTCTTCCCCACAGACCCACTCACACTGATTTCCCTGGCAAGGGGGAGTGGTGCATAGAGTGAAATCTGGCCTAGCGACATCTTATTTCTTACGGAAAACTGCACCAGTCTGACCATGGGGTCCACTGTAGGTGAGGTGCTGTCCCTTGTCTCCTAGACAGGGGTGTTTTCAGGAATCTGGTACTCTGTCTACCTTGATATTTCAGTGTGTTTATTTGAAACGGTGAACTCTCTATTTTCAGAATGTTTTTAACACCTGCAGCCTGTTATAACAATTTGGTACTGTGTCACGTGCTATCTTGTAATCAAATTGGCTTTTTGGGTGGGGGGAACAGTGACCAAATCTTCAAATTTTATTACTTCCGCTGAGAAAGGCTTATTTATTGACTTGACTTAATTACTTAGTTGGCATACTCAGGGAAACCCCTATTTCATAAAGCATAGGCTTTGGAGATCTCGGTCCTTTGTTGAGGAGTTTTTTTGTTTCCAAACTTCATTTATTCATTTCACAAATATTTACTGATCTCCAACTATGTGTCAGGCACTGTGTTGGGCCTGCAGATGTGAGAGTGAACTACAGTAGGTTGGGTCTGTGCCTTATGGAATGTGCAACTCTCCTGCAGAGAGCAGGTTTGCAGTAGGATTTGGGGAGACTCAGGTCATGCTTCTGGAAGAGCCTCTCTCAGTCTTTCTGTGAGGTTCCCCCCTTTCATCTGGTATACATTTTTTAAAACTTTTCTTTTTGCTCTTGTTTTAGTTTTTGTTTCTCATGATGAGTCTCTTTTCCTCTTTCCCTTTGGATTCCATGGAAGAAAAAGTTGATAGGACTCTTCTCTGGTTTTGCATCTATATGATGCTGAATCCTCTGAACAATTTAGTCTAAATATTAGTTAAGTTGTTCCTTGTGAGCTTGATGCAGTTAGATGGCTAACGATGATGTGGGGCAATTACTTACCTCTCAGGGACCTCAATTTTCCAAGCTTAAAAGTAAGGCAGCAAGACTCAGTAGTGTTTGAATCTCTTTTCTGGAGCTAATGCCTTATGATTCTAGAATTAAATAATAGAATAATTTGTCATGGTTTAGACCTCGAGGGCTTCATTTCTTGATCTGAGAAGTGGGTACAAAAGTGTACTAGCCTCATAGGACCATTAGAGTTCAAAGAGGAATTCAAAAGCTTTTAAAGATACCAAATGTATATTATTATAGAGATTTCCATTCCTCCTTTGCACTGGTGGGGCAGTGCAGTGGGCAGATGAGGAGGGATCAGTGATAGCCCTCTTGAGATAAGTGCTTCCTGCTGTTTGAATCTTGCAGCTCTGGCAGGGTACTGAGTATTAGGAACTCAAAGAGTGATTTCATAAAGAAAAAAGTGTAGTTTATACCAAAATGGAATAAACCCCCTTTTGAGTAACAACAATCTGCATAAATGCTTTAAGAAAGCCTATAATTATGATAAAAATGTTGCTCAAAGTTAAAATTATGAAGCAATCAAGATTTATAAACAGTCTCTCATCGACTTTTAATCATTCTTTCTTTTTTATATACAAACTGTACACAATATATGGTTGCAATATATCGTACTATACATTTTATTTTCAGTAATTTAGCTGAGTAAAACATGTGTGAGGTGACACTGAGAAACTCGGTTATATATGCACATGATTATGGGCAGGCACATAGCTGCCTGCAGTGCACACATGTGCACGCACACGCACACATGGAGACAGTTCTGCATCTTTTTGGCTAGTATCTTATGTAGATAAGAGGCATGCTTTACTGTATCAGAATAACTTTTAAAATTTTAATCAACAGAGCTCCTTTTGCACTTGTTTGAAAAAGTATGGCATCCATATGAGTAGTCATTCCTTTTTGCTGAAAGGAAAACCTTTTAATCCCCAGATGGTTGAAGCAAAAATTGACCAGATCAACCAGTATTTGTCTTATATTGGGCAAAAAATGCCTAATTTGAATGGATGGAAATAAAAATGAATTTGGTGACTATGTGAAGGGCTGATTTAAAATATAATTTCATGCATACTGTATTTGAAACTTTGTTTTTAATGAGTTAAAAATGTTTAAGCTTAAATTGAAGAGTGAACCATAAAGATAACCTTGATAGCAAGACACATTTATTCATCACTCATCAAAGGGTCATTCTCCTCCAATCTAAATTAAGATACTCTGTTATATTTTAAACACATAACACCTTTGTTTATGTCCTAGATCTGAAGAACACTCTGGAAATCATTTATTTTCAGTAGTTGTATATGAGTGATTTTTCTATGGGCCATCTTTATCTCCTTGGACTATTCTAATCCCTAATATCTACTCCATCTTTGTCTTAACAGTTACCTGCCTAGAGTAGCAGCCTGATCCACTCAATTCTACTCTTTTCACTCAGTTGGTCCTGGCTACATCAAACCAAACATGTTAAGAGTGCAATAAACTAATACATAAAATCTAAAAGGACTTTTCAAAGGCAGGATCTCATCATCTGAATGCTAAGAAGGAAAGGATTAACCATTGAAAGTTTAACATCTCAATAAATACTGACCTACAGCACATTGCTTCTTCTAAAGTAAACATCCTCAGCTGGTCTTTGTGGTCTCTAAAAGGTGTATTTGTTCTTGCTCTCTTCGAAGACTCAGCCACACAGATGTATTAATACCAGTTAGGATTTTGTTACCTACACTTAACATTTCTGGACTTGACCTTGCTCAAACATTTCAGTGGTGCTTCATTTCTCTGAAGACATAATCTCATATAGTTAATGAGGCCCCTGCCTACCTTTTCAGTGTCATCTTATATTGTTGTCCCCAGATGCCAGTGTCCAGCCCCAGGAAACTTCTGTTCCCACCATGGAGGCCTCCTCTCACAATCTTTTCTTGGTTCTCATATACATTTTAGTCTCTTGTACATCTTTCCTCAGTCTTTTGTCTGGCCGACTCATGACTCAAGTCACTTGTTTAAAGAGTCATTCCTCCCCAATCTAAATTAAGATACTCCGTTATATTTTAAACACATGGCACCTATCACAATTTTAACTAAAGATTTAATTCTATGGTTATTTGTTTAATATCCACTTTTCCTACAGATTATAAACTTTATGAGGGCAAGATTCATGTTATTTGTTCAACACTGTAATTCTAACGCCTAGCACATTATAGACACTCAAAAAATCTTTGTTGGGTAGGTAAATATAAATATGTATGTATTTGTCCCTCACCGTCTGGCTTATTTCACCTTAACATAATGCTCTCCAGTTCCATCCATCCAGTTCCATCCATACCATATGATCTCACCTTTAACTGGAACATAATAAATAGAAAAAAAAGGAAACAAAATATAACCAGAGACATTGAAGTTAAGAACGATCTAACAATGGACAGGCGGGAGTGGGGAGGGGACAGTGAGGAGAGGGGATTACAGGAACTACTATAAAGGACACATGGACAAAATCAAGGGGGAGGGTGGAAGTGGGGGAGAGACAGGGGTTTGACTGGGGTGGGGTGGAGGGATGGGGAGAAAAGCCACACAACTGTAATTGAATAACAATAAAAAATTAAAATTAAAAAAATATGTATATAATGAATAAACTGGTACGAGATCACCCTCCAGCAGACAAATAACTGTAAAAATCTGACAAAATATATGAGCAAGTATTTTCTTGCAGTAGACAACAGACATAACAACACCATGATCTTTAATAACAGGAAACATATTAAATGAGGGTATGAGCCCCATACCCTAGCTGTCTGCCTGGGGGCAATTTCCTGGCCCTGATGAAGAGGATTGGAACCCAGGGAGAACATGGTGGGCCTTCTTACAGGAGAAAGCAGAAAGCAGAGTTCTGGGCATCCCAAGCAGATGGAATCTGTGGGGTGGAACTTCAGACAGGTGAGAGCCATGCAAGGAGAGGGCCCCAGAAGTCTTTGTGGGGGGTGTCCATCAGTTTGTGGCTGAAGGTCAACCTAGCCATGCACAAGGCAAATCTAACAAAGATTTAACAGACAGAAGCTGGTAGGATATTGAGAGTGCAACAAAAAACTAGAGGGTGAGCAGTGCAGACATGTCAGAGTTCCATCCCTGCCAGGTATGAGAGATCTTGTTAACATCACTTTGACACATGAGGTATCCAGACGAGACACCAGAAAGTCTGCCTTAGAAGTTAGGACCACATGCTTGTACGAGATTTGGTCTAGTCCAGCCTGAACAAAATCTAATTCCAAGCCCTATAAAGATCCACAAGGGAAATAAGATGAGGTTGACATATCAGTCTGGCCAAGTTAGAGGGTTAGGCAAGCACTTTAACCTTCCACAGATATGCACTAACAAAGCATGAAACTAAGTTCATGATGATCATTCAGTCATTGAACTGCCTGATATCATAAGAGTCAATACTGAATAAAGAAAAGTAGCAGAACTCAATCTCTACAATATATTATCCACAATCGATACACATGCACCGTCTATATCTGTGACTATTTAGCCATGAACAACTACCACTGAAGTTCTTGTCATGTGGGTGGGTGGGGACTGCCAGGGGGCTATGTGTATACCATTAGTCTTTAACTCCAGCAACACTTCAAGTCATAGGGTTATCTTCTCTGACCCAGTTTATATTCTAATCAATCATAATCATTCCCTTGAAAACACTCTCAACATCTTGGCTCCATTTTAGCTTTGCTAACACTACTATGGCCAAACCACAACCCTTAGTTCATTTTTTTAAAAAAAATTATTATTCTCTTTTAGAGAGAGAAGAAAGGAAGGAGAGAGGCATCAATGTGTGAGAGAAACATCAATCAATTGTTTCTTGCACGTCCCCAACCAGGAGCCTGGTATGCAACACAGGCATGTGCCCTGACTGGGAATCAATTGTACTGGCAAACTTTTCGTCTGCAGGACAGCACCCAATCCACTGAGCAACATCAGCCAGGGCATCACGACCTTAGTTAAAATGTACTCTACCCACTCTATTCCTCCAACTGAATAGCTGAATGTGGCTGGAGAAGAAAAAAAAACAATGAAAAATTATTAGACATATTGGGAAACAGAAAAATGAGAGCCAGTGTCAAGAGAAAAAGTAATCAATACAAACCAATTCTGAGATGGCCTAGATATTGCATCTAGCAAAGATTTAAAAGGTATTTTAATAAATATGTTCAAAAAATTAAGAAAAATATAATCTTAATAAGTGCACAATTGGAAATTTTAACAAAGAATTAGAAACTATATAGAGGACCCAAATGGAAGTTATAAAACTTACAAGTATGGTAACTGCAATGAAAAATTCACTAGACAGTCTTGATAGCAGGTAGGAAACGTCAGAATAAAGAGTAATTAATTTGAAGACATCCACAAAAATAATTCAATCTAAGGAACAGAAAGAAAAAAATTGAAGATAAATAGACCCTCAAGGGACTAGTGGACAATATCAATGGCCTAACATACATGTGATTGGAGGCCAGAAGCAGAAGCTAGTGATATTGAAGTATAAACATTTTGGAAGAAATAATGGCCAGATATTTGCCCAATTTAATGAAAACATGACTTACAGATCCCAGAAGCTCATCAAACTCCAAGCAAGGTGAATATAAAAACAACTATACTGAGGCACTTTATAGTTAAACTGCTGAAAAACAATGCTAAAAGGAAAATCTTGAAATCAGCTGGAGAAAAAAAGACACATACAGGAATACAAGCTGAGTCCTAATGAAATACAATGAGATCAGAAAACAAAAGAAGGATATCTTTAAAATGATGAAAAAAAATCCACAAAACTATCAACCTTGCTTCAATTTCTTATGAAGCAAAAATATCCTTCAAAAAAAGTGAAAAAGAGACATTTTCCTATCAGTGAAAGCTGATTGTATTTATAGCCAACAGACCTACACTACAAACAAATGTTCAAAGATGCCCACTAGGATGAAAGGACATGGCACCAGGTAGAAACTGGCATCTACATGAAGGAGAACATACATGTGAGTTAAGACTATATTTTCTTTCTTCTCACAACTTACTTAAAAGACAACCAAATGTTTACAAAGTAAGTCTGCAACTTTAGAATTAGTACAGAGTTAATAAATCTTTATGGAGTTTGAACCCATATCCTTGCCCCACTAATCCCAACAATTCAACTTTTATTTACACACAAAGTGAACATGAAAAAGAGAAAACAAAACAATACAATGCTGAGAATAATGTTTGATCACACAGTGAACGTGAAGCATTGGGAGTTAGTGAGTTTTCAGAATATTTTGCCAACAGTGAGTTTTGAACCCAATCTTATCAGGTTTCTTGAAGATAAAATATGTGTTATCCTCCAGTCAGAAATGAGGCTATGTTGAGAAATTTTAATGTTATTTTTTATTCCATTGCCTTTGTATTATTAGCTTATTTGTCTACAAGTTTCTTGATCTCCTCAAGAGTCCTTGTTTTATTAAAGACGAGGGACAAAAGTGTTGAGTGAGAAATCTGGCCCATTTTTACAAGCTGAGATTGAGTTGCTACATAAACTGAGTACTATCTTTCATATTGCTGACCAAGGGCATTTGGAATCATTTCTCCTCAGAAGAGTTTTATGGGGAGACATTAGAACTGAATGGTTACTTAACTCTGGATCTCTATGTATAATAATAAAAAAAATTAAGATGCATCACTTTTGAAGGGGTGATAAAAATAGTAATAGCTAAACATCCACTATATGACTTATTATTTTGTCTTTCCTCTTTCTTACCCCCCATCTCTCCTCTTGCCATGCATTGCCGTATTGGCTATCCTTTTTTTTTTTATAATAGTAGTGGATGATTTTCTATATTTGAAATGCATCCTCTATTTCAAATAAATCACAATCTAGAATAAAGAAAGCATGCTGTCTTTTTTACACTTAGTGTGTGGAAAGAAGAAATACTTCCATTCCTTAGCACAAATATAGTATTGCTTGTGAAGCCATCTAGTTTATTTTTATTTATTTTTAAAGATTTTATTTATTTATTTATTTACTTACTTACTTACTTAGAGAGGAAGGGAGGGAGAACAAGAGGGAGAGAAACACCTGTCAGTTGCCCCTCACACACACCCCAACTGGGGACTGGGCTGCAACCCAGGCATTGCCCTGACCAGGAATCAAACCAGTCAATGACCATTTGCTTTGTGGGATGATGCTCAACCAACTGAGTCATGCTGGTAAGGGCAAGACATCTAGTTTATATTTTTCCCTATTTTTTTCTTTGCAACTTGACGTGAAAACATTTTTGTTTTACTATCTTCATAAGTGTGAAGGTACAATACACACATGGCCCTCTCACCCTCTCCTGAAGGCATACATACTTCCCAGGACCTTTTCTTTGAGGCTACCCTCTTCTAGCCCTCGATGGGCTGCTACTTCAAAAACTGCTGAAGTTCTACATTTCAATAAAAAAGTCTACAAAATGTGTTCCACATGCCAGCTTGATATTAATTTGCATGGTGGAAAATAATATTAAAAGAGCAGTTCTAAGTTAAAAGTCTTATCTAACTTATTTGGACAAACTGACTTATGTTTAAACATAATCACAATATGATTAAACATATTTTATGGGTACAACTACTGGATTTTTCTTACATCTCCTCTATGGTATTCAAGGATTATATTTCTCAATTTTGTATCTTGAAAATTAAATACCCCATGACCAGCAGCATAAGCATCACCTGAAAGCTTAGAAATGCAGAATCTGATGTCCCATCCAGACCTACTGCCTCAGGATCTGCATTTTAAGAGTCCTGGGAAGTACTGCTCTGCAGCATGGGTTTCAGGTTTGCCTATTAGGTGATTATTAGAATAGTTCTAGAGAGAAACAGTGTTGTTGTGTACATCTTTGAGGTAGCCTCATGCAATCAATTCCAAAACAGAAGTTAATAAGAATTTTAAATTATTGTTTTTGATACTTTCCTGGAACTCATGTTTATACTCAGTGATTTAGACAAAACAATTGATTGTTTCATATTTTAAAGTAATAATAAAAATGCATTATAAGGGCCCTTTAAGACAACTCATAACTTACTCTGGAGTTAGATTACTGTAAATCTTAGTTGAGCATCTAAGTACTTAATGATTTAATGTTTAGTTATTTATAATCACCCTATGCTGCTTTGTTCCTGCTAAAATATAAACTAGTTTCAATTATTTAAAAAGTATAAACTCACTTTCAACCTATCTACTTCCTAAAATAAATGTACATGTATGTTATAACTCCTCCATCATTTTGACACTGAGAAAGAATGAAGGAGAATTGAAATGAATATCTGTGAAATGCCGTTTTGGGTTGGGAAGCAGAGAACTGGGGGTTACAGCTAAAGACTAGGGACAATCAACCTCTAAATTAATTTTACCTCTCTACTCTCTGGATTCTTTAAGCCATTATTTACAAGCTGTCAAATTTTATGGTTGAAGTAATTTGTATAAAATATGCAGTGAAAGCATATTTTATCCATTGATTTCTTGGCTGTTCATGGTTGCCACTCATCTCCCGAAGAACTCTTTTCTGCTTGCACAAAACATAGATTAAAATATCAGTCTTCAATCCTGTCTCTAATGCAGAGACAAAGAGAATGGGCAATGAAGTTAGCCAGGCCTGGGTTTAAATCATAGCTTTGCCCATTACTAATTGTGTATAATTTGGTCAAGCTATTCCATGTCTCTGGCCCACATTTTCTTCATTTTAAAATGTGGATAATACTAGTATAGAATTTGAGATAGTTTCAGCAAGCACTAAATGAGTTAATACATGTAAAGCTCTATCACTTGGAAATTTTTTAAAGGGCCTGTAAGAGCATTTTTTTGATGAAAATTTTTATAAGTGCAGCTTTATCTATCCTTGAGGGTTTTTTTTTTTATTATTAAGGGAACTGCCACTTCCAGTAATAGCAGATTAGATAATTTGTTATAGCTCTTCCACAAAGGATAACCCCAAAAGCTAGGCAAAATGTGATATAAATAAAATCAAAATTTTAAAGCATGAAAGAATTAATAAGATACTGAAAAATCTGGGAGAAGACTGGAACCCACAGACAGATCCTGGCACATAGGGTCTCTTTGGATCTTACAGGCATTGACTAAACAGAAAGAGACGAATGAAACCTGCATGTTTTGGTGGCCTCACAAAGTCAAGGAGAAAAAGAATTTGAGGCCCATCAAGTTGGAGACTTTGATAAAGTTACCTCCAATTTGGGCTGGCATTCCTGAAGGACTTCACCACAGGAGTAAGGATGAACCAATATAAACAGCTTTCTCACAGTTCTGTAGCCCTGAAGAAAGCCTCAAGACTTGAAGTTTGTTTGAGGCAGTCCCAGACTGCTACTCACCCCAGTGAGCTATAGAAACAAATAAAAATCTTCCTTAAAGGAAGGTAACATCATCTTAGGCCTAAAGTAATTTTATCACATACTTAAAAAAATAATTTGTCTAGTGCACAAAGATAACCAGATACAAGGTCATAACTCACCTTGAGTAGAACAGAGGATGAGTAGAAACAAGAGACATCAAAATCAGAAGTGCAGCGACTGCAGACACTAAAATTATTAGATGTGGTATATATACACCATATTGTAAGAGGTAATTCAGGCTTAAAAAATGGACAGGAGCCCTGGCTGGTGTGGCTCAGTGGATTGGGCATTGGACTATGAAGCTAAGGGTTGCTGGTTCAATTCCCAGTTGCCTGGGTTGTGGGCCAGGTCCCCAGTAGGGGTCCCCTGAGAGGCAACTGCACATTGATGTTTCCCTATCTTTCTCTCTCCCTTCCCTTCTCTTTAAAAATAAATAAATAAAATCTTTAGAAAATGGACAGGAAATTGGAAAAAGTAAAATAGAAAATTTCTATTTCTATTTCCTATTTTAAAAAATTCAGAACAAAAAATGCAATAATCAATTAAGAACTCACTGGATAGATTGAAGACCAAATCAGACAGAACTTCAGAGAGAATTAGTGAATTGGGAGAGAGTTTAGAGGTATGTCCAAAAATCACCATGGACAGATAGAAAATGAAAAATACAGAAGTAATGAGGAAATAAACAGAGCATACAGTGTAAAAGTTTAATAAATCTTTCATTAGAGTCCTAAAAAGAGAGGAATGAGAGAGTGAAGACAAAAGTTGAAAAGATAGTGGCTGATAGTTTTCTATAACTAACAAATGACATCCATCCACAGATTCAAGAAACCCAATATATTTCAAAAAAAGTAAGTAATAAGAAATCCATAGTTAAGCATGCCCTAGTGAAACTGCAGAAAACCAAAGACAGACAAAATAAAAAAGCAGCCAGTGAAAGAAGACAGACTCCCTTCAAAGGACCATCACAAGTGTTGACCTACTTTCTCACAAGCACAGTAGAGGTAAAAAGGTAGTGAAATAATGCTTTCAGTCAGGCCTGGGCTTAGGGCAACAGGATGAGGCATTTGCTCCAAGGCAGAACTTAAAGCATGCAAAAACATTTATCAAAATAAATAGTAGCTCTTGACTCGACTGTAGAACCCTACGGATTTGGCCTTCACCAGCAATATCAATGGAATTGGGCATTATTGGAGTGTTCAGGCAATGATATAATTTATCAAGTCTGAAAACCCACTTAGCCTAGGAATTTTTTTATTAGCCTTAACAAAATTTTAAGTGATACAACATTACACAAAATTGGAAGATTAGCAAATGATAAAATGTCTTTCCAACAAATAGCTGTGCATTTTAGTTAAAGGAAGAATGCTCTGTGTTGCTGTGCATATTCTATAGTTTGTTTGAGATTTACATTTTCTTTTGCATGCAAAAGTAAGCACTTGTCAATTACCCACTGAGGGGGTGCTGTGATAGAGAGGTTATTTCTCAATAAGCTTCTGAATAAAAACCACTTATGCAAAATGCCATTTTTGATGCATGTGTACAAAGCAGGTAGCATGCTTGGCTGGGAGCACTTACTGGAGGCAGCCTCTCTCCTATTCTCATGCTCTTAGCCTTCTTCTTAATGGGATTAGGTTTGCATCAGGATAATTTCAGTTGCATATCAAAGTCATTCAGGTGCAATAGATGAAGTTTCTTTCCAGGGAGCATAAAGCCTTTGGAATTAATGAATCCAGCCAACTTTCTGGAAGACAAACCAGGAGTGATGGATCCAAGCCTAAAAAACATCCTGTTCCAAGTTCCAAAAAGAATCCAGGATGCAATTGCAAAGGGGACCATGTGTCTTCATTTCTTATTGTCCCAATGCTGTGTTGACCAAAGGATTATTTTGTAGGTGTGGCACAGTTTCTCTTTTTAAAATGAAATCTGAATAAGAGTTAGTGTTACTTTGAATTTATTTTGGGAAGAGAGATGTGATGGCCACAACATATCACTTCAGAACTATAGAACTGCTGGTTTTCAGCAAAGCTTTTAATAGATACTATTATTGCTCAATAATTATTCAACAGAAATATTAAAGACCCTGTATATGTTAGACTCTGAGTATATTCATACAAGAGCATATGGCAAAAAGATGGAATGAACTGCTATTAAGCACATCAACATGAACTAATTTCTTAAATGTCATTTTTGAGCAAAGTGAGCCAATACAAAAAAGTACACACTGTAGGAGCCACTTTTAGAAAGCTCAAATCAGGCAAACTAGTCAGTCACCTGAAGTCAGGCTAGCTGGAGTCAGTGGAGACTGGAGGATTTCTGGGGTGCAGGCAATGATTTGGTTCTTAGACTGGGTGCTGGTTATATGGGGGTTCACTTGTAAGAATCCATCAAGCTCCACCCTGTGATCCTGCACTTTTCTGCATGCATGTTTGACTTCAATACAAAGCACTCCTAATAAAACTATGAAGGGTATTGAAATGGTGATATGACCACGTGCAAATATTATAAAGAGTTCTCTTGTGCTGTGAAAAAAACACTAGAGGAAGGCAGAGAGAGAGAGCAGAGAAACCAGCATGGGGCTGTTGCATTTATCCCAGTGAGAGAGAGGGTGACACGGTTTAGGGAAGTGACAGTTGAGACAAAGAGGGTAGATAGGTTGAAATATAATTAGGCGGACAAACACATTCTGGGACCTGCTGAAGGACTGGATGAGGGCAGGAAGAGAATGAGAGCTCAGTTTGGTGAACAGCAGTGATGTTTACTGAGAGGAGGAATTTTGGAAGTAGAATTGATTTATTCTTTCATTATTTCACACCTAAAGTCTCATAGAGTCAAAAAGTAAACATCACGTTCATCTTAGAGACTGTGAGGCTGTGATACATAGAGATTAGAAATTTTTAACTTTATTTAGCGTTTCTCCCCAAATGTATTTAAATGTATAGTTATTTACAGGGGATATAAGTTTGGTGGAGGAATTAGCAGCTCTTTTTGTAGTCAAAGAGGCATGGGACTGAGAAGGGACTAGGTCACAAGCTTGAGTTCCCAACTTATGGTCCAGTGGTGACCATGGAATAAGAGAGCACCCAACAACCTGCATAGAGATCCCTTTTCTAAGATGTGAGGATCAGATAATGTAAGGTTCCCACACATTTTAAGATAAAAATATGTAAGGGAAACAACACACATGCCAAAAATTACCTTTGGCAGCTCTGTTCCACACCACTACTTTGTGATTATAGGGGGCATCAAAACGAAATCACGGTTGTGTCTTGGCACCAGCAGGGGTGGATTTCCTTGTGTTAATTAAATATTAGCACAGTTTTGCCCTGTTGCTTACAGTGGGAAAATAGGGTCTTCAGCACCAACCACTAGAGAATGATTTAATGTTCACTCCAAATGTTGATGCTCAGATCCATCTTAATACAGTTTTATTATTCTGTTTCCCTTCCATGTCCATGTCCATGTGGAATCTGGATTTATTGAAATATTTTGGTAGATACGAAGATGGCAGTGAGATAGGTGGGAGCAGAGTCCACTTCCCCTCAACGCCAGTGAAATACCTAGCTGATCTGAGGAACAGAGTGAACAGCCAACAGTATTCCAGCATATATGAAGATCGGAGACCAAAGATAGAGGACATTGAAAGATCAGATGGTAAGAAGAGTGCTTAAGGACAATAAGGTCCCCGGGACCTGCGCAGGGACCAGGGCGGCTGAAGCCCCTGCCCAGGTGCAGGGTCTGTTGCAGGATTCTTGGGAGAGAGCCAGGCTGGGCTGTGTGAGCAGCCAGGTGCTCGTTTGGACCAGGGGCCCTTGAATAGGAAGAATTTCTCAAAAAGAAAAAGAAAATAGAGGCACTCAGCAGCTAGTTAGAGAACTCTCCGCAGCAGCCGCAGCCTCTGGCACCCCTCCCCCATCAGCCCCTGGACTGTGAACACGGAAAAGCAGCCCCAGCGCTCACCTGAAGCTAGGCTGGCGTGCACCCAGATTAGCGGACTGGGGGCCCACAACTGAAACTCCGGGTGACCGCGTGCCCTGATAAGTGGCCCGGCTGCCTGGGCGCAAGACCCAAAGTGCCCCAGTGGGAGCGGACCCCAATCAGTGGCCTGGGGCCCACACCTGAAACCCCGGGTGGGTGCGCGCCCTGATAAGCGGCCTGGCTGCCTGGGAGCACAGACAAAAACTGCCTGGGTGGGCGCGCACACCTAAAACCCTGGCAGGGCGCCCACACCTGAATCCTCGGGTGGGTGCGCAACTGGATCAGTGGCTGGCTGCCCCTGGGCACAGACCCAAAGCGGGGGATTGGCAGCCAACCCAGGCCCAAAGCCGAGACCGATCAACGGCCTGGTTGCCTGCAGGCAACTACACCCAAAAGCACCGGTTCTGAAAAACTACTACCTAGCCCCTGCGCGCAGAACCCTGTGGGGCCTACTGGCTCTCTAGGAGGAAGGCAGAACGCCCAGCAGAGAGGAGCTGCAGGGCTAGGGGAGACTGCATTCCCCGGAAAGACTAGACCCAGTAGGGGGCTGAACTACCCCATAGCAGCACCCAGAGCCCCTAGCATCTAAGACAGCAAAGAGCAAGAAGGTGGAATGTGAGTTGCCCCTAATTGGTGCAACTTAAGGATAGCACAGCTGGTGAACTAAAAACCTAGTGGGGAGCAGAAGGACCCTGAAGAACTGGAGTGAAGGCTGAACTACAGTGAAGAGTGTGGCTCAGGAAGGGAGAAAAGTGAAACCAATCCTTCCAACCACCCCCTCCCGTTCCACAGACAGGAAGACCAGCAGAACTAACCTGACCGGTTTAAAGCCAGCAGAAGACGTTTTTTTTTCCTTTCCTCCTTTCGCCCTGAATTCCTTCTTCTTTTCTGTCCTTTTTTCTTTTTTTAATTCCTTCTTCCTTCCATCCTTTACCTTCTTTATTCCTTCTTCCTGCCTTATTTTATTTATTCTTTTGTTTTAATTTTTGTTAAAATTTCTTCTTATCTTGCCTCCAATCTTTCTTTATTCCTTCTTCCTTCCTTCCTTCCTTTCCTTTTCTATTCCCTTTTTCCCTCCTTCCCTTCTTTTTTTTTTTGCCCCCCTTCCTCTTTTTCCCACAGGTGAGACAAGAAAACCTGGAGTGCTGAAAAGACCAGAGTTAGACCGTGTTACACCCATAAACGTCAGCTCAAGACCAGTGAGCACAGGAGATTAAGGAGACAGCACCACTGAATCCCATTGGCATTCTACCATAGAAGTTCATACCATAAACCCAGGGAGTCAGAATAGATCAATTTAAGAAGCAGAGGCTAATGAGAAGAGTCTCACAAACAATGGGAAGACAAAGAAACAATCCCGAAATGAAAGGAAAGGAGGAAGCCTCAGAAAGAATGCTAACTGAAAAAGAGGCAAGTCAACTATCAGATACTGAGTTCAAAGCAATGGTCATCAGGAAGCTCACTGAGCTCTCTGAGCTCACAGAGAACTACCAGGGAAACTACAATGAACTCACTGCAAACTGTAGCAACGTGAAAAAGGAAATAGAAACTATCAACAAGGGCCAAGAGGAAATGAAGACTACAATTTCTGAATTGAAGAACACAGTAGAAGGAATGAAAAGCAGACTTGATGAAGCAGAGGATCGGATCAGCGAGCTGGAGGACAAAGTAGAAAACAACACCCAGAATGAGCAAGAAAAGGAAAAGAGGCTCAGAAAGAATGAAGAGGAGTTAAGGGAAACGCAGGACAACATGAAACGTAACAATATCCGTATAATAGGAATACCAGAAGGAGAAGAAGAAGAGCAAGGGATAGAAAACCTGTTTGAAAAAGTAATGATGGAAAATTTCCCTAATCTGATGAGAGAAAAAGTCACCCAAATCCAGGAAACACAGAGAGTCCCAAGCAAGAGGAACCCAAAGAGGCCCACTGCAAGACACATCATAATTAAAATGGCAAAATTCCAAGACAAAGAAATAATCTTAAAGGCAGCAAGGGAGAAAAAGGAAGTAACATACAAGGGAGCCCCAATAAGGTTAGCAACTGACTTCTCAATGGAAATGCTCCAAGCCAGAAGAGAATGGCAAAAAATATTCCAAGTAATGAGAACCAGAGGCCTGCAACCAAGACTACTTTACCCAGCAAGGCTCTCAATCAAGATAGAAGGCCTAATAAGGAGTTTCCCAGACAAAAGAAGTCTAAAGGAATACACTTCCACCAAACCAGCTCTGCAAGAGATGCTAAAGGGACTGCTTTAAGGAAAGGAAGGAAAAGAGAAAGACAGAGGAACACAGGTAGGAAAAAATGACAATGAATAACTACCTATCGATATTAACCTTAAACATCAATGGATTAAATGCTCCAATCAAAAGACATAGAATAGCTGAATGGATAAGAAAACATGACCCACACATATGCTGCCTACAAGAGACCCATCTGAGGACAAAAGACCTACGCAGACTGAAAGTGAAGGGCTGGAAACAAATTTTCCAAGCAAACAGACAGGAAAAAAAAGCAGGGGTAGCAATACTCATATCAGACAAAATAGACTTCCAAAGAAGGGCCATAAAGAGAGACCCAGAAGGTCACTTCATAATACTCAAAGGAGGAATCCACCAAGAAGACAAACATTGTAAATATATATGCACCCAACATAGGAGCACCCAAATATATAAAGAAAATCTTGGAGGACTTCAAGAAAGATATTGACAGCAACACAATTATAGTAGGGTACTTTAACACCCCACTATCAAAAATGGACAGGTCTTCCAAACGAAATATCAACAAGGATATTGTGTCACTGAACAATACCCTAGAAAAAATGGACTTAACTGATATATATAGAGCTTTTCATCCCAAAGAAGCAAAATGCACATTCTTTTCAAGTGTACATAGAACTTTTTCAAAGATAGACCACGTGATAGGACACAAAGCAAGCCTCAACAAATTCAAGAAAATTGAAATCATATCAAGCATTTTCTCTGACCACAGGGGATTGAAACTCGAAACCAACCGCAAAGGAAAAAACCCAAAACACTCAAAATCATGGAGACCGAATAGCATGCTATTAAACAATGAATGGGTCAAGAACGAGATTAGGGAAGAAGTCAAAAACTTTCTGGAAACAAATGAAAATGAACTCACGACAACCCAAAACCTATGGGACACAGCAAAGGCAGTCCTGAGAGGGAAGTTCATAGCAATACAGGCCTACCTTAAAAAGATAGAAACATTTCAAACAAACAACCTAACCCTCCGCGTACAAGAACTGGAGAAACAACAACAAAGACAGCTCAGAGCAAGCAGAAGGAAGGAAATAACCAAGATCAGAGCAGAGTTAAAAGACATAGAGACTAAAAGCACAATTCTAAGGATCAATGAATCCAGGAGCTGGTTCTTTGAAAAGATAAACAAAATTGACAAGCCCTTAAGCAGGCTCATCAAGAAAAAAAGAGAGAGAACACAAATAAACACAATCAGAAATGAAAGAGGAGAGACTACAACTGATACCACAGAAATACAAAAGATTGTAAGAAATTACTACAAAGAACTGTATGCCAAGAAATTTGAAAACCTAGGTGAAATGGACACATTTCTAGAAAAATATAATCTTCCAAAACTGAATGAAGAAGAAGCAGACAACCTGAACAGAACAATAACAACAGATGAAATTGAGGCAGTCATCAAAAAACTCCCAACACACAAAAGCCCTGGACCAGATGGTTTCACAGGAGAATTCTACAAAGCATTTAAGGAAGAGCTAACCCCTATCCTTCACAGACTATTCGAAAAAATCCAAACTGATGGAAGACTCCCAAACTCTTTTTATGAAGTCAGCATCATCCTAATCCCAAAACCAGATAAAGACACAACAAAGAAAGAAAACTTCAGGCCAATATCGCTGATGAACATAGACGCTAAAATGCTCAACAAAATATTGGCAAACCGCATCCAGCAATACATTAAAAAGATCACACACCATGACCAAGTGGGATTCATCCCAGGGATGCAAGGATGGTACAATATTTGCAAATCAATAAACATAATACACCACATAAACAAAAGCAAAGACAAAAACCACATGATCATATCAATGGATGCGGAAAAAGCATTTGATAAGGTACAGCACCCATTTATAATAAAAACACTCAGCAAAGTGGGAATAAAGGGAGCAGTCCTCAACATAATTAAGGCCATATATGAGAGACCTACAGCCAACATCATACTCAATGGACAAAAACTTAGAGCTTTCCCACTAAGATCAGGAACAAGACAAGGATGCCCTCTCTCACCACTCCTATTCAACATAGTATTGGAAGTCGTAGCCACAGCAATCAGACAAGAAAAAGCAATAAAAGGCATCCAAATTGGAAAGGAGGAAATGAAACTGTCACTGTTTGCAGATGACATGATAGTGTACATGGAAAATCCTATAGACTCCACCAAGAAACTACTCGACCTAATAAATGAATTTGGCAAAACAGCTGGATACAAAGTCAATACTCAGGAATCAAAGGCATTCCTGTACACCAACAACGAAACTGCAGAAACAGAAATCAGGAAAAAAATCCCATTTGATATAGCAACAAGAAAAATAAAGTACCTAGGAATCAACCTAACCAAGGAGGTAAAAGACCTGTACTCAGAAAACTACACAACACTGAAGAAAGAAATTAAGGAAGACACAAACAAATGGAAGCATGTACCATGCTCATGGATTGGAAGAATTAACATCATCAAAATGGCCATACTACCCAAAGCGATTTATAGATTCAATGCAATCCCTATTAGAGTACCCATGACATATTTCACAGATATACAACAAACATTTCAGAAATTTTTGTGGAACCATAAACGACCCCAAATAGCTGCAGCAATTTTGAGAAAGAAGAACAAAGCAGGAGGGATTGCAATACCTGATATCAAACTGTATTCCAAGGCCACTGTAATCAAAACAGCCTGGTACTGGCATAAAAACAGGCACATAGACCAATGGAACAGAACACAGAGCCCAGAAATAAACTCAAGTCTCTATGGTCAATTAATATTTGAGAAAGGAGGCAGGTGCATAAAATGGAGCAAAAACAGCTTCTTCATGAAATGATGTTGGGAGATTTGGACAGCTATGTGCAAAAAAAATGAAACTCGATCACCAACTTACACCATACACAAAAATAAATTCAAGGTGGATAAAAGACTTAAATATAAGTCATAACACCATAAAAGTCCTAGAGGAAAACATTGGCAGGAAAATCTCAGACATTCCATGCAGCAACATCCTCACAGACACGTCCTCCAAAGCAAGGGACATAAAGGAAAGAATAAACAAATGGGACCTCATCATATTAAAAAGCTTCTGCATGGCTGAAGAAAACAGAATTAAAATGAAAAGAGAACCAACAGTATGGGAAAACATATTTGCCAATGATACCTCAGACAAGGGCCTGATCTCTAAAATATATAAAGAACTCACACGACTCCACTCCAGGAAGACAAACAACCCAATTAAAAAATGGGCAAAGGACTTGAACAGACACTTCTCCAAGGAAGACATACAGAGGGCCCAGAGACATATGAAAAGATGCTCAGCATCACTAGCCATCAGAGAGATGCAAATTAAAACCACAATGAGGTACCATGTCACACCAGTCAGAGTGGCCAACATAAACAAATCCACAAACAAATGTTGGAGAGGATGCAGAGAAAAGGGAACCCTAGTGCACTGTTGGTGGGAATGCAGACTGGTGAGGCCACTGTGGAAAACAGTATGGAATTTCCTCAGAAAACTAAAAATGGAACTGCCCTTTGACCCAGCAATTCCGCTGCTGGGATTATACCCTAAGAACCCTGAAACACCAATCCAAAAGAACCTGTGCACCCCAATGTTCATAGCAGCACAATTTACAATAGCCAAGTACTGGAAACAACCTAAGTGCCCATCAGTACTTAGTTTTTGGAGTTGGATCCAAAAACTATGGTATATTTACACAATGGAATTCTACGCAGCAGAGAGAAAGAAGGAGCTTATACCCTTTGCAATGGCATGGATGGAACTGGAGAGCATTATGCTAAGTGAAATAAGCCAGGCGGTGAGGGACAAATACCATATGATCTCACCTTTAACTGGAACATAATCAATAGAAGAAAAAAGCAAACAAAATATAACCAGAGACATTGAAGTTAAGAACAATCTAACAATAGCCAGGGGGGAGTGGGGTGGGGATAGTGGGAAGAGGGGATTACAGGAACTACTATAAAGGAAACATGGACAAAATCAAGGGGGAGGGTAGGGGTGGGGGAGGGAGGTGGGTTCAACTGGGTTGGGGTGGAGGGATGGGGAGTAAAGGCATACAACTGTAATTGAATAACAATAAAAATTTTTTTAAAAAGAAATATTTTTTAATGAATCTATTAATTTTTGTTACCACAATACAGTATTTAAACAGGATAAATTATTTTCTTTCTTTCTGCGTTAAATAACCTCAATTTATCCCTCCAATATTGGACAAAGAGAATAATTTTAGGTAATGCAGGGCTTAGATCTGTGCTTTCAGGTGAACTTCCTGTGGTGATAGCAGTGTCCTTATCTGACTGTCAATTGATGTAGCCACTAAGCATATGTGACTTTTGAGCACTTGATATGTAGCAAATGCAACTGAGTTACTTAGTTTTAATTTTATTTAACTTAAATTTAAAGAAGCACAAAAAGAAGTCACACTGGACTTTACTGGTGTAGAGACACCTAGGCTGGTATGATTCTTCATTTTTATAACAGTACTCCTTAGCAAAGAAAAGATGTATTTCACATTTCCTCCAAAGCAATGCTTGAGATACTTCTAATAATCATAATTCTGATGAAGGAAACACATGTATTTATAGTATTGCTCCTACTTTACAGCAGAAATAAGTGAAACAAGGAGTTAAGAGATTGGCTTAGGATCTAGGAGAATTAATAGATTTATTTTTCTCAGTTTATGGTTATAAGAGAAAAGCAACTCAGTTTTTCTTTAATTCAATATAAATGTATTAAGAGCCATCTGCTAGGCAGAAATGTATGTTCTCGAAATGAAGCTGTGAGCCAATTGAGGTTTCACCCTGAGCCTGTACTCTAGTTGAGGAAATAGACAATAAACTAACAGATATGAGCACCATATGCTGATGTTAAATGATGATACCTGCTTTGGAGAACAATAAAGCAAGGTTAAGAAGAGAGGGAATATAGGTGAGTTAGGGAAGGTGACACCCAAGCAGAGCTGTCTAGACAGAGCAAGCATCTTGAACAGAAGCTGAGAGTGGGCAAGAACTTGGAGTACTCAAGAGAACCCAAGGAACCTGTTCCCTGGAGCAGAATGAGAGAAGGAGAAAGTGGACAGAGCAGGGCAGTGAGGTGAAGTGGAGGGGGCAATCTCCAAGAACTCTTTGAAAGCTTTTGCTTGGATTTTGAGTGAGTTGGAAGGCAATTGGAGGGTTCTTAGCAGAAAAAGTGATGAGACTGTGGCCCATTTTCAAAGATCATTCTAGCCACTGGGTAGAGGGTAGACTATGAGGGCCAGGGTGGAAATAGGGGGTCCAAGAAGGAGGTCACCATCTAGCAGGAGATCACTGTGTGTGACCCAGTGGGGACAGGGTGCGTGCATAGCCATGGAAATGCTGACAGAGGCACAGGTTGGTGTGTGTTTGCTGATGGGCTGGGTATGAGCTGTGAGAGAAGAGATTCAAAGACACCAAGGTTTGTGGGCCAAGAAACACCCTGAATTGGCTGAGAAAACCTGGATTCCCTGAGATTAAGTTCGAAGCTACAAGGTGGGCTGGAAGATTGAGATAAAATAGGGTTCAGTCACAGAAAAATAGAGAAAGATGTGTTTTTGCATTCCAGTGGTTTGTGACTTTATGACTCCTGCGCTCTGCACAGATAAATACTGTGCTCCACTCCCACCCCTCACTGGCAACCCCTGTTCAGCAGCAGTCAGGGAGGGGTGGAGAGGGGCCAATGGATGGCACCTTGAGATAGCAGGATCTTTTCTAAAGATGGTCAGGTGGTGGTTTGTTTAAGAACAAGAGCTGAGAAAATTTCAGGAAGTGAAAGTGTCCCATTAGGGCCTGTAGTCGAGTTCACATGATGGGAGTAGGAGATGTTTGTGCAGCACTGATGATATGAGCTTCAGTTTTAGAGAGGGTGAGAGCTCCCAGAAAGTGGTTACCAACAGGTGGAGGTCCTTGAAGCTCTGTGAGGATGTAGACATACTATGGGGTAATAAAATTGTCATCTAAGTTTTACCCCACCTCCTGGATTAGTTTGCTAGAGCTGTCATAAGGAAATTCCACAGCCTGGGTGGCTTAAACAGTAGAAATATATTCTCTCACATTCAAAAAGCTGGAAGTTCAAGATCAAGGGATCAACAGGGTTGGTCTTTTCTGAGGCGGTGCATGAGAATCTATTCTAGGCCTCTCCTTGGCTTGTAGATCTGTGTCTTCATCATCACAAGGCTTTCTTCCTTGTGCCTGTTAGTCCCTATGCCTCTTCTCCCCTTCTTATAAGGATGCTACTGTCCTGGCTGGTGTGGCTCAGTGGATTGAGTGCCAGACTGAGAACCAAAAGATGCTGGTTCAGTTCCCAATCAGAGCATATGCCTGGGTTGTGGGCCAGGTTCCCAACTGGGTATGTGAGAGGCAACTGATTTCACCTCTCTCTAAAAGTAAATAAGTAAATCTTAAAAAAAAAAAAGGAAAATGCCATGCTGGAGTAGGGTTAATCTAATGACCTCAGTTCATTTGATCACCTCTATAAAGATTTTTCTCCAAATAAGGTCATATTTGTGGTACAGGAAGTTAGAATTTGAATATATTAATTCTGAGGGGACATGATTCAATCCATAACACCCCTTCTGCCTGAATAAAAACTTTAAAAAATTACTGAAGTGTGTACTGAAATATTGGTCAGAGTCCACAATGTCCTGGAGGTTCCTGTATTCTCTTTACTGAACTTCAACTCTCATTTGCCCAAGTTAAGAGAACCCTACTCCTCTGTCTGCAGTTGTGTGAATTGCGGAGGTCATTGCCAAGGCAAGAGAGGCAGGGTGACTACCAGGACAGACACCTTGGGAATGTCGATCCTTGTGTGCTGGGCTGGCTCTCAGCAAGGACTCTGGGACCCTCAACATGCCAGCCATAAAGTCTCTACCACTTAGAATTGGGTGACCTTGGGCAAGTTCTTAGATTTAATTCTCTCAACTGAATAAATAAAGAATCCTCTTATTGTGAGAGTTCATATAGGTTCTGTTACATACTATGCATCAATAATAAATAGAATCCATTTTGTTATTGTTTTAATAGAAGAAAGTCTGTCTTCCAAGAATGAATGCAGAGGTTAAAACGATGTTTGATGACAATGAACCTGGTATCACTGATCCGATAGTAACTAGATTTTTGACTCTGGGAAACTCTGGTTCTCAGGATTTTTGTCAGTGGAATAAGATGCTTGGACATGACCTGAAGGCTGTAAGTTCTGCTTGAGGCACTCTGTGCCTCGGAGGGAATAAACATGGGGCCAAATGTGTCAGAGAACATGGGAACACATCAACTTTAGGTCCTTTGGAGACAAGTGTGGACCATTTGGATGTGAAGGAGATTGGAGTTGAATTGAAAAAGATGAGTCCCAAATGTGAAGACTTTGAAATGGGGTCAGGAAGGGGAATTTACCTGTCTAGTAGTTTGATAAGGACCTTGTTCTGGCTGTCCTATCAGCAGCAAGTTCTTTTCCTTCTATGTGAGTAGAGCGTTCCACAAAATCAGTTGCCAACATATGGGTAAACATGGTCATGCTTTAATGCTGGGACTCAAGGGGGAGGAAAGTGCTGGGCCCCTAATTAAAATGGGGCAGCACCTCTGCTTTATGCTTCTCCAGACGGTTTTCCCAAGGGTAGATGGTATGATTCTTAGAGTCTGTGGGTTCCCAGGAAACCAAGTCTCCCTCTACAGGAGGACACTTCCATTAGTGGGGTGTGGAGGCTCACAATGGCATCACGGACTCTTGGGTCTGGCCTGTGGCCTTGGGCTGTCTGGACTGATGGCTGTATATGGTCCTGCCTTATTGATCAGACCATCGGAGATCAGACCATCGGAGACCAGGAACCAGGGTGAAAACAGCTCACCAGTCCCTAAAAAAAAATATATATATATAGCTAAAAAACAGTTACTGCTTAGACTTCAAATACAACATTAAGGCCTGGACTACAAGAGCTCTATCCAGCTACACTCAGTCAAATTTCTATTTAAAGCCAACAGACTTCTTTACGGGCTGATAAAAAAGCAAAGAATATTGCTGAGAGCCTCAGGCCCCACAAGGAAATTCTCCAGGGGAACTCCTTGAAGTCAACTGGAAAAATTAGTGACTGTGGGTTTGGGTTATTTGGGAATGGTGAAAAACCTATGGCAATGAGGGGGTCAGATTTTGTGCCAGAGGCTGCTATCAAGCAGAATCTTAAGTTTGTGCAAATGTCTGTGGGATTCCCATGGACTTTAGAGAGAAAGCAGGCATTAGGTAAAGGTAGAGATAAGTCCTCCACACCAAGTTGGTTTCCTTTGGGTAGGCAACATTGAATATGAACAAGCTGGCCTATATCTCCATTTGGAATCAGAACATCAGAAATGATGCTTGGTTTTACCTTTTATTTTAGTGGGTCTTGAGGAGATTCAAGAAAAGAGAATCCAGTAGGAATGTTTGAAGGGCGAGGGGATTGTTACTTTGGATTATGGCTACGCCACTAATGAATTAAGGAATTAGAGGGAGACCCAAGTGTGGTCCAGAGCTGTCTGGAGGTGTGTTTATTTCTAAGTGGTATTGGGTAGTTTTTGTAATTCTTATTGTTGCCTCAATAAGAACTAGTATCTGCAGGGATTTGTGCCTTATTTGTTTGCTAATGATGATGAAGAATTTAGA
The DNA here is from genome assembly GCF_022682495.2 of Desmodus rotundus. Taxonomy (NCBI): domain Eukaryota; kingdom Metazoa; phylum Chordata; class Mammalia; order Chiroptera; family Phyllostomidae; genus Desmodus; species Desmodus rotundus. The sequence goes on from NC_071399.1 coordinate 29,205,359, forward strand.
TGGAGTGTCAGAAAGCACTAAGCCTCCTCATTGTTTGTGACATTGCAGATCCAGCTATACAAGGACTCTCTCTGCTCACTAGGCCATGGCCCACATCGATTTGGACACATACTGGATTGGATATGGTCCTTTTCAAGCAGCATGCATTCCTTCCTCTTCCTTTACTGTGGAGGCTGGAGAGCTCACAGAGCACATTCCTGACTCTTTGCAGCTAGGATTCTGAATGTCAATCACATTTCCCCACTTAGGATTTCTTACTGGAGGAAGATTTCAAGGTGAAAATGAACGACACTTTTTGCTATGTGTGACCATTTCCTGCTTCCTAGAAAGGCGGCACAAGTGGCACTTTCCACAGAAGTGCTCCTGGGTCCACAGCTGTGTGGAGTTGCTTTTTTGAGGGAAGCCACAGGGGAACATTCAGTTTTATGTTGAGTCATCAGTTTTGCAGAGATAAAAGGCATTCTTAGAGTGGAGGGGTCAGGCAAGGATCATGGCAGTATGTCCTTGAACTCAGTGGTTTTAGTGGCACCTGAGCTCCCATTTTTGTGATTGTGACAAAGATTGCCAATGGGTCACTTCTTTAGGGCCCAAGGGTCCTTCTTGGAAGTCAAGCCTGGATCCTTTTTGCCAGCCCTGCTACTCACAGTTCTCAGTACTCAGATGGGGCCTCTGTAACAGTTTGTTTTTTTTTGCTAAACCATCAAAGATGTGCATTACTGTTCCCTGAAAAAGTTAGGGTTTTTTGTCCATTAATTAATTAATTCACTCATTCATTTTTCACTTTCTTTTTTATTTAACAAACACTAACACTCAACACTTATTACTTGTAGGCATTTCCCTAATTTCTGGGAATATAAAATCAATAAGACTTGATCTTTAAGGAGATGACAACTTAGGGGGGACAAACAGACAGATAGACTACTATAAAAAAGCATATCACGGGCAATGATAGGAGTAAGCAGGGTAGAGCTTCTTTTTTTTATTGCTGTTCAAGTACAGTTGTCTCCATTTTCCCCCCCACCACATCGCCCCACCCCAACATCCCCACCTCCCACGCCTGATCCTACCCCCTTTGGTTTTGTCCATGTGTCCTTTATACATGTTCCTGAAAACACTTCCCATTACCCCCTCCCACCTCCCCTCTGGTTACTGTCAGTTTGTCCTTAATTTCAATATCTCTGGTTATATTTTTCTTGCTTGTTTGTTTTGTTGATTAGTTCCACTTAAAGGTGAGATCATAGAGTATTTGCCTAATCCTACTGAGAATATGGGCAGAAGGTGGGCTGCCAGATGAAGGTTCCTGGAACCATCACAGAAGAAAAATAGAAAAATATAATTCCTGACCTTAAGAGTTTATAAACTAAAATGATCCCAGGAAAGAATGCCTAGCTCTTGACTAACTGTCTTGTCTGTTCTGACTCTGTACCTTTAGGCCACCTCTGCAAGGACAGGGCTAGCCTTTGCCATCACGATTTCATTGGAATCCTGTGTGTCCACAGCATGTGTCCACAGCATGTGGGAATGACCAGGTATAGTAGTGACTCAGCATGGGCCACCTGGCTACTCAGTCATACCACAGGTACTAACTGAAGAGCTGCTACCATGGACAGAGATGTTAAATTGAGTGACATAAACAAGGTTTCTGTCTGCAGACCTGGGAAACTCAGATATGTACACAAGAAACAATTGCATAAAAATAAATGAGAAATTTCCTGAAAGAAGGTCTGGTATAGTAAGCAGAAAGGTAAACAATTAAATTCAAGATGGCCAGGGCTGGCATGGGGTACCTACCAGGTGTGATAAGAAACAGACAAGGGACATCTAACACCAAGAACAGGGGGAGTAACAGCTAATATGAAGTAAGCTGAAAGTAAAGCTATGTGGGTTTTATCCCAGCTGATGCTCACAGTATATGGTTTTCATTGTATTTCAGATAAGAAACGGGGACACAGGGTTTACATAGTCAGCTCAAGCTTGTACAGTTAGGAAGCTGAAGAGCAAAGATTCAACCAAGCCAGCCTGTCTTCTGAACCAAGTTCTAGAGCATGAAGAGGAGCTCATCTGTGGGCAGCAGGAAAGGGGAAAGGAACTGCGGTGCAAGGGCTAGGAGGAGTGCACACAGCAGACACCCAATAAGCAGACTGGACTTGATGACCACAATTTTCTGCTGCTCCTTCTGAGAGGGATTGTAAGGTCAAAAGAGACATAGGCATAGAGTTTGTCAGACCTGTTCAAATGGTTGCTCCACCACTTACAATGTTGAGATTTCAGGCAAAACTTAATACCCAAGTCTCAGTTTCCCCAGCTACACATTTAGAATGCTGCTTGTACTTCGCAGTGTTGTTTTGAGTATTGAGGATAATATATATTATAGAGCTCCTAGCACAGTGCCTGGCATGCAGTAGGTGCTTAACAAATGGGCACTACTAACGTTCCCTCACTCAGCACACATTTGCTGGAGTCTCACTGATCAGTACGGAGGAGGCCCCATGGGCTCTCCCATTTGCCTTCTGGTACCCGGAGCATCAGCCCTGGGAGCCCAGGTCTGAGGTCAGTAATGACGTGGGAGTTTCAGCTCTTCTGCAAGAAATGACTCATTTCCTCACGGCTTGTCTGCCAGGGAATAGTGGCAGCCTGAGATAGTGTTCCTACCTGAGAGCAACAAGAAAAGTCCTACGATGGAGCTGAGAGCTACACCTGCTGGACGGGACTGTAGCAGAACCTGTTTGTCCCACTGCAGGGCAAGCTGTCACAGGGTTGGGTGTGGTTTTAGAAAAATACCTCTCACATTATCTATTTATGTCTTTCTAGTAAGTGACAATGCAATTTTTCATAAATCATTGGCTATCAGAATTGTCAGGCATTTCAAAAAGTCTCTTAGTGATGCAACAAAACAATAAAATTTACCAACCCATGATTGTCTTTTTCCCCAAATGGTTTGCTTGCCTTTGGGTGGAAATTTTTGAGGAATTAAGGAGATGAGAGTTTCCTGTTACTTGAGCCCTGTAAATCTCCGCTTAACATGAGCCCACAAGACCATCTTGCAAATACTTAAGCAGGGGCTGTATTAAGACAGAAGATAGAAAAATGTTCCTCATATCTTAAGAATGTCTATGGCTCCAGGTCTAAATATATCTCCAGTGAGCTGGAAGATTCTTCCAGAAAGCTCATCATATGTATTTGCTGCTTTTCTTTTTGCCACATTAGAAGCATTTCTGCTTTTCTTGTATTGATCCTGTAGACAGCCCAGCAGGTCTGCAGGCAGAGGAGGAGTGGTGACCAGGAGGTGCAGAAAAGATTCCTCTTGGAGAGCCAATAACCCAGCATGACTGCTGGGGACCCTTAACACTTACCCTCCTATGGAGCTGTAAAAACAAAGCCTGCAAAGTGAGCGGCTGCTTGACTCCGTGCGCAGAACCGCACTGGAGCCTCTCATTGATTTTTGCTCCTGTGCATTGGCAACTGTGGCATTTTGCTTGGACTCTGACTTCATTTGAAAATCTGTGGGTGTGAAAATATGTCAATCAGGTTGTCTTCTTGAGAATGAGGCCTTTGCTGACAAGCATAGAAATCTAACCTGCGTGATAAAATAAAATACTTTCCACTAGACAGGTGGGGAGAACTTTGAATCCTTAGAAACTCTGGGAAAATTCCAGCAGTGTTGGACTGTGAGAATGTTGCTCTGGCATCCAGAAGACAGATGAAAATGGACTTCCACCCTTTCTTTTCACGTGTTCCTGTTTGAGGGGAAGGGACAGGGGGTCCTTCATGTGACAGAGAGGGGAGACTTCCAGAAGGTGGAGTCCATCTTCACACTTTTCCCACTCCTGTGGCTCCTGGAACACTCCCCTAGGTGAGGGCTGGCATCTGGTCACCAGGATTTATTCTAAAGGAACCTGCTGTCTCAGATGTAAATCTACAAGAGTCAGATTCTTGGAATTCATCTATTCTTTTAAACAATACCTAATTAATTAAAGTTTGAGCAGAGCCCTTGTCATTGCAAAGGATGGCATGGGCAGGCCTCCAGGTGTGACCTCAGGTCCCCTGGGGTTCTCTTTACAGGTTCATATCAGGATGGCATCGTTAGCTCCTTTGTTCTAGGGACACAGCATAGTGAAGAAAGAAGCTGAGTCCATTACAGGGCTGAGGAAAGAACTGTGGGACGAACTGGGATTTGTTGGGAGAAATGCTGTGGAATAAAGATTTCAAGTATAAGGAATGTTATTTTCCAAGCCCACCCCTCCCTGTGATTATGCCAGCAAGTCTGTTTAGGTGCAGAAGCTATCAGGATCTGAAGTGGCTTATGTAATTTGGTGTCTCATATTTTTCTCCTAAGCTGTTGGCCTCTTCAAAAAAGCAGTGAGACCTCTTATTATCTGATAAAATCATATCTAAAAAGCATCAGTTTCTTCATGTGTTTTTGAGAGAGCTGAGCTACCAGCAGTCTGGGTTAAGTGAAAGACAAAATCATGCCAAGGAAGGTGTGGGTGGTCATTTCTCAGATGTTTATGGCTGATTTTGGGGGGAAGTGTGAGACTTTCTGGATGAAATTCGTCTGGGGTGTTTGGCCAGTTTTACTCCGAAAGGAGCATGTCTTGATGTTTGCTGGTCCTGAGGGCATAGGCCTATGTTTACCCTTGGGGTTGGGCCACTCACGACTTCCTAAACTCTGACCACACTGACCTGCACTTGTCTCTGCAATGATTCTGGTTCTCTGGACACTGCTCAGACACTCTGTGGGTCTTTCTTTACCTCGTTGAGTCAACTTCCAGGCCTCGTCCCAGCACCTGTTCCAACCCTGGCATTCGTCCAGTGCACTGAGTGGCCTGGGAGACTCCTACTGCAGGATCCACAGAGGGAGCCCTGGGCTCCCATCCGGCAGAGTGGATTTGTGCTTGCATGAGACCCAAACATCTGGCCATTAGTCAGTTAGTGAAGATAATGTAGATACCTCCCTGGAGACAGAAAGAATAAATCTGCACTCACAAATTAATTTTACCACATAAGTAATGTTGTAAGTTTTAGGGGTAATGAATCTCACATTCAGAATAACTTGCAAGGTCTGTGTCTTTCTTCATGTCATTTTCCTCTCCTGATATGCCTCCTCCTTTTCAAGAATCTCTATGTGGGCCAGGAGAGGTCTGAGCTTTTTCACACCCCTGCCCCTCTGCTGGTGCCCTGGAGGAACCCAGGAGAGACGGGAAAAAAAGGGGAGAGACCAGATACACCCCATCTGCTGGTGAGTCTTCTAGGGAGGTGCCCAGAAGACTTTGCATCAGCTGTAGTGGCTGAGATAAAGCCCTGAGGTTATACTCACTTCAGGAACATGAAGGAGCAGGGGTAGGAGACACCCACAGATGTTTAAAAGCCCACCTTCTAACTAGAAGTCTTGTTCTCCCAAGGAGTGAGCCAACAAAATAATCATTGCTACAGACATACGAATGCCAAGCATTTTACGTAGATTCTTTCCTTTTGCCCCAATTTTTTATTTAAAAAATTCAGATTTACAAAAAAAGCTAAAAGAATAATGCAATGAATATTTTATGAACATTTTTCCAAGTTTGCATCTCTCTCTGTGTGTACGTATGTGAGTTGTGTGTGTGCAGTTTGGCCTGCTCTTATCTGGTGCTATTTGGAAGTAAGCTATTTGAAAGTAAATTGCAGACTGGCAATTCTTTACCCAACAATCTGACATTGACTAAGAACAAGGGCATTCTCCTGCAAAACCACAACACTCAGCGTAGCAACTCACACTTGATTCAGTACTTATATCTAGTTACTCAGTCCATATGGAAATTTCTCCAATTGTCCCTACAATATTCATTCTGGATTTTTAAAAATACAGATCCAAGCAAGAATCAAACATTGTGTACACTTGTCATGTTACCTAAATCTCTTTTTAGTTTGAACAGTCCTCCCAGCTGTTTTGTTTTTGCCTTTTTTTCAGCTTTCACGGTATTGTCACTTTTGAAGAGTTCAGACCAGTTGTCACACACACACACACACACACACACACATACATACATACATATATATACATATGATGTTCATATATATGTATATATGATGTTCACATATATATGATGTGTATTAAAATCAACATACATTATAGATACAAACAACAAATTAGAATGTAAAATAAAAGAAAGACTCCTGTTTATTACCACAAAAAGAATAACAGTATTAGGGGAGAATTCAAGATGGAGGCATAGGTAGATACACTGTGCCTCCTCGCACAACCAAAAGAAGGACAATGACAATTTAAAAACAAAAAACAACCGGAACTGACAGAAAATCAAACCACACAGAAGTCTGACAACCAAGGAGATAAAGAAGAAACATTCATCCAGACTGGTAGGAGGGGCAGAGACGGGCAGCCTGGGCAGACGGGACTTGTGGCAACACTACTGGACCCAGAGACTGGCAGATTGTGGAACGAATGGGGCTGGCAGTGTGACCGCTGGCAGACCCCGAGGCCCCACAATCACTCATAGATAAATGGGGAGGGACAGCAGGGGAGCGAAACAGACCGTGCAACTCAGAGCTTCAGCCCCGGGAAATAAAGCCTCAAATCTCTGATTGAAAACACCAGTGGAGGTTGAGACGCCAGCAGGATAAACTCCCAGCCTCACAGGAGAGGTCTTTGGAGAGACCCACGGGGACCTAGAGCATGCACAAGCCCACCCACTAGAGAATCAGCACTAGAGGGGCCCAATTTGATTGTGGGTAGCGGAGGGAGTGACTGAAATCTGGTGGAGAGTGGAGCAAGAGCCATTGCTCCCTCTCGGCTCCTCACCCACATATAGCAACCAGCATTATCCTGCCCTGGGGTGAACACCTAAGGCTCTGCCCCTTTATGTAACTGGTGCACCGAGACCAAAAAAAAAAAAAAAAAGGCCCAAATGAAAGAACAGATCAAAGCCCCAGAAATAATTCAACTAAGCAGCAAACAGATAGCCAACCTATCAGATGCACAGTTCAAAACACTGGTAATTAGGATGCTCACAGAACTGGTTGAATTTGGTCGCAAACTAGATGAAAAAATGAAGGCTATGCTAAGAGAAACAAAGGAAGATGTACAGGGAACCAATAGTGATGAGAAGGAAACTGGGACTGAAATCAATGGTGTGGACCAGAAGGAAGAAAGAAACATCCAACCAGAAAAGATGAAGCAACAAGAATTCAAAAAAATGAGAGGCTTAGGAACCTCCAGGACATCTTTAAACATTCCAACATCCAAATTATAGGGGTACCAGAAGGAGAAAAGGAAGAACAAAAAATTGAAAACTATTTGAACAGATAGTGAAGGAGAACTTCCCCAGTCTAGCAAAGGAAATAGACTTCCAGGAAGTCCAGGAAGCTCAGAGAGTCCCAAAGAAGCTGGACCCAAGGAAGAACACACCAAGGCATATCATAATTACATTCCCCAAGATTAAGTAGAAGGAGAGAATCTTAGAAGCAGCAAGGGATAAGGACAGAGTTACCTACAAAGGAGTTCCCATAAGACTGTCAGTTGATTTCTCAAAAGAGACCTTACAGGCAAGAAGGGGCTGGAAGGAAGTATTCCAAGTCATGAAAGGCAAGGACCTACATCCAAGATTACTGTATCCAGCAAAGCTATCATTTAGGATGGAAGGGCAGATAAAGTGCTTCTCAGATAAGGTCAAGTTCAAGGAGTTCATCATCACCAAGCCCTTATTATATGAAATGTTAAAGGGATTTATCTAAGAAAAAGAAGATAAAAAATATGAACAGTAAAAATGACAACAAACTCACAGTTATTAACAACCACACCTAAAACCAAAACAAAAGCAAACTAAGCCAACAACTAGAACAGGAACAGAACCACAGAAATGAAGATCACATGGAGGGTTGTCAATAGGGGATTGGGAGGGGGAGAGAGGGGGGAAGGGTACAGAGAACAAGTAGCATAAATGGTAGGTAGAAATAGACAGGGGGAGGGTAAGAATATTATAGGAAATGTAGAAGCCGAAGAACTTATATGTATGACCCATGGACATGAACTATAGGGGGAAATGTGGGAGGGAGGGGGTGGGCAGGATGGAGTGGAGTGAAGGGGAGGAAATGGGACAACTGTAATAACATAATCAATAAATATATTTAAAAAAAGGAAAAAAAAGAATAACAGTATCATCATCATCATCTCCAACAACAACAAAACCTAGAAATAAACTCAAGAAACCTGAATCATGCCTGTCAGGAAAGCTTTCAAACAGAAAAAGCACACAAAGACTTCAGCAAAGGGAAAGATACGGTTTTCTTAAATAATTCTCAACACCATAAAGAAAAAAATCCTTTAAAATTATCATATAAATGCAATATGATCCCAATAAAATTATGTTGTTGCTGACGTGTACTATGTAGTTAAGCCTATGATCATTGCATCTGTGCTGAACACATATGGAGTTTCTTCTTGTGTGGAGTTGTTTTGTATAGTATGCTACGTTCTGTGCGTAAAAGGGGGAGAAGATAATAAATATTTATATTTCCTTCTGTTTACACAAAGAAACCCAGAAATAACACATAGGAAACTAATAAAAGTGTTAATCTGAGGGAAAGGGTAGAAATAAGGTAGAAGGGGTGGGTGGGTTAAAACACCTTTCATTTTTATCTTTTTATATTGTTTTGATGTTGAATTATATAAACATATTCCCTATTTGGAAACACACACACATATTAATTCTTGGTGTAAATTGGAACAATCACCTCAAAAACCTTTTTGGCAGTATTTTCTAAAGCTAAAGATAAGCCTCCTGCAATCCCCAACATTCCCATGGCCAGAGAAATGAGTGCAAAGGTCTGGAAATAACCCAAATGTGCATTGACAAGAGAGTGGCTGAATAAATTTCAGTGTGTTCTTACAGTGAAATTCAATTTAGGAATAAAAATCACAAATGGTTAATACCTGTGACCATGTGGACAAATGTCAGACATGCTAAGTAATAGTCAGGCATAGACATGCCCAGTCTCTGTGATTCCACTCCGCTCAGAGTAGGGGTCCCATTGAGGACCCTTATAATAAAAGGGAGGGTGGGAGGAACATTTTAAGGTGATCACATGGATGTAGAAATTCGGAATAACACACTTACAATTCATGTATTTAAGATGTATGTTTTCCATTGGCAGAAAAATCTCAGACATTCCACGGAGCAACATCCTCACAGACATGTCCCCTAAAGCAGGGGACATAAAGGAAAGAATAAACAAATGGGACCTCATCAAAATAAAAAGCTTCTACATGGCTAAAGAAAACAGCACCAAATTACAAAGAGAACCAACAGTATGGGAAAACATATTTGCTAATGATACCTCAGACAGGGGCCTGATCTCCAAAATATATAAAGAACTCACACGACTCCACTCCAGGAAGACAAACAACCCAATTAAAAAATGGGCAAAGGACTTGAACAGACACTTCTCCAAGGAAGACATACAGAGGGCCCAGAGACATATGAGAAGATGCTCAGCATCACTAGCCATCAGAGAGATGCAAATTAAAACCACAATGAGGTACCATCTCATACCAGTCAGAGTGGCCAACATAAACAAATCCACAAACAAATGTTGGAGAGGATGCGGAGAAAAGGGAACCCTAGTGCACTGTTGGTGGGAATACAGACTGGTGAGGCCACTGTGGAAAACAGTGTGGAATTTCCTCAGAAAACTAAAAATGGAACTGCCCTTTGACCCAGCAATTCCGCTGCTGGGATTATACCCTAAGAACCCTGAAACACCAATCCAAAAGAACCTGTGCACCCCAATGTTCATAGCAGCACAATTTACAATAGCCAAGTACTGGAAGCAACCTAAGTGCCCATCAGCAAATGAGTGTATCCAAAAACTATGGTATATTTACACAATGGAGTTTTATGCAGCAGAGAGAAAGAAGGAGCTTCTACCCTTTGCAACAGCATGGATGGGACTGGAGAGCATTATGTTAAGTGAAACAAGCCAGGTGGTGAGGGACAAATACCATATGATCTCACCTTTAACTGGAACATAATCAATAGAAGAAAAAAGCAAACAAAATATAACCAGAGACATTGAAGTTAAGAACAATCTAACAATGGGCAGGGGGGAGTGGGGAGGGGACAGTGAGGAGAGGGGATTACAGGAACTATTATAAAGGACACATGGACAAAATCAAGGGGGAAGGTGGAGGTAGGGGAGGGAGGGGGGTCAGCCAGGATCGGGTGGAGGGATGGGGAGAAAGGGCACACAACTGTAACTGAATAACAATAAAAAATTAAAATTAAAAAAAAAGATGTATGTTTTCCCTCAATAAAAAATAAAAGAAAAAAGTAGTCTTCCTAGGATGAGCCCCACTCATGCTACACAGCCTGGCAGAGCCCTCTATCTCCTTGTTCATTTTTAAAACATTTTATTATGGAATAGTTACTGATTCACAGAAAGTTGCAAAGGTATATATAGTGAGGTCCTTTGCATAACACTAGTACAATATTAATACCAAGAAGTGGACAGTGATCAAAACCACAAAGCTGTTACAGTTATCTCCTGTTAGACGTGCATGTGCGTGCACACACATATCTGTGAGCAAACAGTTCTATGCAATTTTATCATGTATGAAGCTTTAAGTGATGGTCACCACAATCAAAATCCACAATTTGGTCCATAAAGCTTCCCCCATGCCACATCCACCCCTTCTTTTTTCCCTGATCCCTGGTAACCAAGAACCTGTTCTCCATGTCTAATTTTGTTATTTCAAGAGCATTATGTAGATAGAAGCATACAGTACGTAACCTTTTAAGACCCTGACTCAGACTAATTCCCTTCAGGTTCATCAGTAGTTTATTCTTTTTTACTGCTGGATAGTACTCCAGGCTACTGATGAACCAGTTTGTTTAAGCACTTACCCACTGAAGGACCTTAGGGTAGTGTCCAGTTTTTGGCAATTGTCAATCAACTGCTACAAATATGTATGTACAAGATTCTATGTGGTTGTAGATCTTCCTTTCTCTGAGGTAATCTCTGGGGAAAATGTCCAAGGGTGGGGTCATGTGGCAAGTTTGTTTCTATTGTGTTTGAGCCATTATGCTATTTGGGTCTGTTTGGTAAAAGTGCTGTAAGTTATTTATTACTAATTTACACAGCATGGAAGTTCATAGGCATTTGAGGAGTTCACAGGCTTACGATGCAGAGGCACCCATGGTATTGGCTCAAGCTGCTAGGGTGAGGCTGGTTACATGCATGATGGTAGGCTGGGTATCTGTTTGTTACCCCTACTGGGTGGTTAGCACCTAGAAAGAGAGAACACCTTTGCTTGGGGACCTAGGTATTCCTAAAGCCTAATGTAGTGATTGAGATTCAGGAATTGCTGGGGTACTGAGTAGGTGTCAGAGAACTGCCTTTCCTAGGTTAAGTCAACAACCAAGAGAAATTGATTTCTGCTTCAATGCAGATACTTTGCTTGAGGGTAGATTGTTGCATTGATTATATCTGTAAAGACCTGTTTCCAAATACAGTCCTATTCTTAGGTACTGGAGGTTGAAACTTCAACATATGAATCTTTGGAAGCCACAAGTCGATCTGTAATGCCTTAGCTTCCTCCGCCCACCACAAGAAGGACATCTGCTGGTTGTCAGGCCTGAATTCTTACAAGCTGACCTCCATTCCTGACATGAAGGTGTCAATGACTCTGTTGTGTTTCTGCTGTGTCATGGGCCCTGTGTGGACCTACTGGGCAAGGGAGCATTTTTCTTTCAACTGATGAGGCCAATCAACCTAGTTACTTCTGGATGGGGCTTTTCTTTCTCTCTCTTTCTTTCAATACAAAGTTAATTTATTAAACTTTTTAAGTGATGTAGGAGGATTGTCAAGAATCTGAATAATACAGAAAAGTAGGAAAGAGAAGAATCACTTTCATCTACTACTTAAAGATAACTACTACAAACACACAAAATTATTTTCTTCCGGTATATACATTGGATTATATTTTATTTCTGCAGTTATAATCATGTGATTTATACTTTAAAAAATACTATAGCATCCATATCAGCAGAATTAGTTATGAATTAATCCCACTTCTTAGCCTTATGGAAAGACCTGGATCATCCCAAGTACTCAATAAATAGAGAATAAACCATGTAGTTTCTACCTAGCTATGCACAAAATACCTTAAAAAGGAGGTTTCTATGTACACTAATGACATTGACTCACTTCACATCTGCCTCATTCCCTATGATTGCCTGTTCCAAGATTTCCTTTCTCACCTACACAAATTAACACCACATGCCTATAGATTGTGTTTAACAATGTTTACATCCTAAAAAAGACATCAACTGAAATTTGTTTTTGCTTTGGATTTTCTTCAGTAGTATTCTCCTTCCACTCAGTCAGTTCAATCATGTTCTCCACCTGCAGTGACCATCCATATAGGATGTCGTTACTGTGATGTAGTCATGGTCAATTTTTCAGTGTGGTACATTCCTTCCATTTTACAGATGAAAGCACTGAGGTTGGGAGGCATAAATGACTTGCCCAAGGTCACACAGTTAGGACAGCATGGTGCTGGGGTCTGAAAAAATTCTCTCCCATTGTTCACACTGGCGTTGCCCAGGATAAGTAGGGCTGCTGCTTGCCTCTCTGAACATACACAGTGAGAGAGGAAAGTAATGCTAAAGGATTTTGCATTTTTCACAAAACATCAAGTCACTTCGGAGAAGGTTGTGAGCCCTCGCACGCAACCCCAGTCTGTTTTCTGACGCTCAGCGGAGGTGTAGAGCAATGTGTGGCCCATGCAGGTAGGACAGGGAACCAGAGCTCGCAGCCAACCTCTGTGCCACATGGTACTAATTCTTTTCATTATTGTGAGTTCACTCATTTTAAACAAAGCAAAATGACTAGAAAAGAAAATAAAATCTATCCATTTATGCTTCCTTAAAAAAAACAACCTTGATTTTCTTCTCTAACAGTACAGATGGTTGGTAACAATGGAATTAGTATTGTATTAACATATTTCAGAATTTCTGCCCAACAGCAGGCAGGAAAAAGTGGGTAGATGCATGGAGAAACATGGAAAGGGTGTTTTCAGAAATTCACATATTCCTGATTTAAGGTCCATTAAAAGACTGATATAAAATTAGGATGACACAAGAAGATAATGGTTTTGTCCACAAGCCACAGAAGATAAAAATTTTGGGAAGAAACCATATCAAACCAGGCAAGATGGCAATGGCTAACAGTGAGGGTTTTGAGTAAGATGACTGGTTTGTTGCTCTCTCTAGTATTTGTTGGCTGTATGGTCCGGGTCAGTTCATGACCTCCTCTATCTCTGCCTCTATGGTGAAGTGGAGCTAATTCTGACAGATACCTGAAGGCCTGGAGCAGGAACTGTGCACATACAAGACCTGTAAGGGCCTCTGGAGTTGTAGGTGCCCTAGAGAGGAATTTGACCCACCCAGGGCCAGCCCAGTGTGCTGGTGCTGGTGTCTGTGGCAGATCTGTGTTCACCGGAGAAAATAACTCATCAGAATGCTTCTTGGATCAAAAAAGAGCTTGATTCTGATCTAGCACTGTGCTGCCCTAGACCTGACTTTTTAAAAGTATTTAAAATTTAATGACTTAAAACTAATATTTAGTTCTTCAGCATCAGCCGCCACATTGCAAGTGCTCAAAAACCACATCTAGCTAGCGCCTGCTGTACTAAACAGTGCTGATACAGGCTGTTCCCATCATTGCAGAACGTTCTACTGGACAGCATGGTTCTAGAAAACGTAACTTACAAAAAATCCAGAAGACAGTGAATTGTGTGAATGCAATCAGCAAAATGGAAAATACGAGAACTTTTGCAGGAGAAATGACTTAGTTTCTTCAGTGAGTAGATGGCAAGAGTGTCAAGGAGGCAAGCAGAGTTACCAAAAAATGGTGTAAGAAGCATATCAGCCACATGAAATTTGTAATTCTTGTTTGGATTTTTATTTGAAGAAACCAATTTAAAAAAGGTATTTATGAGACAATTGGGAAATTTAGAATGTTGACTGGATATTTGATATTATTGACTTGTTAATTTTTTAAAATTAAGAAGATTGTGGTAAATATTAATAAAATTAAAATTTTCATTGTAATCATTTAAAGTTTATAGTTCAGCAGCATTAAATGCACTTACATTATTATACAACCATCATCACCACATATCTCCATCACTTGTTTCACCTTGCAAAACTGAAACTCTGTCCTCATTACACATTAACTCTCTATCCTCTGTTTCTTCAGCTCTTGGCAACCACCATTCTACTTTCTGTCTTTATAAACTTGACTACTCTAGGCATTTCATATAAATAAAATCACATGGCATTTCCTTTTCTGACTGGCTTATTGCACTTAGCTTGATGTCTCCATTGTAGTGTGTGAGAATTTCCTTCCTTTCTAAGGCTGAGTCATATTTCATTGCATGTATATACCATATTTTGCTTATTCATTCATCTGTTGATAAACCCTTAGGTTGTTTCCACCTTTTGACTATTTTGAACAATGCTGCTATGAACATGGGGTAAAAATATTTCTTTAAGATTCTTCTTTCAATTTTTGAAGGTGTATAACCAGAAATGGAATTGCTGGATCATATGGTAACTTGATGTTTAAGTTTTTGAGGAACTACCATATTGTTTTCCATAGTAGCTGCACCATTTTACATTCCCACCAACCACGTACACAGGTTCCAATTTCTCTATATCTTCACCAATACTTGTTATTATTTTTAAAATAGCCATCCTAATGGATATGAGGTGGTATCTTATTATGGTTTTAACTTGCACTTCCCTAATAGTTAGTGATGTTAAGCATTTTCTCATGCACTTATTAGCCATTTGTGTATCTTTTTTACAGAAATATCTACTCAAGTCTTTTGCCCATTTCTTTTAATCAGGTTTTGTTGTTGTTGTAGAGTTGTAGTTCTGGACATTAATCCCTTATCAGATATATGATTAACAAATATTTTCTCCCATTCCATGTATTGCCTATTCACTCTGATGATAGCGCCCTTTGATGTACAAAAATTTTAAGTTTTGATGTAGTTTGTTGTATCTATTTTTATTCTTTCCTGTGCTTTTGGTGTCACATCCAAGAAGTTACTAATGATTTCTGTTAATTTTTAGGTATAATAATAATATTGCTTATGTTTTCTAAACATCTTTATTTTTTAGAGGCACATACGGGAAATATTATTACCAAGGAAGTGGCATCACATTTAGAATAAGCTTTATAATAACATGGCAGGGTAAAAAGTGAGAGGGTGGTCAGGTGATTGGCCAAATGTTAACAATTGCCCTGGGTGAGAGACTCAGGGGCTTACTTATTCTAGTCTATCCACTTTAGGGCATGTTTAAAATGTTTCACAATAAAAAAGTTGAAAAAACATTGGAAGTAAAAGTTTTATCTACAGCAGACACCATGCCTGCCCACAGGTCCCAAAAGTGCCACAATCAGGGAGCCAGGGCTCTCTGCCCAGATTTGATGGGGGACCTTTAGAGCAGTGCAGGCCCGCAAGAATGTGGAACAAAGGGGCCAGTTACACCCTTTCCTTAGCAGTCTGTATTAATGGCCTTATAAAGAAAATATCATATTTATCAAATCTTGTAAAGATCCAAGAAAGAGAGCAAATATGGTAACCTTGAGAAATGATGTGCTGGACCATATTCCTTTTCTTCAGCTCTGGTCCCATCACTTTGATGAAGGAATTTTGAAACTCCATTGTTGATAGTGTTTGTCTCTGGACTGTACAGTGAATGAAGCAATTGAGGTAGCAATGGCCTTGTGGGGAACCTGCATCCACCAGCAATCTTCCCTCCCTCTTCCCCAGTGGGAACCAAGATGTCAGCTCACCCCACTTGCTTCAGTAGTATTTGGTAGCACAATGATTACAAAAGGAAAAGTTAGGATTCACACAGTATGCTTTCAAAGGCAGCATCAACAAAAATTGCTACCATTTATTGAGCACTTACTATTTACCAGGGCTAGTTCATGGACCATTTCATTTAATCCATCTCCACAAGAATCCAATGAGGTACATGTTATCGTTAGGCTCATTTTTATAGAACAGGATACAAAAGCTCAGAAGAGTAAGTAATTTCTGCAAGATTACACAGCTAGTAAGTAGAGCTGAGATTCAAATACAGGCTGCTTTGTTTCTTCTTAATAATAGAAATCTATGTAATGAATAATCACCTTGCATTTATTCAGTTTTATTTTTGAATCTTCACCCAAGGATATGTTTATTGAATTGAGAGAAAGAGAAGGGTGAGAGAGAGAGAGAGAGAGAGTGAGCACAATGTTGATGTGAGAGAGAAATATGGATTGGTTGCATCTGTATGAGCTCCAACTGAGCATCAGACCTGCAATATTTTGGTGTACAGGATGATGCTCCAACCAATGGAGCCACCCAGCCAAGGTGCATTCAAGGGTGAACCAAGGTGCACCCTTGGTTCATAAGGGTAATTTGAATCCTTAAATTTTTATATATACAAATATATACTCCATAGAGGCTTTTGGAGGTTTTCTTGGCTATAATTTTTATTTCTCCTTTCATATTAATATTTCCCAAGTTATATGGTTAATTCATACCACACACATTATGAAATACATATATGATTATACAGACCAGTCTTCCTAGGAGTATGACACTAAAAACGGTTACTTCAAGAAGTTCCTTGGGACCCCTGGGGATTATAAAAATTAGCACCTGTTGGTCTACCAGACCACACAGGTGTATGACTAATCCATAAATGCACCCAAACATGATAGGATACTAGCTCCAATGGTAGAAAGTATGTAGATTTTCTCACTGGTAACCTCCCAGAAAGGAAATAAAAATTCTGAACCTGCCACTCAGTCCTGCTAATTAAGCAGGGCTCAATGTCTATTCTGCAGCAAACAGAATGAAATCAGGCAACATATGGTCAGGTGGGCAAGGCTTTGTGTTGGTGGCAGATTTTCTTGGCTACATATTTTCTAATTAAATTTAACACATTTATAAAATAACAAATCTTAAGGAAAAAATGTAAAACTACCATACATTTACCATGCATTGACAACATAAAAAAAAAACATGGTAAATACATTATAATTATTGGTTAAGATAAAGCAGAGACAGTTTTCTCTAAGTGCTCATTTCATTGTAAAAGGTTTAATAAACAATTATATTGTAGTTATGTAGTCTCCTTAATGGCTTATTAAATTGTAATAAAGTGATCAACAACTGGTCCAAACAAGACTTAAAAACATTGTGCATACTTTGTAATGTATTTTCCATGTAAACTAGTTATGAAATACCAATATTATTAAAATATCAATACACATTAGCAATGCATTTACTTTCTGTTTTTAGACCTATCCTATTTTGTTCCCAAAAAAGCTCATTAAAAACACATAATCAGATGCACAACCTTTAAAACAAATGAGCTGAGAGTTGCTGTCTTTGGCATCAATCTGAAAGTCTCATAATACGGTACATTTTCAGCCTTGTTTTGCTTTTGCCTGAATTGAAGCCAAAAAGCTTTCAAAAACCTGTGTTCACCAAAAACAGAGTAAACTGCCAAGGCATAAATTGAATTCTAAAGATTATCTGCAACGCTAGCCATTGTAAGCTTTTATTGTCTTTGTTTGCTTAAAAAATGGATTTATGGTCTGAAATGTGGATTTCCTGCATACTAACATTTTCCAAATTTACCCACTATACCAAAATGATACTTTTCTTACTTTCTAAGATTTTAAAAAATTAAATTATGTAGTTTTCTTTGGATGCCAGTCACATTCCTATTTTAAAAAATGAATGTGGCTTTTATTAAAATTACCTACAAATCCAATTACATTGAGATTCTTGTACTCTTTCCTACCTTACCCTCAGTTAGGCCAAGGAATGGAATTAGGGGGTGTGTGTTCAGCCCTTTCTTAGAAAAGCACAGAGAGACCATTGCTTCAGCCTCATCAGCAGCACAGAGTGTCAGTTTAGAGACCCTGAATTCCTATTTATTCTTCACTTGCAGTTTGGTAGATACAGTCTCTCACATTGTGATGCTACTTAGCCCTTTATATGTTAATATATCTTCCTAGGCAAAACTCTCAAAATATATTGCACATTTTGGCCATTTTGATAGTTAAAGATTCCCTCCACCTTAACTAGGGCCTATCCTTGAGTTATTTTTATGGGTTCCTGGAGTTTCCATAGATTTCTAGTAAAATAACTTCCCTATTTTAAAAACCTTTACCTACCATCTAATTTAGCAATTTTCAAAATGTGGAACACATGTACTAGGGGAATACCAAAACCTTTATAAAGAATCCCCAAATCCAAACTATTTTCATCATAATGTCAAGATGTTACTTGTCCTTTTCATTGTGTTGACATTTGGACATTTGTTGATCATGCAGAATCAGTGGTAAGAAAGCTGCTGGGGCCTGAGCTCAAATCAAGGCGTTGGCACCCTGCTGTGCTAGTAGTCATGGTAGGCTTCACTGCTGTTTGTGTACAGGAAAAAAATAGTAATCATTGTATTCATCACAGTCTTGTGTTCATGGGAAATGATGAAAGTAATAAGGCCAGTTGTACTTAAGAATTACCTTGACAATGCTGTAAAAAGGGTTGACTTTATTAATTCTGGACTCTTGAGAATCTGTCTTTTTGATATTCTGTATGAGGAAGTGGGAAGTATGCACAGTGAATTGTAATGGTCGTCTTGGCAAGGACAGTATAAAATTGAGTTGCAAGCTAAATTAGCCACCTTTTTTTTCTTGATGAAATGTTATCTTTATCTGAAAGAATACCTGACAAACTATGGATATCAAGACTTAAATATATGATGAAAGTGAAAGAAGAAGCCTGTGAACTTAAGGACAATAACTGAAGAAATTTGTTGGCAGTGGTAATTTTTGATTTTTGAAATGAAAATCCAATGTTTAGAAAACTTGCATCTGCCACTATGAGCTTAATACCATCCCAATTCTTTAAAGCTTTTCTGATGAAATTGGTAGTGATATTAATATATGCAATTTTTGGATAAAGTATACTGAAGTGTGTCAACCATATGACCTAGTGACCAAAATTTTCCAAATGAACAATGCAAAATGACACAAAATCATGAACTGGTAAAAGATTCATTCAAAGTGCAAAATTAACCAATGGGTTTAAATGTAAAATACCACAAAATATTAATTGACATATTTTCAGATTCTATAGTACAATTAACATATAGCAGTGATTTTCAAACATTTTTTACAATCTCATGGCACACTAATAAGTAAAATTCTGCAGCACATCAAAAATATATTTTCTGCTGATCTGTTTTCAATCTAAGGGAAAAGAGGTCAGTGTTCCTGACTAAAGAATCAGGTATTACATGTTTAAAAAATTCTTGTGGGTTTCTGGAAACAAATTAAAATGAACTCACAACAATCCAAAACCTATGGGACACAGCAAAGGCAGTCCTGAGAGGGAAGTTCATAGTGATGCAGGCCTACCTAAAAAGAACAGAAACATCTCAAATAAACAACCTAACCTTACACCTACAAGTACTTGAGGAGCAACAACAAAGACAACCCAGAGCAAGTACAAGGAAGAAAATAACCAAGATCAGAGCAGAGTTAAATGACATAGAGACCAAAAGCACAATTCTAAGGATCAGTGAATCCAGGAGCTGGTACTTTGAAAAGATAAACAAAATTGACAAGCCCTTAAGCAGGCTCATCAAGAAAAAAAGAGAGAGGACCCAAATAAACACAATCAGAAATGAAAGAGGAGAGACTACAACTGATACCACAGAAATACAAAGGATTGTAAGAAATTACTGTGAAGAACTGTATGCCAAGAAATGTGAAAACCTAGATGAAATGGACAAATCTCTAGAAAACTATAACCTTCCAAAACTGAATGAAGAAGAAGCAGAAAACCTGAACAGACCAATAACACCTGATGAAATTGAAACAGTTATCAAAAAACTTCCAACACAAAAAGCCCTGGACCAGAGGAGAATTCTACAGAGCATTTAAGGGAACGCTAACCGCCCATCATCCACAGATTATTTCAAAAAATTCAAGAAGATGGAAGACTCCCAAACTCGTTTTATGAAGCCAACATCATTCTAATCCCAAAACAGATAAAGACACAACAAAGAAAGAAAACTTCAGGTCAATATCGCTGATGAACATAGATGCTAAAATGCTCAACAAAATATTGGCAAACCGCATCCAGCAATACATTAAAAAGATCATACACCATGATCAAGTGGGATTCAACCCAGGGATGCAAGGATGGTACAATATTCACAAATCAAAAAACATAATACACCACATAAACAAAAGCAAAGACAAAAACCACATAATCATATCGATAGATGCAGAAAAAGCATTTGATAAGGTACAGCACCCATTTATAATAAAAACACTCAGCAAAGTGGGAATAGAAGGAGCATTCCTCAACATAATAAAGGCCATATATGAGAGACCTACACCCAGCATCATACTCAATGGACAAAAACTTAAAGCTTTCCTACTAAGATCAGGAACAATACAAGGATGCCCTCTCTCACCACTCCTATTCAACATATAATTGGAAGTCCTAGCCACAGCAATCAGACAAGAAAAAGCAATAAAAGGCATCCAAATTGGAAAGGAAGAAATGAAACTGTCACTCTTTGCAGACGACATGATTGTGTACATGGAAAACCCTATAGACTCTACTAAAAAACTACTCGACCTAATAAATGAATTTGGCAAAACAGCTGGATACAGAGTCAATACCCAGAAATCAAAGGCATTCCTGTACACCAGCAACGAAACTGCAGAAACAGAAATCAGGAAAAAAATCCCATTTGATATAGCAACAAGAAAAATAAAGTACCTAGGAATCAACCTAACCAAGGAGGTAAAAGACCTGTACTCAGAAAACTACACAACACTGAAGAAAGAAATTAAGGAAGATACAAACAAATGGAAGCATGTACCATGTTCATGGATTGGAAGAATTAACATCATCAAAATGGCCATACTACCCAAAGCAATTTATAGATTCCATGCAATCCCTATTAGAGTACCCACGACATATTTCACAGATATAGAACAAACATTGCAGAAATTCATATGGAACCATAAACGACCCCGAATAGCTGCAGCAATTTTGAGAAAGAAGAACAAAGCAGGAGGGATCACAATACCTGATATCAAACTGTATTCCAAGGCCACTGTAATCAAAACAGCCTGGTACTGGCATAAAAACAGGCACATAGACCAATGGAACAGAACACAGAGCCCAGAAATAAACTCAAGTCTATACGATCAATTAATATTTGACAAAGGAGGCAGGAGCATAAAATGGAGCAAAAACAGCCTCTTCACGAAATGATGTTGGGAGATTTGGACAGCTATGTGCAAAAAAAATGAAACTCGATCACCAACTTACACCATACACAAAAATAAATTCAAGGTGGATAAAAGACTTAAATATAAGTCATAACACCATAAAAGTCCTAGAGGAAAACATTGGCAGGAAAATCTCAGACATTCCATGCAGCAACATCCTCACAGACACGTCCTCCAAAGCAAGGGACATAAAGGAAAGAATAAACAAATGGGACCTCATCATATTAAAAAGCTTCTGCATGGCTGAAGAAAACAGAATTAAAATGAAAAGAGAACCAACAGTATGGGAAAACATATTTGCCAATGATACCTCAGACAAGGGCCTGATCTCTAAAATATATAAAGAACTCACACGACTCCACTCCAGGAAGACAAACAACCCAATTAAAAAATGGGCAAAGGACTTGAACAGACACTTCTCCAAGGAAGACATACAGAGGGCCCAGAGACATATGAAAAGATGCTCAGCATCACTAGCCATCAGAGAGATGCAAATTAAAACCACAGTGAGGTATCATCTCACACCAGTCAGAGTGGCCAACATAAACAAATCCACAAACAAATGTTGCAGAGAAAAGGGAACCCTAGTGCACTGTTGGTGGGAATGCAGACTGGTGAGGCCACTGTGGAAAAAAGTGTGGAATTTCCTCAGAAAACTAAAAATGGAACTGCCCTTTGACCCAACAATTCCGCTGCTGGGATTATACCCTAAGAACCCTGAAACACCAATCCAAAAGAACCTGTGCACCCCAATGTTCATAGCAGCACAATTTACAATAGCCAAGTACTGGAAGCAACCTAAGTGCCCATCAGCAAATGAGTGTATCCAAAAACTATGGTATATTTACACAATGGAGTTTTATGCAGCAGAGAGAAAGAAGGAGCTTATACCCTTTGCAACAGCATGGATGGAACTGGAGAGCATTATGTTAAGTGAAACAAGCCAGGTGGTGAGGGACAAATACCATATGATCTCACCTTTAACTGGAACATAATCAATAGAAGAAAAAAGCAAACAAAATATAACCAGAGACATTGAAGTTAAGAACAATCTAACAATAGCCAGGGGGGAGTGGGGTGGGGACAGTGGGAAGAGGGGATTACAGGAACTATTATAAAGGACACATGGACAAAATCAAGGGGGAGGGTGGAGGTGGGGGAGGGAGGGGGGTTCAGCTGGGTTGGGGTGGAGGGATGGGGAGAAAAGGCATACAACTGTCATTGAATAACAATAAAAATTAAAAAAAAGATTTATCAGAAAGCATATTTTCAATTGACTTCTAATTCTGGGATATGCAAAATCTAAGTTTTTAGTTCTAAGTTGCAATGTCCTTGATTAAGTGAAAAACATTGAAAAAACTGTCCTGTTTTTCCACGTACAGGCATGACAGGCCACCCTGAGACTTATAGTAGGGGTAGGAGTGGGTGCTCACATTGTCATCCCTATGCCCCCAAAGGGAGATATATTTGATTGTGTTTGTACAGTTGCATCCTTGATTATAATCTATTATAATCCTTTACTTCATGTGCAAAATTATGGACACTGCCGAAGAAAGGTGTGAAAATACTGCCACATGTTGAAGACAAAGAATGCAAATGTGTGGTGTTAATTTACACATTTCATTAGGTTAGTTAGGTGCTGGTGGGTTAGGGCAGGGATTTTTATCTTTTATTTCCCATAGGAATGCACTACGATCTTCTACTGTGTGTGTGCACACATGTGTGTAATTATAAATACTTTCTCATTTAGATAAATGTCACTTTTAAAAAAATATCTGAGAGTGAATGCACAAAGCCTATGTATGACAGAGAGTAAGAATTGGAGAAATTTTAATTTTAATATGTTCACTTAAATCTGTATATTTTGGTGACTGCTAATTTCAAAATCCAAACTATCAAGGGTTTGTATTTTATAAAATCATAGTATGTATTTTAAAAAAGAAAATTCATAACAGAGAATAACATCTAAAAAATTAAATTAATTCATAAATTTCTTGTCATCTATTTCCAAAGGACATGGCAAAAGCATTGGCTATAGAATTAGAAAGACATTTGAAACCTAGAATTGTTAGCTGTGTGTAACCTTGGGCAAATTATCTAAGGTCTCTGACTTAGTTTAGGTATCTGTAAATTGAGATTAACAACACCTACTTTTAAGGTTGATATGAAAATTAGATGTAATAATATAATAAAGGACTTGCCATAGTAAGTGCATTCATTAATTTATTCATTTAACATTGACTCTGCGTCTATGATGTGCTGAAAGTTTTATAAGTTGTAGGGATACAACTTTATAGGGCATAGATATTAATACCTTAGGTGTCAACTCCTTTCTGTAGCCAACAATGGTCACAGAATAGTTTTCCTGAAGCTGTGGCTTCATACTGATATGCTACTGGTAGAGATTTATAAGTCCCATTACTGTAAATGAATGTGGAAAGGAGAGACTTGAATCAGAAGATTTTTGCTTGAGAATTGGTGTTGGTTCTTAAACAGGATGAGATGTGTAGTTAAGTGAACATGAAGTAAAGATGGCTTCTGAAAGTCAAGGGGAACTTGTGACATTAGACCTGGAATGTAATTATGTTAATAGAGAAGTATTTTGAGCCCAGAACATCTCTTCCCAGACAGATTACTTGTGGTAAGAATCACCAAACCTCTCCAATGTCTCTAAAGCATTCTTCATCATTCCTTCCTACTTTATTTGTTTATCACTATTAGTGACTGGCACCATTTGAGACTCTAGAAGCACTGTGAGGGAGCCAGGGTGACTTGTTTTGCAGCAGAATTAACAGCCCCACTCTCTTGTATGTTCTTGAATAGATGGCCCAGCATTGCCTTTTGTGCTCTTGTCTCTGCTTATAATCATCTATGACAAGATTATCTATATAATAAGAAACAAATTGTAATGGGATGCTTTGGGCAATAACAGAAAACTCCAGTTTAACCATCTGAAATAATAACATTTTTTTTGTTTTAATCTCAAATAAAAGAGGCCCCAAAGAAGTCTGGCCCCTGAGTTTTCATTGGGTGAATGAGGGTCCAGTTTCCTTCCATTTTTCCTTCTTGCTATTTTCAGGGTGTCAGTTGGTCCTCAGGCCAGTTTTTCCCATGGTTATTTCCATTTAGGTGCCACACTCAAACAAGGCCATGTTCTCCCATGACAATGTCCATGGAAAGAAGAGGAAATATTTTTCCACATGCCCCATTTCATGAGCAAAGAAATCACAATTCAGTGCCTCTCAGTAGACTTTCCTTCACTTTTCATTGGCTGGAATGACATCGTGAGTCATGCCTAAACATTCTCTGTCAGCAAGCAGGAACCTGACAGTTTGACAGCTCCTTGGGTTGGGACTGTGACCCTTTCTGTTGAAGCATGTGATCACAGGAAAGATGGCGGAGACTTGAGAAAAATCGGGATTTCATTAAAAAGGAAAAAAGAACATGTGTGAATGGCTATGGACAGACAACTCATAGTGTCCACTGAAATGAGAGAAAACATGCCCTGGCTGGAGCGGCTCAGTGGATTGAGTGCTGGCCTGTGAACCAAAGGGTCACTGGTTCGATTCCCAGCCTGCCTGGGTTGCGGGACAGGTTCCCTGATGCAGGGTGCACAAGAGGCAACCCCACACTGATGCTTCTCTTCCTCTCTTTCACCCTCTCTTCTCCTCTGTCTAAAAATAAATATGTAAAATTTTTTTAAAAACAGAGAGAGAGAGAAAACATGGGCAGAACCCATATCAACTTCCCCACTTTTCCAAATTTGGGAGGGAATCAAAAGACCCTGGGGAAGTTTCCCACTTGGAACATTGGCACACGTTTAGACCATTGAACACCAATGAGTCCCAACCCCTTAAAAAGGCATTACTTTCTATCCTCAATCTTTGCTTCTTATTTCCAGGGTCTTCTACCAGTTCTCTGGACTTCAGTTACTAGTAAAGAGAAAGTGACTTTAGTAAGCAAGATTAGGGTTCCACATTTCCTATTCCTTCAGCATGAATTAAAATAAGACACCAGAAGTGGGTTCAACAGGCCTTTCTTGTATCACTCTACAGATCCCTGCAGAGCTGATGTTGCTAACTTGCACACATTTACCCGGCATCAACTGCCCTGAGTGAACAGAGAATCTGTGCATAAGTAGAGATGAAAAGAGGACTCAAAAGAGGAGAGGGAGGCACCCCTAATGTAGATTCTCCATCTACAAATACAAGTGGAGAGAAGAGAGGAAAGCTCTTTGAATGCTCACTTAGCTCCTCAATACTGGATACGAGAGGAATAAACAAACAGCTAGAGTAGGACAGTGAAGGAAGATGAGAGGGTGTTATTGATTCTAACAAGAAACAGAAATTGTAACATTAACTTTAATCCACTGTGAATGACATAGGGAGATGACTGATTTAAATGAAGACAATGTCATATTCAACATTCATACATTATGTGTGTATAATGAATTAGTAGATGATTTTCGAAAGAAAGATGACTCATAAAATGAAAAGCAAAGCTCTCAATGAAGCTCTCAATTTGAAATACTGTATTTTCTGGAAATCTTATTTTTGAAAACCATTTCATTTTGATCACATATAGCTTATGATAAATAAGCAAATCTTACTGGGTCCTACATAAAAAGCAATTTAAATTTCACAATAAATTAGTGTAGGAAAAAAATAGAGAAATAATGATATGTGCAATATAAAATTTATTACTTGAGTCCCAGAAGAAAAAAATTAATGGTATATTAATTACTTGAAGTTTTTTTTTAACTTTATGTCACAAGAACAGATTTATCCTGTTGTAGCTAGAAAGGCATAATCTTCAAATAGAATTTATATTTTATATAGAAACTAAAAGTACCTTAGTTTATCTTTAACCAGGTTTGGCTAGATACACCATAAAAGGAAAGAAACACATTAACCTTGATTGGTGTGGCTCAGTGGGATGGGCATCATACCACAAAGCCTAGGGTCGCTGGTTCCATTCCTGGTCAGGGCACATGCCTGAGTTGTGGGCCAAGTCCCCTGTTTGGGGCATGCGAGAGGCAACTGATTGATGTTTCTCTCCCTCTCCCTCTCCCTCTCCTTCCCTTGCTCTCTCTCTAAAAATAAATAAATAAAATCTTTTAAAAAATAAATACATTAAATAGGAAAAAGAAAAAATATTTGTGCATAAAATGTATATAAATATATCAAGATCATGATTTTTTAAGCTACATACTATATACAGTTAAGTGGAGAAAAACGACATGACATTGCTGCAGGCAGTTCCCGTGAAAATAGTACTTACAAGTGTTACCAGCAGTCAGTATACATTAATCCCCTCTCCCATCAGTTAATTACATCACCCTTTAAGATAGACGTATAATGTAATTAGAGATTTGAACAGTTCACAGCCAGATCACTTAAAGTAACATTGTTAATGGGCTCTGGAAGTTCTCCCTTTAATATTGCCAGTGTTATAACTTCTAATTACCTTAATAATTAGGGCTCTGTCACTCATGATTGAGGTAACAGCTCCTAACACTAATGGGCATTGGAGGTCTGGTACGAGGCATGTTTTGATGTTCTCATCTAGTTGCTTAGGGTCGGGAGGAGCTATTTGCCCTTGGAAACCTGGTGGTTGCTATGAGGTGGCCCGGGCATCCTTACCAGCTACTTTAATGCTGCCTCTGCCACTGCTGTTTCATTCAAGAAAGAATGTATAAACTCTATTCACTAAAAACTACTCATGAAATGCAAATGTGGCACCTATGGATGAAATTTTCTGAATTTCAATTGCCCCTGTTGCTAGAACTACAAAATAACAGTATAAACTTGGATGTCAAATCTACTGGAACTGAAATTAAAAGGCACCAAAATTTCTTTCATGTGTGGTTAGGATCTGCTGTTAATTGACGAAGGTGAGAGATTTGAGAGTAAATGGGGAAAATGAGAAGGATCTTGCTGTCCTGGGGAGAGTTGTATGGGAGCATGTAAGATGGTGGGGGAGGGGTGCTGTGCCTGATAATTTTACAGAAGTCTATCCAAAGAACAGAACAAAAAGTTGAAAAGACAATTTTGGAGATAAAAATTATTTATAATACTGGCAAAGTATGGTTCTCATTGTAGCATTCCAAGAAGACAGGCCATTGACACTCATGCCTGGGACACACATGAAGGGGTCAAGGCCCTCCCCAAAGCCATCTCAGTCATGAGTCCTTGACCCCCTTGGCCAAGGGTGGGATCCCCTTCCCAGAGTCATTTCTTTCTCTCTGGTGGAAGTGCTTGTACTCTGTAATCCTGTATTATTGTCATTTGTATACGTACAGCTTCTCTTCTGACTATAAGTCCTTTGAAGGAAGGTTGAAGAATTTAGACATCTGAATCTGCCTGTTGCCTTTCACAGAAACAGACACCATTCATAGCACTTGGAGCAGTTTGGGTGACACTTGGGTCATGACAGGTGGAGTCATGTCACACTTACATGAAGGGAGACATTCCTGATGAAATAGCCTGCACATCACTGGGAATGTAGTTCCAGAATTCAGAATATAGATGGTATGTGGGCTGAACTGTGTTTGCCAAAATTCATATGTGCAAGTCCTGACCCCCAATGCCTCAGAATGTGACCTTATTTGAGTACAGGGTCATTGCAGATGTAATTAGTTAAGATCATTAGGATGGGCCTTAATTCAATATGACTAGTATCCTCATAAAAAGGGGACATTCAGACACAGACAGACATACACAGAGGAAAGACAGCCAACTATAAGCCCGGAAGATCCTGAGGGGGACCAACTTTGCTGACACCTTCATCTCAGACTTCCAGCCTCCAGAGCTGAGACAATCAGTTTCTGCTGTTTAAGCCACCTTGTCTGTAGCACTTGGCTATGACAGCCCCAGGAAATTACTGCAGGGGGAAAGTGAACTCAACATCAAATGTTAGAAGCTCCTTGTCCTCACTTTTATAGAGCAGGTGAAAGGGGAGTCAGTGATGGAAAATGATAGAAGAGGAAGTGATAGAAGAGGAAGGCCGTCAAGGATCCAGGAAAGCCAAGGGGAGAGCAGAGAAGCTGGCAGGGTCGGGGGGTGTGGTGTGGAGGATAGGACTCAGAGTCATCAGTTATTTAGGGGGCCAAGGAGCACACTTCCTGACAAGGTGGCCAAGGTTGTGCCTGGGAGTAAAAGAAATTTGGATATTATTCCATCAGCAACATGGAGCCCTTGATGTTTAGCGAAGAAAGAGCTGACACAGTGAAGGCAGGAATTTAGGAAGATAAACTTGCTAGGGATGTGCAGGATGTACCAGAGCAGTGGAGGTGGGGGCAGGTGAGAAGGTGATGAACAAGGCAGAGACACTGTAGGTTTACAGCCTGAATGGTGGCAGTATGGAGCTTAAGTAGTTTCGATGACATCATTAAGGTGGGCCTTCGTCCACTATGACTGGATCCAATGATGGCCTGGATCCCTTGTGTAAGAATATTGTGACACAGGCAGTGACATCAGTAAGGAATTGTGCCCTCCCTTGCTGGTGGTGGGACTGTTTTCAATGTGTGAGTCTCAGAGCATCTGTGTGGATGGGAATGATGAGGAGGAGAGAAAGGAGAACTCTAGGATGGACCACTGTTTTCAAATGTAAAGTGACTTTCTAAAGAAGACACCTTATTTCTTTGTGGATACATAAAAAAGAAGGCATACATTTTCTATGAACAAAAATTTATGCTGGATCCTGAATTTCTCCTAATGAAACAGCGGAAATAAAGAATCCACTAACAATGAAATATTGAGCCTATCATGGGAAGATGGGACCAGCATGCTAAGCAGGGGTGAGGACGCCCCCTCCTCCACCCCTGCCCCTCAGCAATAGGGTGCCTGGCCTCATCCTGTTCAGCTTGCCCCAACCTCTGTGCACACAACCCCCCCGCCCCCTGCCAGTCTGAGTAGGGTATATAGGAGCTAGTTGGGTTTTATCCCTATTGTCATCACCACAAATTTTAATGAAGTTTGAATAACTGGTAAGTTGAGCTATTTGATTTTTTTTTAACCAAAAAGTCCGTGAAATTGATGGACTTTGTTGAGGAGAGGTTCACTCTAAGTGTTCTTCAGTTACTCTGGGCAACCTCAGCAGCTCCAGAAAAACGAGGGGTAAGTGGATGGAACCACATCTGAGAGATGGCCTGCACCTGGACTAAGAGAAATTTCATCACTGTTTTCCATGTCTAGCTTATTTAGGGTGAAACTGGAAATGTAACCAGTGTCTACTGATCACATGCTTCACTTTAAAGATTTCTGAAGTTCATAGCTTCAGTTAGAGAAACAGATCATTGTACTGTTTTATTCAGTGAATTTAAAATTCAGTTAACAATCTTGTTTGTGAAGTGGTGTCTGAACTTATTATGGCAACATCATATTGGCAAAGGGCACACAAGTACATTGACCATTAATCTATATCCATCAATTTTTTCATGCTCTTCTCAAAGTGGTGTCATGCATGGCTTTTAATTTGTAGGTCAAGGCCTGAACTCAGAGCACATGTGTAATGTCCCAAGTGGAACTTACTGAATGGCTGCTGGAGGGCGGTGTTCCAGACCAAGTGTCTTGGATTCATGGGGTCCCGTGCCCGTGACCTCACACAAACAAAAATAATTTTTTCAGACTCAGGGAACCTCACCCAGCCAGAGTGTAGGCAGGGTGGACAAAACGAGAGTGATCTCTGCGATATTTGGGTGTTGGTCCATAACCATGTGGACCTTGTGCCCCTGCATGACATACTTGGATTTTTAAAAATATGAGTGTGTCCCAACTCCCCACTCAATTTTATTTTTGAGAGGGAGAAACTGTGTCTATGCTATTTTCTTTCCTTACATCCTCCACCTCCTAAGTTCTCGGTAAACATTTGCTGATTGATTCATCCCTTTAAATTAAAGAACAAGGCTGGAAGGAGGGGTCTGTGGACATGACCCTCAGGCACAGCGTCTAAAGCCACATTTGGACACTCAGTCTTTTCAGTGGCTCTGTCACTTAGACTCACAACTGACCCCAAATTTCTCCTTCAAAGGACATCTCCCGATTCTCAGCCACTGTGCTCCTGGCTGGAGCATCGTGTGCTTTTATCTCTCAGGATTCCCCGGTTTTGCCATATTAAAATCACTGCAGGGCAGGATTACAAACCACACTGGAGCATCGGGGCTCATCATTGCTAGGGTTGTTCTTTGCACGCATTGGTGGTGACTGCTGTGGATGTGACCTCAGTGCAGGTATTGCTTTTCAGGTATTGTCTCTAGGTGTTGATTTCCACCCCCTTGCCATTCAGGGATTTTTGTAGCTGAGGAAGATAAAAGTGCTTCAGAACCTGGCTTGACACTCTTGGCTCTAGAGATGACTGCTCAGCACAGTTGCCTGGCAATTGACACAGAAATGGGTTATCTAAGGACCCATTAACTCAGATGCAACCAACTGTTCCATCCAGAGTTCATCCTTGTGGGGCGGCCAACTTTACTTTCAGTACCTGCCAGAATCCAGGTTTGTGAATGATTTCACATGCTTTTGTAGGTTCAGGGCACTGGATAAAGATACACATGTGGTTTCCTGTGGTTTGGATGTGAAGGAAAGGAAATATCTGCTGTACTGATAGCTACTAGGTAAGACTGACTCAAGTCTGTTTGCCTATGAGACAATTCAGTTCTCATTAAGTTATACAATCTGAACTTCCCTTTTATAGAAAAGAGTCACATTGAGAATACCTAGAACAGGTGCATAAGCTGGCAACATTTTTGAATATTTGATTGGAGAACAGCTGGCAAACCTGAGTCATGTTCTTTGAAACTTGATTTGACGACAATTACTAGTTGTTTTAAAACTTCTTGACAATAAGCCTCAGTGACTGTCCATGTGCCATCCTCTTTCCATGACCAATGACTTTGTCTCAGATGACTTGCTCCTGACCTTGTGACTCCTCTTGGAATTAAAAGATGGTCATGAGAGGAGCACAAGGAACGCTGGGGTGCACAGTGGGACACCATACTCTCTCTCCAGGTGCTGAGGGCCAGCCAGTCCCAGAGAACTGGTGTGGAGACAGGTTCTGGTGGTTTCCAGCAATGTGACTGGTCAGGAAGCTGGGCTGAATAGCCGCCAAAGGAAACCCTGCAGTCCATAGTTAGAAAAATGAGAGTTCTTTTCAACTTTTCCCATAGTGCAATCCCTGGAGACTCTCCTTCTTTTAAGAGAAAAAGAGTAAGACTCCCTCCTCACAATCAGTGTTTCACTTTGATCCAGAGCAGGAAGTAGCTGATCATTGATACAAGGTTCTTCCATGACAGCCGTGGCTGACATGCATCCTGTCCTTACTATGCACGGGGTCCCGTGCTAACTCCATTATATACACTATCTCATTTGTTCTTCACAACAAACTTCAGACACAGGTAGTAATTTCATCTGTATTTTACAGATGAGAAAAATGAAATGTAGAGTGGGTAAATAATTTGCCTGAAGTCATAGGGCCAGGAAATGGCAGAACTGGACATTCAAGCTACAAGGTAGAAGGTAAATATTTTAATCTTGTGTGGCACAAACTGTTTTGCACTGCTAGATATATACTTATATTATTCTTCAATTATATTATAAATCCTATATATGTAGTCTTCACATACATGTTATATAGATAGGTGGTTCACTTAATGAATTGACCTAATTTGATCTGCTATTTAATCATGTTCTTTCCGGTGTAAGTAAGTATATAATTAAAGATTATAAATCTAGTTTCATCACAGGGTAGCAATATGAGCATAAGTAGGAACATGAGAACCTATGACCACACATAGCGTCCTTTAATATATACAGACCATTAAGAGGTAACCCTACAATCCATTATGATCCAAGATGAATAATACAATTACCCTCTTCATTGAAGTCTAAATTTATAGAAAGTGATTAAAATTCAACCAGCTGAGAATAAATTGAAGCCCACTGTGGCACCGGGTATTTTCTTCTACCAGTTATTTTAAGGACTGGATCACACAGATGTGAGTTTAGGCTCTAGAAGATAATTATAAAATTCCATCACCGTGGTTTAAACTTAATTACTCTGTCCTGAAGGACATTTGGCTCTACCAGATCTGAAAGGAGAAATAGTCAAGAGTCTCTTTCACTGGGAATGCTTTTCTTCCAGGATTCTCACCTTGGGACGTAATTCCGGAAAACACAGTTATCACGAATGCTCAGAAAGATAATCCTAGAAGGATTAACATTCTTCTTCTTCTTTTTAGCTTCCTTGGATGGTATGTGTCCTGGCATAGCCTGCAGAGGACATCACAGTGAGCCATGACCCAGAGGTGGAGATATTATCTCGAAATAGTGCTCACCAAAGAATGGGGGGGGGGCGGGGAGATCCCCAAGGCAGTGTGTATTTTTAATAGAAAAGTATATCAGGCTCAGGTGAATGAATATGTAATATTCCCTGGGGCTTTTGGATTAAATGTAAACTTTAATAATTACTCTCATTACTTTTGTCGTGGTTCTACCTTTGAATCTACATGAAACAAATATACAGCAATTACTACACTTTCATTTAATCAATTAGTTCTAGGAAAACTGACTGTCAGTATTTCCTCTTAATACATTTTTACCTGTAAAACAAAGCCAGAGATAAAAAATTGTTTTAATTTAGTAGTAAACATGTATTTAGCACCTAATGATACAATTTCCTTTTACACAGAATTTTAGTGCACTATTTTGAAAGCCATTGGAATGCTGCCTGCCTTGAAGTTAATACAAGTCATTGATCCTCTAGATAACAGGGATGAGAAGTTTCCCATAATGCAGCAGTTCCCACCCACCAGGTCATTAAAGCTGATATACTCCTTGTGGTCTAGCATACTTGTTTTCTTCTGAAAAACAGGTTGTAATGGTTATAATCTTTCACCAAGGCTAAAGAATGAAGGACAAATGTGTGTAAGAGTATAAGTCAAGAGGTAAATCACTGAGGCCAGAGACCCTGAGCTCCCCCCAGCCTCCAATGTTTCTTCTATCTACCCTGCCACAGTGTCTAAAATAGATGCCACCGTGTCTACAAAGGCCGATCCTGTGCCTAAAATGGCCTCTGTAGCTTACTAGCTGGGTGACCATGGGCAAGTTGCTCCTCTAAGCCCAGTTTACTCATCATTAACTGAGAATAATAGTAGTATCTGCTTTAATGAGTGGTGGTGGGAATTAAAGGAAATAATATGGTATTTCCCAAACTTAATAACTTATTACATATAACAAAGATACTTTTAAAAATACATATTTCCTGACCTTCCCATATGGATGTTAACCTAGAAGGTCTTAGTGCAAGGAAGGTGAGAATCTGTATGTTTAATAAACACCATAGAGCAATTCTATGATGGAGGACATAATAGGGAAGTAAAGCTTTCAGCACAGTAAGTTCTCAGTAGATGGAGCCAGGAGTCTATTAAAATGAGTATACACTTGTCCTTAGCTCCTGCCCAGCACACAGGGGGAGCTGGGAGCTGAACTGTTCATCTTTGTGTAGGGAGCACACTCCCCAGGGAGATGGACCTTGTGAGAAATTTGCGAAGAAAAATTCAGGCAATGGGGCTACCAGTAAAGGAAGGTGACTCAGATGGGGGTTTGGGAGACATCAGAGTGTTGGGTTAGCCCCAATCTATAGCTGCTGTCAGGGAGTGGACGGTGAAAGGCACAAAACACTGTGGACAACCTCACTTACTGCTCCAAATCCTACCACTTGGAGCCAAATGTTGATAGTCACCAGACCTTTATACCTATTGCCATTGTTCTTGCCCTGGCTGACACTACCATTCACTGCATGCTGGGACCTTCAACAGGAGGGTCTGCTTTAGTGGACCTGGGTCAGGACCCACATCTGACATTGCTTGAGACCTACCCTGAAGTTCCACAGGGTGGATAATCCCAACCCTGGGGTCTACACTGAATGTAAACTTCAAAGTCCCTGACCTTGTTCTTAAGTTCTATCCATTCTTTGGGTGATCTGGGTTCTATGTGGCTACTGTTGTCCAGTATTTATCTCTGTCCAATTATCCACTTCTATTGATACCACCCACAAAGCAAACTTCCTTAGAAATAAAGTTGCTAACTTATTTTAGGGGAAATGTAACAAACCACTACGTATTCTCATGATAAGGCAGAGGGCTGGCACAGCAGTCACTGTCATCGAGTTTATAGGATGAGTCTCAGGTCAGCTTTGGTTGGCACTGCCCAAAACGCATCAAAGAGTTATAATGTATGGTGATTTTTCCTGTTATGTTTCTTTGTGAAACTCATCATTTCTGAACAAAATGTTTTCTGCTTTTTCATGAGTTGAATTGTGTCTCTCCAAAGTTCATATGTGGTGTCCTAATCCCCATTACTTTACTATTCCTTTTTCTTGTGTGTGACTTTATTTGGAAATAGGGACATTGCCGATGTAGTTAAGATGAGATAGCACTGGAGTAGGGTGGGACTTAATCTAATACGACTGGCATCCTTATAAGAAGAGACACAGAGAGGAAGAAGATGGCCATGTGCTGGCAGAGACAGAGACTGGGGTGGTGCTTCCACATGCTAAGCAATGCCAAATGCTGTCTGCAAATTACCAGAAACTGGGAAGAGGTAGAGAACAGACTCCCTCACAGCCTCAGAAGAAACCAACTTTGCAGACACCTTGATCTTGGACTTTCAGCCTTCAGACTGTGGGAGAATACATTTCTGTTATTTAAGCTGCTTAGTGTATGCTATTTGGTTGAGGTAGCCCTCGCAAACTAATACATGCTCTCACCCACTACCTATCTTTATTGATATTTTCCTTTTTCAAACTCTCCTCCTTGGTGAACACAAAAAAGTAAGACAATTGATGCTGTGGTTGTACAACAAATTAGTGTGACTGGATTACGTTAAAGTAAAATGATTCAATAAGACATTTTTTGCAGTTGTCTGAATAACTAGTTTATAAATAACTAACTAGTTTGAAGACATGTTTTCTTTCCCATTTGCCACTCTGCACAGACAGGCAATACCAGGCTTGGCAAAGGGAAGAGAGCTGACTTTGGGGGCAGCACCGTGTTGGGGTAGTGGTGTTAGAGAGAGTGTGTGTGTGTGAATCTAGGTGCACACACATGCAAACATGCATCACATGTCACATATCACATGTCTTGTATAAATCTATATCATCCATATGCAGCACTCAGTACTACCACTAATCCCTAACATTATGCCCACAACAGAGCTATTATTTTGTCCTCATTTACCACTTAGTGAAACAGAGAAGACAGAGAAATTTAGTATCTTAGCCCAGGTACTACAGGTGGAAGCTCTTTTGGTGGTGGAGAAACAAGTAAAACAAGTAAGAGACTTGATCATTTCTTCTCTGGCCCTGTGCTCCGTGAGGCAACAGAACATATGACCCTAGTGCAGAAAGGACTATGCAGATGCAGAGATCAGAATCAGCTCTTGTTATTTGGTGCATATCTTGTCATTTGCAGACAAGGACTAGAGCTCAAGGATGCTGACCTGGTGGCCAGCTTGGGGCAGAGACCCAGGGCAGCACTGCTCCAGGCTCTCTCTGCTGTGTGAGCACCTCTGTTTACCTGGGAAAGCCTCATTTTTGAGACTGTATGGGAAAACAGGGGGAACTCAGATCCAAGTAACGGTTAAATGAGAGTTTTCTAGATGAACACCTAAACATTCCTTAGAAAGTGGCTGAAGGTCACGGGCTGCCATGCATTGATATTTCTCTACCATTCCTCTCCAGGCCTTCTTTGTCCCATTTTAGGAGTAGCTCCCTTACACTTATGTTTCTGCAGGGCGTTGATCCACGCATACCTGTGTGTTCTGCCCTAGCGGCAATCTCCATTAACCTGCAGAGAACACCAGGAAATCCCTTGGAGTTGGAACTCCAGTCTGGAGGACATGGCACATCCAATCCTTCCCAACTCCCTCTAGCACGGAGGTCCTCTAGGATGACATGCTGGGCCGGAAATGGGTTGGTAATTAGAAATGTCTACTAGAGTAGTGAATCATAAATATATATTAATTATATATATTAATATATTAATGTAATGCATATACATATTTTGATTTGGACCAAGGTTGCTGACTAGCTTCGAGTCCTCTTTCTTATATAAAAAACAACTATTCATAAAGAGCATCTTTTATGTTTCTTTAAAGTGAAACATTTAGTTAAAAGCACTCATGAAGCAATCTGAATGCATAATATTAGGTTTCAATGATTTCCCGTAATAACTGACACTGGTCTCATCCATAGGGAATTTTATATTTTTCAGTGAAAGTTATTTTTTATCTAGTCTTTCCAAAGTACTGAACTTAGTTTCATACAAAATAAATAATTCCTTTTTTTCACTCTTATTTCAGTGCCTCACATCGTGTTTGGTTAAATTACCAATTACAATTGCAAGTGACATAAAAAAGGTGTTGGAGCAAATACAAGTACGTCTTGTGTGAGAGTGTGCATATACTTTACTAAAGGAATAAAGAGGGTTTTTTTTTTTTTTTTGGATAAGTTGGTTAAGATGAAGGCTTGTTCTGGCTGCTGACACCCTTGTGGGCCAACCCATTCTGCTGCTTCCCATGTCTACATTCCGAATTTAGATCCTGCCTCTCCTTCAGTTCATCCCATTCAAAGATGGCACTGGGGGAATAGGGAGAGGCTGGTAAAAGTGTACAAACTTTCAGCTATAAGATGAGTAAGGTCTGAGGATCTCATGTAAAACACAGCAACTATAGTGGATACCACTTATGTAATTGATATTGCTAAGAAAGTAGAACTCAAATATTCTCAATCATACACATAAAGATAGATGTGTTAATTAACTAGATGGTGGGAATCCTCTCACAAGGTACACAAATATCAAGTCACCATAATGTATTTTTTAACTATCTGATGTGTAAATTTCATTTGTCAATTATATGTCAATAAAGCTGAAAAAAATAACCCCAAACAGTGTACAGCAGACAGTTGGCTACCTTCTCCTCAGTGCCCTTAAGAAAATACAGTCACTGAAACATTTTGGACATTTCTTTATTCCTTATTTATTACTCTTTCACGGAATATTAATCCTGGAACAGAGTCAAGGATCTTACTTTAATTCTGGATATAAATTATGCCACCAAGAATTCGTGCCAATCCAAGCAAAATCTTTGTTGCCATGGATCATTGTGGGGAAAGCCCTCATGTCTTCACTAGAATTTCTTATACTATTGGCAAGAAATGGCCAAATCAAACTAGCAGGAATGAGTGCAAAGCTCACTAGATTAAAATGTAAAATTCACCATCATTGGTAAATCCGTAGGTGGGAGTAGAAGTCACTGGCTACAGTGCATCCCATAAACTGCAACTTGAACTGATGACACACTGACCCTCTCTCTTTCTTTTCCTGTTGTTGTGGTTAAATACATGTAACATAACTTTTGTCACTTTAACCATGTTTAAGTGTTCAGTTCAGTGGCATTAATTACATTCCCAATGTTGTGGGACCATCTTATTTCCAAAACTTTACCATCACCCCAAACAGAAACTCTCTATCCATTAAGCAATAACCACACATTCTCCCTGTCCCCAAACTCCCATTTCCAGCTTGACTTTAGGTTTGGCGAGCCAGGATAAGTTTTCCTTTTTACATATCTTGATTTGACCACATGTTTAACTAAGAGATAGATGCCCCTTGTTTTGTATAACATAACACGAAAGCACACACATTGATATTGTAGTTCTTACCTAGTAAATGAACTCATGAAAATAATCTACTTAGAATTACTCAATTCAAATAATGTTACCAATTATCTAGTAAAAATGAAGTGGGGTGGAGGATGGGAGTAATAGAGGAGATAAATTATAGTTTAAATATATGGCATGTATTTTGCAAATTTAGATTTTCCTGAAGCAAAATTCATATATCATTCTAAAATTTTATATCTAGAAAAAAATTATTATCATTTTCCTTAGGCATAGAAATATTATATTTTATAACAAAAAAAGTATATTTAACAAATTTCAGGTCAGTTAAATATATTGCCATCCTAAATTCTTTTTATTTCAGTAGTTTCCTCAAATCCTGCTAGACCATTCTTTTTAGTTCCACAGTATTCACAAGTGATTTATTCTGGGGAGAAGAAGAAATTTCCAGCACAAACACTTCACAAATATTAGAAATTTGAGATTATCAAATAAATGCCAATGAAAAAATAAATGTTTCTGGAATTGTACTAGCTGTTATCAAAACAATAACAGCAGTGATAAATGCTTTAGAGATTGAGCACTAGGGATTTTTAAGCCATTCATTACATGCCAATCTCTGTAAGCGACATCTAATAAATGCCAACATCTTTAAAAGCAAATTTAAATACGTTGAAAAGTATAATTTATTTTAGCCTGTGCACTGATTTTTTTCAAAACATTTCTCAGAAAATAAAATCCCATTTCAAGATGTATGTATTTTATCAGACTTTGAGAAGGAAGAGGGCTATCCATGTCTTTTATCATGAGGAAGATACAAGGTGGCCATAATCCTAAAACATATACAGTGTGACAACAGTGAAGTCTCGAAGGCGCTCAGAAATGGCTCAGATACTGGGAGCAGAGTGTGTTTCCAGAGTATAATCCGACTGATACAGTGTTCTTTGCAAAAGGCTGTGAGGTCTTGGCCTAATAAGCATAATCTCATTACACTGCAAATAAAAGTTTCCTATTTATCTCCAGATTTCAAATGAATCTAATAAGGCTTATGATACAGTCACCCAATACCCTAATCATATTTCTGCCTATCTAAAAGCAATCAGTAATTGTGTTACAGCAGAACGTGCTGACAATACCTCTGACACAGAAAGGAGAATGAGAGCCCAGCTGTACTAATTAAATTAAATGCTAGGCTGATGGAATACATTTGCTGAAGCCGGGAGAGTATGGGTGCAGAATTAATAAGCATTACGGCTTAGAGCGGGAGATGATATCATAATGGATGCAAGGTTTTGATGTTGAAAGCCTCATTCAGATTCAATGTACCATAATGTACGGATCTGACAGCTGCTTAGAGAGGTGCAGAGCCTTGAACAAATTGCACAGGAACTTTCTTGTTTTTATATTTTTCAGTGAGGGACATAACATCTTGCATTACCCCCTAAACACTGCCCAGGCCAGGCTATGAGGAGGCAGCCACAGCATCTGTGATTTATTCTTTCAGCCAGTTTTCCCCTCTTCTCACCCATCTCTCCTCTCTCCTGGCCTTGCAACTTTTGTGTTCATTCTTCTGCACTTCATTTTGGATTAAAAATACTGATGGTACAGCATCGGAATAGGCTACAAGACGTTTTCTGAATTCTCCTAGTGAAAAAACAGGGCTTAAAGGGAAAGAGGTCCAAATGGGCCACTCAGGCATGTGGCCAGGGCCCATGGGAGCTGAGCAAGATCGGGGAGAGTCAGAGCTGCCACTCGCTGTGGGGACCGCCCCTCAGCCGACCGTGGTGGGCGCCTGTTGGTGCCAGCACAGCACAATCTCTTGCTCATAAATTAGCTGCGCTATCTCGACGGCAGCAGTGCTGAAGCTGCTGTGCCAGCCGGCCGACCAGGATTCATTATCATGAGAATTTTGACAGGATATTAAATTTACTAATCCTGAACTTTCCGGACTGACCCTAACTGGGAACAGACAATGCAGATGTCTGCTGGGAAAACACTTTCTCTGTTTACTTTCTTACTTTTGCCTTTTTTTCCTCCAACAATCCTGCAACCGTCCCCCTTCCGCTCCTCCCCTGCCCCCACACTCACCACCTAGTCTCCCTCAGGTGACACCAACATTCAGCCTCCTGACAGCTTCTCCCTTCCTATGGGAAAACTCTGTCCTGCAGGCAATCCTAAGAAGACAGCACACCCACCTCCCTCTGTGGGTATGTATGTAGATATACCAAATTACACATGGCCCTTCCCCTCTGAACAGGCTGGATGGCACAGTAGGGAATTGATGGGTTTCTGGGCTAACGTGATGGGATGTCCACGGTTTCATACAGTTCAACCTTTGCCCACACGACTTTGACACCTATAGACAAACAGCACGCTGGTCGGCGGTTATGCTGCATCCTCCATGCACCCACACACATGAAGGCAGGTGCACAGGTGTGTTTGCACACACACATGCGCCCACACTTCCCTGCCATGACTCCAACTCGGGCTGCTTTGGTCTCCTATGATTCACCCCAGGAACACTCAGCTCCACACTGTTAAAATCTTGGAAAGATCAACACACTCACTTTAGCATTCCCTGCCTCTCCATCAGAGATTCTCACTGCCCTGAGCAAATCAGGCACCGCACATATGTTGTGATGGCAACTGTTACTCTTTGTTTATTTTGTCTATAAATAAACTACATCAGACCCCAGGAATATTTTTAGAAAGTTTTGGGCATCACAGTGGAACCGGCATCTTGCCCATTCATAAGCTTTCCGTGCTTCAGAAAAAACAAAACAAGCCACAGATTGTCACTGACATTCTTCTGCCAGTGTGATCTCTAAATAATTCAGCATTAAAATCTGGTCAGCTCTTCTACCTCCCCGAAAAAACTCCTGCAAACACAGTGCCAATTAAGTTGCTGAAAACAGCAGATTTCCACTAATACTCTACAGATAAAGCTGACCATTAAATCGCAATTTAACATCCCAGGCAGCAGGAGCTGCTGACAGTCCCTAAGGCTTGTAATCTCATTTAACCCCCTCCTGTCAGGAGCAGGCCCACCCCTTTAGCATAATGCGGCCAAATTAGACCTGACATGGCAACAAGAGAAAGAAAAACCTCTTTAGCTTAAAAGTCAGGCCACAGTGGGCAACCTTGACCTTCAGCATCCCCTGCTCACCCACTCTGTTCTCAGGGGACATGGGAGACATTTACCCTGACAGAGGAGGAGAAAGAAGAACGGAGGAGGTGGGGTGGGGCCCTAGGCACAAGGCACTTGGATTTCCCTGGGGGCAAATTACAGAGAATTTTTCTAGACAATGGAAGAAAATTTCACTTGGGCTTTTTCAAGTCTTTCTTTGGTAATAAAAGATGAACCCTGATGGTTCTGTTCAAACTCTTTTGGCTCAATATTTCCCTTTGCCTGCAGTGGCCTCTGACTTCGAAGCCAGGGGATGCCTCTGTTGGAACACAGTTTCCTACTCCACACCGGAGCCACCATGCATTTTAAATGAGGTCATCTTAGCTGGTGGCTGGAGCCTTCAAAGCCATCTCCTGGACTGGCATTTACTGGAGCTCTGTTTTCATAAGGAAATCGGCAGCCTCTGGGATTCCTGACAACAACCACTCTTGACACTGTCTTTCCCACAAATTCCACTTATTTTGTTAAGACTGGTTGGGAACCAAAGGGGCATGGGGGAGGTGGGGTCCCAGCACAGATACTGAGAGATGATTTCTACAACATCCACAGCAATTTTCCAAGTCAAACCAGGACTACTTTTAGAGAAAGAGCTATACCACGTATTATACTTTTCTAATGATCATAAACCCAGATTTTTCACCAAAATGACTCCAGTGTGCACCCTATTTCAAGTAAATCTGTGTCTTTTTTCAAAAAAAATCAGTTATTAAATATAAAAGTGCATCCCTCCCAAGGGTAAAATATATTTTTTTGTTTCTTTCTCTTGAAAATATAATAATGTTTTTAGCCCAAAAGTTATAGGGGTATCTTCCAAAGTTCACATTTATGTCTCTAGTTCCTTTTTGAACCTTAAAAAGACCAAAAAACAATAGCATACTCAAAAATCCTATCATCTATTTTTCCTTTGCCTGGATTTCAAAAGTAGATGTGACTGCACAAATCAAAAACTTCTAGAAGTCAAGGTAAAGTTTAAAAGAGAGAGATAGAAAGTGAGAGGAGAGGGAGAGAAAGAAGAAAGAGAAAGAGACAGAGAGACGGAGAGGGAGCTGCTGCTTCTGCACCTGAGTGACTCACTCTTCCTCTTTAGGAAGCTGTTCAGCAAATGTATGAATAAATTATGCCTCAGAAAAGGAGAGAAAAGCCAAGATGCTTGCAAGGAAGAAACTTCTGGACCTCCCAGATCCATCAGCTGCTCAGCTTCGCGGGTGCCCCCCCAGCCGGCCCCTCGCTACTGGGCTTCTTGCTGCCTCAGAGCTTCGCTGTAACTCACCTGTTCCTGCTCCCAGGGACCACACAGCAGGAAGGAACTCTCAGCACTTCTAGAAAATGTAGCCCTCTCCAAGGTGGTCCATTACCTGCTGCAGAGGCCAGCTCTCAGGTGCTTCTGGCCAACTCAAATTCCGAAGTCCCCCACCCCTTTTTTTCTTTTTGCTTCTTGAGTAAAGTTAGCTGAAATTGCTAGCAGAAACCTCCTCAATGTTTATTTCAAGTTCCTAGGGCTGCAGTGAAGTGAAGTCCTGCCTGCCTGAGCCTTTCTGCAATGGAGTGGTTTATTTAATTTGTCAGTATAATGGGAGCGGCTGAATGAGAGACAGAGAATGCAGTGTGGTATAAAAGAAACAAAGGCTAAAAGTACCACTATTTTGATTCCCTTTTTAAAATTACTTCCAAAGTGTGGTATCTATTGTGAAGAATAATGCTGAACAAAGCACAGTGTCTTGGCAATATTCACAGAGCTTATTCACCCACAGCCAGTTCTGTCTGTACATTCAGAGGTAGAATACACTTATAAATGATGTATTGGAAGAACTATAGCTTCTATTGTATCCCCAGTGTAAACAAAAAGGCAGACAGGAGCTGAATGGCATATGGGCAGCGAGGCCACACTGGATGCAACCATTCCCCCAGTTCTGGGGAGGGAAAACCGAAAACAGTTACAACCCCATCATCCATGGGATGAAGGCTCAGCAGAGGAGTGTCCCCATAGTCTCCTCTTCATCCACCACCCTTGGTTTGTACCTGCAGGAACTTCTAAAAGGTTACCTTGGGAAACAGTGGCCAGGGATGTGCCTCACTGCCTATACTCCTAGGTGGAAGGTGGAACCTAATTCTTCTGACAGTTTCCAGAATCTTCCACTCAGAGTACACTAGTTTCCCCCATTGATAACACTTTTCATAAGTTTCAGAAAACTTGATTATGACCTCCACATGTCCTATGTAGAGGCTGGGAGGGATTTCTCTGGTGGTCGGCGTGACTCTGCATTCCACTTACTGGTGGACACAGTCTTTTTGTTTAATCTTTCAGGTTTAGCAGATAAGTGTTTCTTTAATAAAATGATTCTACTGCTTTTGTGAGAAGAGAGGCTTGCTGGTTATAAATTGTATGCTTCTACTTTCCTTGCAAATTTCAGGAAAAAGCACTTTTTGAACATTGCTTTTTTTTTTTTTTTTTTTTTTGCTAAAACATTTTTAGACACTCATGTCAACAGGGAAAAACATTGTAGTGTTTTAACTGTGATTCTTGCCATCATAGGGAAAGAGAATAATCTCTCACCTTCCCTTTTGGTCAAGCGTTTATTTAGGCCTCCCCTGTCCTGGCCATTGTTTTAGACACTGGTGAGACAAGATGCACAAGACCCTGTCTGTGATGTCACAGAGGATACATATTCCTGGTACTCTGAAGTTTGGACATTTTCAGTTTTTATCAAAGTTACTGCATTGATGTCTTAACTGGCAGCCCAGAGGGCTGAGGGACCATTCAGTGTAATGTCTTCACTTTACTCTGGAGGAAAAGGAGCTCCGAGTGCGTGCAGGTCATGGAAGTCTGTGGGACAATAGAAACTGGTAGGGATCTTTGAAATCAATGACCTAACATTCTCACTTTGCAGAGGGAAAAATCGAGATCAAAGGAAATTCCACTCGCTCCAGATTAGCTAGTGGGCAAATAGGGATTAAGTCTCGGATCTTTTAAACCACCCAAGCACTTTAAAAAGCACTTTAAACATAATGGTCCATGAAAAGCAGTAGTAAATGATGTTAATATAATTACTTTTGATATATAGACACTCCAATAAGCATTCATTCTTGTCTACAAGAGTTTTCAATTTTGTACACATGATTCTCAGACCTTGAGTGACTCAATAAATTATCGAGTTAGCAGTGACTCTGGCACTCCATGGCTTGGGGGGATTCTTCATTTTTGTGACTTTCTTTCTGTTTGATGATAAAGTGATAGGTAACAACACCCTGCAGATGTCTCAACCTCCTTCCACTAATCCCTCTCAGGCACTTCTCCTGGGACTGCTGATGGCAGAACAAGCAAGGTAGGGAAAACGGGTTTGGCTACTGAATTACTTCCTCAACCTTAAAAAGAGATCCCCCCCCCCAAGCTGTTGGAATAAAACAGACAGTGGTGGTCCACAAAATGCATACTTTCATGTCTTTTGCTTAGTTGACAAATGATTGAATGATCAGTGAGTCATTCCAAGTTTCAGTGGATGTGATGTTGGCTGGAGGTTAAAAAACGAGTCTAGATCCTACTTCAAGTTTTCAGGGACCTGATTTGTTCTCCTAATTCTCCAACTTTAAAATGGTCTTGATAATTTTGTATGCTTATTTATACATACCCCAACTTCCTTATTTTTCCTAGAGACATGAAATGCTCTTACAACACATTTTATCAATAGTAACCTT
This sequence comes from Desmodus rotundus, assembly GCF_022682495.2. Lineage (NCBI taxonomy): Eukaryota > Metazoa > Chordata > Mammalia > Chiroptera > Phyllostomidae > Desmodus > Desmodus rotundus. The sequence goes on from NC_071399.1 coordinate 29,250,303, forward strand.
GGTGAAGGTAAATTAGAAATATGTACACATTTTAGGCTCCTAGGAAGAAAGGTACAGTATAAATTCTAGGTAATTCTAGTCTGTATTTGAAGGAGCAGGTAGCAAATGTTGATATGTTGTCATTACACATGGCCCTCTTCTCCCATTTAGTCCATATTATCTTAAACATATCAGACTCTTTTCTGAATATTTTACATTATAGTTCCCGCTAGGCAGAGAATGTTAGAAGCTTATTCATTTTGCTCTGAATTTTTCACATATGACACACAAGAATCTGAATTTTTGCAATGAACGTGTGGGAGGTAGAATTTAGCTATCATCACTCAGATTTTGAAAGTCCCATCAAAATCTTAAATAGCATGATGGCTTCATGATGTATTTCTTGAATTTAATTTCACATTATTGGGTTCTGGGATGTCTAGATTTTCAAACAAGGATTTCTGCTTCCTGAGAAAAAGTAACCAAAGGAGAAATTCACATTATTAACAGAGCATTGCATGCTTGACTGGATTAAACAGCAAACCCATTAAAAAAAAATCAGTTCTCTAGTCTTTAATTTTTTTCCAGCTCTTCTCTCTCTGTCTTTTTTTTTCATATGCTTTAAAATTCTTTGCAGTCTTCCTTCCTAACTGCACAATATCAAAAGCTCTCTGTTCTAATCCTCTCCCTGGCTGCCCCAATTAATCACTTCTTTATTACAGAACTTGGCATCTTGCCCTCTCATTCACCAACAAGCATTTCCCTTACTTAGCTTCCACGAAGCCAAGGCTTCTCTTGTTCTCCTTTGCCATCTAGTTCTCATTCTCAGCCTCTCAGTTTCTTTCTTCATTTCCGCCTCCCCCATTCTCCATTTCATATTTATTTACTCTCGGTCTCCTAAAAATCAACTCACTTTTTTATTTACTTGGTAAATATTATTGCACACCTGCCCTGGTCTTTTCTGACTAGGCAGGAATGAAATGTTAGTACAGACAGAACAAGAGTGGGAATTCCTAGAGCTTACTGAGCAGGGGCTGTGCCAGGGGCTGAGTTCACCTCTGTGAGCTTTCCCAGGGAAACCTCCAGAACTCTATGCAGAAAGGTTGTTACTCACCCATTTTACCCAGAAGGAGAAGTGACTAACACAACTGAATGAAGTTCAGAGCCTGGGGCAGTAGCCACAGCCCTCACTGCTTCCCAGATCAGTATCCATCTCACTAACTGATTCTGAGAAACTGGATTACGCCCTGCCCCTGACTGGTGGAAGGAACCCTGCCCCTGGGGACGGTGACATGGCCTGGCCCACCTGTGAGGTCTGCCTGTCATTTGTGACAGGCACAGCTTCACTTTCTACACTGACTGTCAGGAGGGCCATTGAGCTGCCTGGGGAAGAAAGGACGTCATGAATGTGAGCTTTCTGATTATCACTGTTATCGTTCACACCATCTCCAAAATGATTTCCTCATTAGTAGCAAGATTAATTTTCAACTGAGTAGTTAAGTTGATAATTAAAATGCCCAGTAAAAGATTTTAGGTGTATGGTAGTAAATAACTGATGTTTTGCAATTTTTATTCTTCGTGAAGGTCTATTTTATTTTTATTACAGTATATTTTTATAATTGTTCTATTTTACTATTGTTGTTGTTAATTTCTTACTGTGCCTAATTTGTATTTTTTATTTTTTAAAAAATTATTTAAGTATAGTTGGTATGCAATATTTTCTTAGCTTCAAGTGTATTTTAAAACTAACTTCCCCCCTTACTATATAGCAAGGTAACAAAACTTGTAGTACTTATTTATTTAATTGCCCTAAAACACCAGCCTATTTTAAAACAATAGTGATCCACTGAACTAAGCGAGTGTATACTAAACATCAGCAAGGTACCACTACTCCAGTAGTGACTCCATCAGATAAAACTGATGAAAACACCCCAGAATGTCATAGATGGTGTACTTTGAACATCCAAATGCAAGTGGTTTGCCAATTGGTGTGTTTCAGAAAGAAAAGTTAAAATCAGGAAAAGATGCTCACTTCACTTACTGTTTTGTGCCTGTCAGTGGGTTGAAGTGTTTTATGTTTTATGGCTCATTATCACATGCTTTTGTGTACAGGCAGGATGAACCTGGCATACGGAAGATGAAATACCACATCCCATAGGTTGCTGTAATGATGACCACACAGTGGTCATCATTTGTCCTTTTCCTTGCTCTGGGCTCCCCGCTCTGGGCTCCATACAGCAGGTAATGGCCCCCAGTGTCCAGCCTCAGAGTAGAGCTGGGGAAAGCGCAGGGCTTAACTGACTAGGGCAGGAAGCACCTGTCCCAGGTGGATACTGAGACCTGAAATCTAGCCTAATCAAGATGTCTGGTGAGTGCAACATGCATATCAGGTTTTAAAGACTTATGAAAAAAACGTGTTTTAAAAATCTTCAATGAGTAGGCTTTTTGGGAGACAAGTTTTAGGTTCCCAGAAAAACTGAGGGAAAGGTAGAGATTTCCCATATACCTCCTCCCTCACACACACACACAGCCTCATCCAAGATCAACAACCCTCCCAGAGTAGGAAATTTGTTGTTAATACAATTGATGAACCCCCATCGACACATCATTATCACCCAGAGTCTGTGGTAGGCTTTAGGGTTCACTCTTCATGTTGCACATCCAGTGGGTTTGGACAAATGTGTGATGACACGTAACCATCATGGCAGCATCACCCAGAGTCGTTTCGTTGTCCTCAACACCCCCTGTGCCCTTTTTATCCTGTCCTCCCTAAACCCTGGCAACCGCTGATCTTTTTACTGTTTCCATAGTTTTGCCCTTTCCAGAATGTCAAATAGTTAAAATCACATAGTATGTATCCTTTTCAGATTGGCTTTTTTCACTTAGTAATATGCATTTAAGATTCCTCTCTGTCTTTTCATGGCTTGATAGCTTCTTTTCCTTTTAACTGAATAATATTCCATTGTCTGACATACCAGAGTTTATCCATTCAGTTACTGAAGGACATCTTGGTTGCTTCCAAGTTTTGGTGACTATGAACAAAGCTGCCATAATCATTCATTAATAGGTTTTTGTGTGGATGTAAGTTTTTAATTTATTTGGGTGAACACCAGGAAGCATGATTACTGATTGAAAAGAATGTATTTTTATTATGTTGGATTTTAAAAAGTATATGATTAAAATTCTTTCAGAAATAAAGAATTTATTATGAAATAAATTCTTTACTTCTTGTTTTAAAATGTGTCTACTAAAAGATTTAAACTCACACCTGTGCCTTGTGTACACTTCTACCGGAGAGTATTGGCCTGGCAATGCCAGAAATACCTTAGGTCAGGGGTATCAAACTCATTTTCACTGGGGACTACATCAGCCTCACTGTTGCCTTCAAAGAGCCGGATGTAATTTTAGGACTGTATAAATGTAACTACTCCTTAAATAGGGGCAAGGAGCTCAGCACTGCTGCCAAGTAGAAACAAGGTGCCAGGCCGGATGAAACAAGGTGGAAGGCCTGATTCGGCCCTTGGGCCTTATGTTTGCCACCTGTGTGGCTTAGGTGATGGTGACTGAGACTCTGCACAGAGTCATAGGATGCACACAAGCTGGACAAACTGACAGCCCCCTGTCCCCCAATAGACCATCTCTTCCACGCCAAAGCAATCCTTACAAACTTCTTCCAGAATATTCTATAACTATGTACATATTCTGGAGATGAAGGAGAATCCAGAGAGGACTGAGGTTTAAGATTTTCCCTTAAACCTGGAAGGTGGGAACTTGAAATAAAAATGAATTAGATAAAATAAAACAAGATCTTGATATTTCTTGCTTATCTGAGCTTATTGATAAAGATTGATATTAAAACACATTCAGGCCTGGGCAAGTTGGGGTCAGGCTGTTTTCCATTCTACCTCACTCCAGGCTGGTTTCCTGTGTTTCTCCTTTATGTCGGGAGTACACTCACAGGAGCACAGAACACATGACCCTGGCACCCACCAGTGTGGAGTTTAGGGTGGACAGGAATGCTGCCCTTTTTACACCTCTGGTCGTCAGAGCAGGGGCACAATCCACGCTGTTTAACTGGACATTTCGTTGTACCTGTAGCCTTGTCCAGAAGCGAAGCATCCTTCCCACGAAAGACAGGGCCGTTTTGAATTTGCTGTTGAGCTATACCAGAGAGGATGTGGGTCAGGGAGTCTACAGAGGGTCCTTTGCAGGAGCATCTGGGCAGAGTTGGTACAGCTGCTATGCTTTAAGCTCTGAAACTTGTAGAACTGCCATGGGTTTCCAGTTAGTATTTCAGTGGTGCCATTTCCAATGGACGAGAGCCATCTGACCAAACATTTAGTCTGGGTGAAAGGGGCTCAGGAGAGGGGCATCTGTTGCTCAGCAGGGGAAGAGAAGTGTGCAGACAGGCTCCAGATTGATGGGGGCACTTCGCCACTCTTCAGTCAAGCTGGCCAAGTGTTTCCCCAGGTTCCTAATGTGAAGAGACCTCTGTTTACTGTATTTGTGTAGACTGAGATGTGATACCTCTGGGTGGGCTATTTAGTAAAAGCTCTGTAGGGTTTGACGTTTATTGTTGTGGTTACCAGTGTACAATCTAGGGACACACCCCCTGGGGTCAAAACTTCAGGCTGCAATTTAATACCTGTATGGCCTTGGCCAAGTCACTTGACATTTCGCACTGTGTAGGCTTTTCATAAGGCCTAAGTGAGTTAACCTGTGGAGAAAAGTGAGTACAGTGCTGGCACATGGTAGATGCTATGTAAACATTAGCTAAGTTGGCCATTTTTATTATCTTGATAAAATCTGATTGACTGGAGCCCACTAAGGCAGAAGGCACATGTGTGGTTAAGACCCAGGTGCCCAAAGGAGGATGTTTTCGTGGAGCAGCCACCAAACAAGGCCTGCATGTTGTGGCCCACTGTTTAGGAGCATTTTTCTCTGGAAGTTTCCTATTTCCAATGATCATCGACATCCCTAAAAGAGTATAAAATATGCTTTTTCTCAGTTCTCTTGCAGGGAATGTGCAAAGTAACAGCAACAAAACAAACCTTTTAAGTTGAAAAGGCTTGTTTGGCATCATGTGCCTGAAACCTGTGAATATTACTGAATTTCTTGCTTTTCATCACATATTTTAAGGTCATGCAGTTAGAGGCGAAGTGACAAGGAGCTGAGGATCTGTAATTTGCTTCGAATGCACTGTTGAGACAGGGTGGTTATCATTAGTGGGGATACATTATGTCCTTGACTTCTGCATTAGGAGTCCGAGTTTCATGTCTGATCCCACAGCCCTGGCTTGCTGCGCACTTCTGTCCACCCCCTTTTGTGGCTTCAGGCTCGGGGACACATTTAAGGAGTAAAAACAGTGTCTTTGGTATAATTATCAGGAGCAGAATGTGCTATTCTTTGGCAACGAAGAACCAGCACTTAGGAATATTTAGCATATGGTGCTGGCTAGTGCTTTGGTTCTAAGCCCAACAGGCAAGAGCTCCCTGTTCTTAGGGCACAGAGGTGCTTTCACGGACCAACACAAGTCTCAGTGTGCATCTCTCCTCCTCGCGCCAAGGCTGGGCTCCCCAACTAGCTTGCTGGGCACCCCAGAGGCCTGAGGAACCTCACTGTACTGTGAGCCATGGCCTTATACATATGATTGACCCCTTTTTCCCCCTGTGGGTCAGAGAGCATGATTAAAACTTTAAAACACCTTAGGAGAGAGAGGGTTTACTGGTAAGAACACGATCCAGGGAATCTCACTGAGTGGTCTGTGGCACTTCCAACTTGGCAACTGTTGACATATTGAGACTGGAGTACGGACAATGAATAAAATCAAAATGTACACAGTCCAAAGACATTCACTAAGCTGGACCAGTGTGCAGACCTCTTCCCAGGGGCTGTAGGAGGAGAGGAGATCCTCAGGTCCCAACCTGCAGAGGTTCTGATGTAGCAGATGGATGGGTCTGAGGATCTTCCCGGGGAGTCAGATGTAGGATTACTGACTTAAACAGCTTGGACCCATGTGTGGTATTAACAGACAGGACAAAAGCAGTTACTCCACCTCATTTGTTGCAAACACACAGCTATCATTCACAGAGACTCTCCTGGGTGCGATTGGGATACGTGGTGCTTTCCTTTTGCTATTGCACCTGATTGTCACAGTGACCATCTTACAGAAGAGGACACCAGGCTTAGAGAGGTGGGTAGCTTCCTCCAGTGACACAGCTAGGGCACTCAGGTATAGAGTATACTTGGGTGGACAGCCCTGAACCAGATGCAAAGAACCATCACTGTTCCCAGTCTGGGAACCCTGGCTGCTACAGACATTGAAATTCAAAAGCAGGAGCAAGAAAGCCCCTCTCCCTGATTTTTGTCACCCCCCAAATCCCATGTCACTCCAAAAATCCCTCTCTCGAAGGAAGTTTAACTTTTTTTCTCTCAGCTGTGAAAGTAGAGCTATTCTTCCAGGTAAAAGCTTATAAATAGGGTCTTTTTGAGGAGGAGGCCAAGGTTATGTAAAATTCCCTCTTTAGGAGGAAAAGAGCAGCTCATGACAGAGCCAGGCTCAGGGCCAGAGGACTCTGGCCAGGGTGCTAGGTGGGTGGGAGGGAGAAACAACAGTTCCCTCAAATAGAGATAGATGCACTTCACCCTGAGGAAGTCAAGGTCTCCCCAAGTGCCTTGGAGTCCTTTTGCTTTTTGCCCTGAGTTTGAGTATTTATTCTAGAGGAGAGCAGTATTTTTCTGTCAAAGTCATGTGTCTGGACATGCACAGGCTTGTCGTGCTGCACCCATGGCCCATGTCTCAGCATCCACCTGGAAAGACCTTTATTCAGGAGCACCACATCCCACCCTGCTGTTGGCAGCAAATGCTCTGAATCGAGGTGTAGAATCTCAGCTGGTTGTGGACTTTAGTGTCCAGGCCAGTTGGCCACATGCTGACTCAAACACCTCGGGCATTTTGGCTCCAAGTGTGGTTATAATGAGAATACTGAACCTGACAGAAAGCCACTGCCTCTGTCTGACCACAGGGTGATTCCAGCCATCTCATTTTAGACTATAAAGAGTAACTTCTACAAGCAGTATTGCTCTTGTCAGGGGGAGGAGGGAGTTTGGTTCAAGGTTGTCTCAGAGGAGACAAGAAATGGAGTGATGGGAGACAGAAGGCTATCTCTACATGTCCGCTGACTCATGGATGGAAGGCAATGGGAATTCAGGTGGCCTTTTGGTACCTGAAGTCCATCGAGATTTGGGGAGCATCCTGAGCTGAGGATGCATGTCCATAGGCATCATAGGAAGGGGCAGGAAGCAGAAAGCACTGCCTTTGGCAGTTTCCCAGCCAGACAATGAGCATTCAAGAGTACCCAGAGATAATGGGACACTCAAATAGGACCAAAGACAGTAGTGGTAGTGGAGTTGGAATATCATCATTCATGTTGTGTTGTTAAGGACCATGCACTCATAGTTGGTAAATGGTCCAGAAACATGGTGTCAGCCAGCTTTTGTTACAGATATCATTTGGTCACACATACTATGTCCAAAGGAAATGTAACATGGCCTTTTAAAAAGCCTTCATAGGTTGAAAGCTGCTTCGTGATCCAGATTAGAGGTGGCAGCTACTTAAGGCTCTGGTAAGAAGCATCTTTCTGACAACAAGTTAGTGGAAGGAAAGATTGTTTCAATAAAGGATAGATCACTTCTAGCTCAGACAGCTCTAATCCATGAATAAGAGAAAAAATAACCATTACTTGTTAAATCTCACCCTTCCTTCTTCATCAAACACTTATTAGGCCCTTTCTGTGGCTGGATCTGCCGCAGGCTCTGGGTACATTGGGGTCACCTGTACAGGTCTGACTGCCATCTCCCATGCAGGTTTTGAAGGGAACCAAGCACTGGGCAGGAATCAAACATGCAAACATGGCAGGGCAAGTCTTCATTCATCTATTCATTCATCCATCCAACCATCATCCATCCACGCCAGATTAAATTTCAATGAACAATCAAGAAGTCCTTAAAATTTCAAGCTAGGATGCACAGTCAGACAGTTGAAGTTGTTTTTATATAGGCCTGTCTTCCACCTGATTATTCCTGAGCTCTGGCTTCTCCAACAAGACAAATTTTCAGTAGGAAATACACATAGATATCTCAATCCCCTCCCCTCACTTTGTTTTCTGAATTAAGAAGTTGTGGGCAGACATTGGGATTATTCCTCAAGCAGTTTTCATTCTGAAGGTATCTTTATAAAAAATCCTAAGAAGAACTTTTGGCAACCTATACTAGTATGGAATCCTTAAGTGCGTGACAACAAGATGCCACCACCTCCTAGACTGTGAACGTTTTCGATGGACACAGGAAGTGATATTGGGGTGGGCCTTCACTCTTTTGCTCAATATTTTTTCAGGATCCACTAGGCCAAGTGTGTTGTGTTCCATGTGGGATATTCACCCCCCGACCTCCCGATAGACTAGCTGAATGTATAAATAAACTGAATATTATGAGGAAGAGTAGGAGCCATTTTGGACAGATTTTTGTTCTATAAAGTAAGTTGATTAATATCAGCTAGGTTGAGAGCCAGGTGAAGGTCCAGATTTTATGGGCCATCAACTTTAGAATTTAAGGTGTACTCTTTAATAAAGACATAAAAAAGTAAACATAACATTGTAAATCCAAAATTAAATGCAAAACCTTAGAAGGGCCTGTGGAAGTGAGGGACCCTGGACCTTAGTATTCCTTAGATTCCTGGTATGTCAGCCTTTGCCAAGGCCTGTGAACGATGTTCACATGTCCATGGTTTGTTGTAAGTTACAGCAGGACTTCTCAATTAGAGGCTATATTCCCCCCAGGGGACATTTGCCAATGTCTAGAGACAGTTTTGATTGTCCCAACTGGGGGGTTGCTAGGTGCTACTGGCATCTAGTGGGTATAGGATGCTCAGCAGCCTATAATGAACAGATGGTCCCCCAGAACAATGATATGACCCAAAACGTCCATGGTGCCAAGACTGAGAAACCCTGAGATATAGCTAGAGATATGCTCTTACAGAACACCAAGCTGAGGATTAATCAGTTTGACCCATATGGCTCAAAATACAGTTTATGGGGTATATTTATAAACTCACCACCATCAAGATGGATGTAATATTTGACTTTGTTGCATCGGTACCCACCACCCACTGGTTCATGGACCCCACTGCTTCGTTTCACTCCTAGAGCTCTTAGATTCCTGCTCACTCCAATAACATGACTGGCTAAGTGCATTGTTCGTACCTCAATACAACTGTGCACGTCCTTTGTACTCAGCTACCAAATAACATTTAAATCTGCTGCCTCCATACTAAATTAATATATTTTAAAGCTTATACCCATAAATCATTCATTTCAAAATTCTCATCTCTTGTGAATAAGTTCATCATTTTCATTCACATTTTGTCACAAAAATTAGGAGTTTAGCTTTTCGAAAATTTCATTTCCCACTTGTCTTTTATGTGCGGCAAGATAGTAAACCAGCAGATTAGCTTTTCTTTCATCACAGCAGAGGAGGACGAGCTAGAACGCAACACAATCAAAACAAATTGCTTAGGAAAATAATTCCTTTATTTAAAGGAATTACCAATAAGCAGGCTGCTTTCATAAGAAACAAAAACTGTCATGGAGCTAGCCAGGGTCGAAGAATGTGGAGACTGAATTATGCTCTCTTCTGCAGAGTTACTGTTCCAAATTATAGCAATACTCATGTCTTGTGAATGACTTCTTAAAGTAGGGTAAGTTAAACACCATGCAAAAACCGACTGCTCCTAACATCTTCTTACAAGTGCGCACACGAAAGGAGAAATTCTTTGCTTTGTATGACAGACCTGGCCTCTCCTTAGCTGATGCAATACTCCCTGGCCAAGGTGGGTCACATGCTACATGCACCCACTGACACCACTTCTCAGGGATCCACCCCCAACCCCCAGGCAATGCACAATTATTTTCTGCAAAAATGGTCAGATTGCCTAGGGAGTTATTAAAATGATAGTTTTTATCATATAAGCATGCTTGAATAAAATGTTCTCATCTTGATTATACACAGCAAGTGTAGTCCACTGCAAATAAAAGACATCCAAGTGGAGCTTTGGTGACTTTAGAATATCTGAATTAAAATAAAAATGTGATGCAAATTGAGATTTTATTTAATTTTTTTAAAGCCCATTTTAGAATAAATGAAAGCAAAAGCTTGAAACTAATTTATATGTTTGCAGTCTTCAGATCATTTTCACTGTATGAAGAAAGGGAAGAGATAAATTAAAGTTATCCCAGGATATTACTCGTAAGAGGTTAAAGTATGTTCTAATAGGCAGATTAATTCTGTGGGGAAATAACATTAAATCTTTCTGAAGCCTCGAAATTTCTCAAAAGCATTCTTGCTGCTTTCTTGCATTGCAACAAATGCAATCATCTGGCTAGATAATCTGGCATCTTAAATAACTTTGCACTTAAGCCCTGTCAATTTGATCTTCCAAGGTTAATTGATTATTTCAACAAGCATTCTTGCCAGAAAAGATCTGAGTGCTTACATCTTTTCATTAATTCATGCTGTTTGGTGAGAAGGTGAAAAATAAGAAGGGACTGCTTGATTTAACTCTTTTATTACCCAGTCTCCGAAGGAACATGGAGGAAAAGGCCTGAAGTACAACTTTGCTCAGTCGAAGTGAAGCTCCATTTGCAGAAGCAAAGTGAATGATCACAGTATCTTTACATAGCCAAGTGCAAAGGACGTGTATGGGTGCTCATTTTGTAATAAAAACAACTGATTTCATTGCAACTCTTTCCCTAAGCCTGACCCTCACTGCTTCTCTGGAGTATCAGACCATTCACACTGGACAAAGCCTGTCTGGGCCTTTCTGGAATGGACTTGTTCTATCAGCAATCACATATTTGTCATTGACATTCTTCTTTTCAGAGACACAGCCAGGACACTGGAGGATTATCTCTCATGCACACGGTGCCACAACTCATCAGCTGAATGGCAAAACCTGGCCAAAAGTCAGGATTTTTTTAAGAACATTAAAATTGTGCAGGCATTCATGTGTTTCTTAAAAAGACAAAAAGCAACCCCAGACACTCCTAGCATGAGAAAGTGCCTGAGTTTATCAGAGCCTCCTAAGTGGCACCACAATTCTGCTTCTGAATATGATCATTTTCTATCCCAAATGCTGGGAGGACTAGAGATAATGGACTTCCTCCACCATTCATTTCCCAAAATGCCCCAAACACACACAGAGTCACTACCCACATTACCCACTTCTTTCCCACTCAGGTCTGAAGATCCCCTAAAAGTGCACCCCATTTTGCTAATAGTTTGGGACCTGCAGCCATCCTCTGCCCCCTTCCCCTTCCCTCTCCCATCTCACTTCATTTTGAGGGATGGTTCCTACCTCCCTGCACACCTTGGCACAGACTAAATGTGAGAGGGAGAAAGGAGGTAGGAGGGGCTGCTAGAGGCAGAACAGCTCTCACCCTCCGCTGGCTTATGACTTTGGGGGTGGGCACTGCCAAGCAGAGGCTCAGAATGTGTGTCTGCATGCTCAGAGCACGCTCACAGGCTGGCAGGGCTCTCCCTGCCCTCCCCCTGTTCGCTTCCAAATGAAAGCAGCCACACCACCCTGGAATGGGAAGGAGAAGGCCACAGCTTTATTTACATAACACAAGAGATATCACAATCAACAAGCATTAATCATGATCATTACCACAAATCATACAAAATAATGCTGCTGACCGCTTCCGCAGCTCGTTGGTTGTATTTTGTTCCTTTTCTTTTCCCCGTGGGAAAAAAGGGGGAAATGACAAAATCATTAGGAGCAACCCGGGGTCCCCCAAATAAAACATGTGTAAATTAAACACACGTGAAGCACTCGCTATGTGACAAATTAGAGCAGAAAACACTGAGGCCTGTGCATTTGAGGAGGCTGCCTGACTTGGAGATGTGACAGGTATTATTGCCCTCGGTAGAGTTATTTAAGCCCGATAGGAATCCCGGTGTCCGGGAATGTCAGGGGACCGTTATTAGACAAGTTTAATTAGGATCTACCCTGCTGCTCCTAACAAGCATTTAATTAACTTCTAGGCAGGGTAATTAGCTTTAGATTGCAGCTGATTTTCTCCCTCACCTTCTGTTGACACTTGGCCTGCACTGAGGCATCCTGCGTGGCTGACAGTGTAATGGATAGCATCGCTGAGAAGCCTAATATCAAGGCTGCTGAGTCTAAACACACACACACACACACACACACACACACACACACACACACACACGCAGCCCAGTGATGAAGATAACATGAAATAATCACAGCCTGATACCAGTCCTCGGGGGTCAAAGAAGGCTGAGGAAGCCACATGTGACTCAAGGCCACCTGCTGGGAGAGGGAAGTTGCCTCCAAAACAAAACCAGCCCCCCTCTTTCGACCTTTGCCTGCCTGGGGCCACTCATGGGGAAAGGCACCTCTGCCCCGACTCTAAACAAACAGTTTGTAACTTCTAGTCCCAAATATATGTGGGTGTCTGACCCAGTGCCTGCTTTCCTGATGACACAAAGACCTGGAGGTCACTGTTCAGGCCACTGGTAACTCTAGGAACCCCTACACCTTTTCTGAGGGGTGCATTTCCAAACCCTCACGTGGAGTTTGCTCTTCAGTACTTCCAACATCTACTATAAAGGACACAAGGACAAAATTAAGGGGGAGGGTAGAGGTGGGGGAGGGAGGTGGGACTGGCTGGGGTGGGGTGGAGGGATGGGGAGAAAATGCAGACAATTGTACTGAATAAAAATAAATAAATTAATTTAAAAAAATAATAATGGGGCACTGGCTGAGTGACTCAGTTGGTTGGGATGTCGTTCCTTACACCAAAAGGTCGCAGGTTCGATCCCCGTTCAGGGCACATGCAGGAGGCAACCGATTGATATCTCACATCCATGTTTCTCTCTCTTTCTATCTCCCTTCCTTTCTCTCTAGAAGCAATAAACATATCTTTGGGAGAGGATTAGAAAATAATAACAATAGGACTTGTTAGCATGATTTGGTTAACCTAAAAATAAAAGGCCTTTCAAAGTGAGAGGCAATAAACACTTATTTGAGATCAAAATGAATAACTATTTGGGAATCACTGACTCAAGCAAACATCCAAATAGTATTCTGATTAGGAGACAAAAGCAAGGGGTACTTATAAGAAAGGGAAGGGGAAGGATTATGCCAGAAAAAGGAAGACATTTCTGTTGGTGACACTAATTCTAAACAAGGTTTTTAATTTTTAGCCCTGTAATCATCAGTAGCCATCAGCCTGGTAGTAATAATATCTGCTCTCGTTATTTTTGCAAACAGTTCTTTGGGACACAGTGTAGCTTTAGACCCAGTCCAATGGTTATTTTGCCCAGTTTTAACTTTCCAAAGATTTGAGCTATAAAATGTACAAAGCAGTTTTTCTGGATTGGTAGCTCTGACTCCATTTTAAAGCTGCTCCCTTTATATTATTTTTTTACAATGCAATTCTGAACACATGGGGGCTGCAGGATGAAACATGCCTCCCCTATAATTATGATGAAAGGTTTAATAATTCACACCCAGCTTCAAGTGTACATGCGCTTAAAAAAAAATTGGTTCCTATATGTGCACCCATGTTCAGAGCAGCACTATTTCCAATAGTCCTAAGGTGGAAGCAATCCAGTTGTCCACTGACAGATGAGTGGGTAATTAAAATGTGGCATATCCATGCAATGGAATATTATTCAGCCTTTAAAGGAAAGGAAATTTTGACACATGCTACAACATGGATGAACCCCAAGGGCATTATGCTAAATCAAATAAACCAGTCACAAAAGGACAAATACTGTATAGTTCTGTTAGTATATATTGTTAGCTAGATGTTAATAAAAGGCAAAGGAGCAAAACTGACTAAGCTTAATTAGGTCAGAAGCTATAGCTTCATACACTCCAGGCAGGCTCATTGTCCCTCCAAGGGGATTAACATCCCTCTGCCCACCACCCCCACCCCTGCTCCCTTGTGTAGGGAGGAAGGATCTCCTAGGGAATAGCTAGCCTTCCAGTGCTGGGATTATCAGAGGGAGAAGAGAGGGGAATTCCTTTGCTTGGCACATGTCCAGTAGAAGCCCAGATGGCACAGGGGGAGGTCCTTGTACAACGAGGTATATGAAGTAGGAGCTAAGATGGTGACCATAAGGGGGAAAAAGTCTAGCCTGGAAAAAGGATTGAGTTGGCTAGGGGGAGGGGCATCAGAATTGAGAAAGAGATTGGTTAGTGTGAAAGCCTTTCTTTCCCGAGACGGAGGTAATACAATCAAAGCTTAAACGCCTCTCTCTGTAACATGCATTCATTTGCCCGTTTGTTTGCACATTCTCTCTGTAGCAGCCATGCTGGCCTGCTGCATGGGCCCCAAGTGTGGGCCTGGGTGTAGTAATGCAGCACCAGCCAGAGTGCAGCTGAAACAGACTAAGCTATCTGGACGGGGACAGAGACTGAACTGGACTAAGATTTGGCATGGACTGAACTGATGACACAGAATTTCTGGACCCTGGCTCTTCTTCTGGGCTTGATGAAGACAAGGCTGGACTTCTTCCACAGTGGACAGATGAAGATGAGACACTGGCAACCTGGGACTGTCTTTTATGTCTAGTCCAATAATTCGTACTGCTACACCTCATCCTCCCACATGTGGACCCCTGAAATGTTTTCCTTGTGACTCCATGGAAGAACCCCATTTCCACTGGCAAGAATTCCACTGATATGAGGTCCTTACAATAGTCAAACTCATAGAGACAGAACACAGACTGGTGGGTGCCAAGGTTGAAGGAGGGTAATGGGAAGTTAGTGTCTAGTGGATGCAGAGTTCCAGTTTGGGAAGACAAAGAGTGTTGGTGATGGTTGCATAATAATGTAAGTGCATGTGATACCACTGAATTGTACACTTAAAACCATCTAAACTTATAAATGTTATGTTATGTATATTTTACTACAATAAGAAAGAAAGTTAGTTCTTAATTTTTTGCAGTATGTACCTGGGTACCTGAAGGTTGTTCTCTGTTACTTTCCCTAGAACATCCTCTGGTGTCCTACAGACTTCGACTAGACAATACCGTCTGAATTATAGAACTTCTTTGATCTAAAATCCTATTTTTTTCAGTGCTTGTTGTATTCATCATTAGAGGTAATTATGGGATATGAGGCTTGTTTTGAAAACTTGGGAGTGTGTCTTGGCCATTGTCCCCTTAAGATGGGACACACACAGCAGCTAACCTAGACCAGCAATGGGCCTTGGACAAGGAGCTGCACCTTTGTTTTGCATGCTGAGGGCACCAAGCCTCAGTGCCTCCCAGGAGCATGCAGGCAGGGCTGTGCTCACTTGTTGGCATCTTTGCTGTAACAGATGGCAAACCTTTTTAGTACATTCCTGGGGTGCTGAAGCGAACATTACATTCCACTGGAGGAAGAATGTCTATGAACAAATCAAGGTTGCAGCATGTCCGATGGTGAGAAAGGCTCTATTGAAAAGTCAGGCAGGGAAGACTATGGGTGATTTTCAACCTAATAGAGGGTCATCAGGGAAGGCCTCACTGAGAGGATGCTTTGAGAACCAACTGGGTGTTTATGAAAGAGTCTTACGGGCAGAGGGAGTGGCAGGTTCAGAGGCCCTGAGGTCAGGTCACTTGCCCATTGGAATGCCACCGCAGTGTCTCTGCCCTTAATATCATGACACTGGGACCCTCACTCCACATGGTGGTAAGCCACAGACATAATGCAATCTCAGCAGTAACTGTAAATTTCTATTCCTTCCCTCCCCAACTCTCCCTATCCATGGACTGCTGGGGAACACTCTATCACTAGAGTGTTCTCACTCAGGGCAAGATTTTGATTCTTAGTAATAAGCACAACTACCCGAGAATGCATATGGCCTCAGCAGCGTTTTCACCTCAGAGAGAAATCTGCAGGATGAGAGAAATCACAGCACAGGCATCGATCCTCAGGGAGTGAGAGGAAATACCCTTGAATTGTCTGAATTTTCATCGTGTGTGTCTCTATTAACAAGTTATTTTAAAATTGTTTCTGTAACAACATTATTGTTTTTTTTTGAAAATCAACCTGGAAATAGAAATAGTTAAGTAGCAAGCTCCTTTAGGGCTGTGGTTTACTCAGACACAGTTAACAATGCCTACCTTGTAAAGCAGGTACCAGGTGCCTCTTCAGATTGGAAGCTGCACCAACATATTTATTTGTGCAGCAGGGCCTGCCTTCTCCTTTGTGACTTTCCTCAATCCCCAGTAACTGGCCAGCTCAGGGTAGCCACATGGACTGCAGAAGCTCATTCGACCACTGTGACCACAGCCACATTGTCCCATGTTGGGAAGCCAGGCACATGCTGTCAAACCTCAAGCACTGGAGCTCATACACTTGAAAATTACAATTAAGTGGATGGTTTTTCTCCTTGTGACTTTTGGAGCAAGAGTTACTTTTGGAACACTGAAACCAAAATAAAGCACTGAAAAAAACCCCACAAGTGGCTGCCGGCACCTTATCCTCCTTCCCCTTGAGTTCATTCTGCCAGAATGTTTCCAATATCCATCTGTTCACCTCCTCATTTATTCCTGGTTCCTGCTCTCATCTTATTCATGCCCTGCTCCCCATCCCTGGTCTGGTTTTCTTCATGGTGCTAAACCCCATCTTATCTCTTATGCATTAAAAAAATTTTATTGTTATTCAATTACAGGTGTCTGCATTTTCTCCCCATCCCTCCCTCTTGATTTTGTCCATGTGTCCTTTATAGTAGTTCCTGTAAACTCCTCTCCCCACTATCCCCTCCCCACTCCCCTCTGGCTATTGTTACATTGTTCTTAACTTCAATGTCTCTGGTTATATTTTGTTTGCTTTTTTTCTTTTGTTGATTATGTTCCACTTAAAGGTGAGATCATATGGTATTTGTTCCTCACCACCTGGCTTATTTCACTTAGCATAATGCTCTCCAGTTCCATCCATGCTGTTGCAAAGGGTAGAAGCTCCTTCTTTCTCTCTGCTGCATAGAATTCCATTGTGTAAATATACCATAGTTTTTTGATCCACTCATTTGCTGTTGGGCACTTAGGTTGCTTCCAGTACTTGGCTATTGTAAATTGTGCTGCTATGAACATTGGGGTGCACAGGTTCTTTTGGATTGGTGTTTCAGGGCTCTTAGTGTATAATCTCAGTAGCAGAATTGCTGGGTCAAAGGGCAGTTCCATTTTTAGTTTTCTGAGGAAATTCCATACTGTATGCATTTTTTAAAGATTTGACTATTGTCTGCCTCTCCCCATTAGAGGGTAAAATGTCTGCTTTATCTGCAGTTCCTAACATTGTCCACCAAACACTTCATCAATATCTATTAAATAAATAATGAATAACTCCCCACAGTGGCATCAGAGATTTGAAAAATGACCACATCAAAAATAGGAATATTCTAAGTATATCCCAAGTGTGATATTAATTTAATCTATATATTCCTTGTCTGTTGTATTCTCCAATGAGAACTGATATTAAGAGAAATGATCTTGAGTATTGGAAATAAATTAATTTACTTGGTTAATTGACTCTACACATATTTACTGAGTGCCTACTACACACCTGGTACCATGCTAGGTGCTGGGATCCAGTGGTTGATTAGAAGCACATTAAGGTTCCTTTTGTCAGGAAGCTTAATATGTAAATAACATGTATTAATCCACAATTGTCAAAGTAAATATGTAATATCAAGCTGAAGGAAAGGAACCCAACTCCTAAACAATCAAGCAATATTCTGTTACTCTGTTTTTAAAATTATTTTGAAATGAGAACTTACAATAATTGGAGTTCCATTTTTCATATCACCAAGTTTCCCCAGGTTATCTGCTCCTAAAATGCTGAGATATCCAGGACCCTGAAGATTCCTGGGTTGACGGAGAGGTGGGTAGGTGGTGGGTCACAGCATTGCCAAAGAAGATAGCAAAATGATGGCATTCACTCTCTCCTGTGGTGTCACCAGAGATCATCACAGAGCCATCTTTGGAGGAAACTCTCGGAGGATCCTTCCTGGTGAGGTATAGCTGGAAGGATTGGGATATTGGCAGAATATAGCTCTGGAATTCAGCCACCAGCTGTCCCTAAAAGGTGTTGACTGGAGGGGAGAGTCAGCATCCATGGCATGCGCATGGGCACCAGGTGGGTGAGAACGGCCCACACAATCCACCCAGAAGACAATCATGGGTGAACACTCCCATATTGTCTGTGATTACATCAATAGGAAGGACCATTTTTATCCTCTTTTCTTTTGTCCTTTCTCATAGAAAGGCTGAGACTCACAGACTGTTCTGAAAATGACCTGAGCTTTCTGACACTTATCTAAACAGAGTAATGACAACACAGAACATTCATGTCATGTTTGGTACTCTGCTGCATTTGAGCGTGAATGAAGTTGTCTTGTGGTCTGACTCCTGTGCGTGATCTCCTTCTCTTTGCTCTGCCTTTAGAAACTCCAGCGATTTTATCATGTGTTTCCTCACATCAGACCATTAAAAAAGAAAGGTGAAACCTTATTTGAGGTGATTAGAAACAGACCCTGTGGTTATTACTATGTGGTTTGTGGCACTCATGAGGGAAGGAGATGATACTGTCAGGATAGGAAACCTTCAAAAGAAAAACAGTGAGCAGAGTAAGGAAACACTTTTTAAAAAGGTAAAAATGTTCTGATTTTTGTGGGGACCTTAATTATATATTTCCTGGCCATAAGTGGACCCCTCCACAACTGAGAACACTGCTAGGTTGGTGAGTAAGAAATAACAAAAGCTGCTGGACATTAGTTTCCTCTGGGCTCCGGCCAGAGAGTTTTCATTTTACATAGCTTTTTCAGGTTGCAGAATGATTCACTAAGCAATAAATATATTTATTTGTTTTTAAAAAGCAAGTACAAACACACAGTATGGTATGAATATTGTCTATGTATAGTGGGAGCATATTTTTTATTCCATAAGACACTATGCTGCATTGGGCAAAACCAATAAAAATGAATGGAACTATGAGCAGATCCTGCAAATGTGCTTCAATCAGATTAGCAAACAGCCACTTACTTGGGTGGGTAACAGATAATCTTAGAAAGTATTAGGCAGAATGAATAGGAAGAGATTATCGGTCTAGGAGACTGGAGACTGCTAAAGTGAAGACAGGCCGTTCTTTTCTGGAAGACAGGCCGTTTACTTGCCAGCCTGACCACACACATACTGCATTTCAATAATCTCCCTATGCACTTCGGTGACTTGTAGGTTGGTAGGTTGATTTGTAACAAAAATTGTGAGTTAGGACTTTGTGGGACTTATCTAATTGAAGCAAATTGTGCATTTTGGGGTTGGCACAGTACAAACATTGGCTGCCCCCAGGCAAGGGCTGGTGGCTGAGAACAGAGTGGGAAGAGACTTCTTATTAAATAGTCTTTAGTGCCCCTTGAGTTTGTATCATGTGCAAACATTACCTACTTAGAAATAAAGAAAATTAAAAATGGCAGTGGAAACTAATCACATGTAGATTTGTTTCTGATGAAGCGGGATGTGCTCATTATCTACAGTTGATGATAATCTGTGTGATTTCACTTGCTAGGCAATTGGTATGAATCTATGTAGATCAAGCTAGGGAGAGACTGGCATGGGGATGGTTTTTTTGGCATTCATTGATGTGTCCTTTGTAGGATATATAGATGTCACTGTTTGGTTAAACTTCCCTTCCAGGTATACAGGGAGTAGCCATGCTTGACTGTCCACCCAGTGGTTGCTAGATGATAGATAGAATCTCCAAAGTTTTTGTTATTTGGAATATAAATGGTGTTTTGTGTAAGGCCTAAATTAAGACCCAGTATCATGTGCTGCCTTGACTGCTGGTGAAACTGGGAGGGCCTCAAAGGGCCTAAGTGCAGGTCCTCCTCTGAACTCTGCAACCATGGATACGGTCCCTCAGCCAAACAGCCTTCATCACAGGGACCTGGCACAGTGCCTGCTTGTCCTGAAGTAGTGGGCTTCTGTTCCCTGTCAGCCCACAGAATTGTTCAGAGAAGCCAACCGCATCCTTCCATGGGAACCAGGGGCACCCCATCCTCTTGCTACTACAAAGACCTTTCAACAGTGCTTGCTTGCTCACGCTGCCGGAGCGCACCCTATGTGGTCCTGTGTGGCATGTGGTGTCCCCTCCCCCAGGCTGTATGTGTGACTATAACCTGCTGTCTGTCTCATCTGCCCAGTGTAAGTAGTCAGGTGTTTGGCCATTCCCATAACCCTATAGAAGGAATACTTATCATCAGCAGAGTGAAGAGGAGGTGAACAAACTCATCTGAATGGATCTTTTAATTGTGATGTCAGAAACAAAGGGATTATTTGCGAATAAACAAATCACGCCATGGGGCACATTTATAATAAAATTTGGTGATGTGTCTAATGTTCCAACGAAGGAGGGAGTGTTACTCCCTTTGTAAAATGCTTTCCTGGGCCCTAGGACCCTGCTCTTTCCAGTTTCTATCTCCTCTTAAATCTGCTGGCTGCTTCTTCTGACTCCTATTTAAATTGTTGGGGTTTCTATAGTTCTGTCCACAGCTCTTCTCACTCAGCCTGCCTCATCTTCACTTGCATGGTCAACTTCTTCCAACACTCGCTTCCTTTCATGTATATTCTATATATTGAATGAATACATAACCATTAAAATACAAGTGTTCCTTTTGGTACTAGCTAAGACCCCCACCACAGTGGCAGTGCCATGCTGAAGCAGTGGAAATACATTAGTGGGAGAAGTGAGGGCCTGGTGAGCAGGTGGAGCGTGCTTTGGGTCAGGCTGTGGCCATGCAGGGGTCTCAGCACAGGTCCACCACAGCCAATGGTGCTGAGGTTCCATCCAGGCAGAAAACTCTGATGAACAGAAATGCTCAGAAAATGGAGTGGTTGGGGTAGATTTTAGATTTTTTTCTGATTAACATAGCTAACCCAGATATGGTTTTTCTTTTTTGAGAAATGTTACTAGAAGTCTTTGTAACATGTGTGAGAATATTTTTCTGCCTTTGTGAATATAGAAAAGGAAACACAATTTGGTCTTTCTTTGCTTATTCTGAATTTTGCAGTTCTGTCAGTCATCATCCTAAATATTAATTTTCACTAGAAAATGTTAAAGATATTTGTATATGCAGGAGGTAGACGGTACCAGCTTGTATTCAGTGTTATATTAGCCTCCATCCTTACGCAAAATAAGTGCCTGGTGTCTGCAATTTATATGATGGTCAGGTTTTGCTTTAAAGTCTTGCAAATCTAAGTGTGGCCTGGCCCAGCAGCCTGGGCATCACCTGGGAGCTGTTGAGAAATGCAGAGTCCCAGGCCCACCTGGGACCCTCTGTGGCAGAACTTGCCTCTTAATGATGTTCCTGGGTGTTGTGCATGCATACTAAAGTTTGAAAGGCACTCTTCTGAAATACACTAGAAAAAAAGAAATTGAACAACAATAAAAAAAAAGAAATTGAAGAGGGATGGGGATAATAAAACACAACAGCAAAATACTGAAAATTGTAGGGGCTGCATGAAAGGTACATGAGTTTTATTGTACTGTTCCTCTACAATTGTGTGATGAATTAAAAATAAATCCCCAACACCATCTCATTTGATCTTATTGATCTATAACTGCTAAAAGTCAGTTCTTCCATAAAAAGTCAATTCTTTCCTCATATAAAATCACAGTTTATTCAGGTATGATGTAATTCTGGTTAATCCAATTTTCATTGTACATTAAACCCAATATACTTGTTAAATACTCATTGAACTGACTGGAGAGGAAAACAAAATAGAACCCACTTTAAAAAATAAATATCATTAAGGTCTAGCATTTGTAAATCACTAAAAACATGGGAAAAAGGGCTTTCCTCATTTCTTTATTTAGTAAACACTTCTATAGAGCTTACTATGTGCAAGGTACTTCCTCAGGAATTGGCAGATATTAATCCACCGAATACATTTTGTCTTCACAATGATCCTGTCACAGGACACCTTACAAAATACAGGATTCTGAGATGGCCATGTCATTCCTGGGCTTGCTTCTGGAGGAGCTCCGCTGCACTGGCACAGGGCCTCCCAGCCTGGTAGGTGCCACACAGGCTGGTGAGGGCCTTTCCTCACCCCCTGAAACCTGTTAAGAGCTAATGGTGGTGATGGAAGGCGCAATTGCTCAGCACACTGAGCTAGGCAAGCCCTGATCACCTGCTGACTTGATGATTTGGAACAACAAGTTAAATCCTCTAAATACATAGCTCAGGGAAACTGAGACCCAACTGATGGAATTAAGGAAAGCTTAGAATTTAGTTATCACTCTTTTCTCCCCATCAAAAAGTAAAAATGAGCTACAGAGTCAGAGGACTGGGAACCACAATGCCTTGCACATCATAAGAGAGTCAGGGCCTAAAAGCAGTCACATGATGAGAAAGTATTCACTCTCATAAAGTGTAGAGATTTTGACCTGCAGAACTTGTACACTATTTTTCTAGAACTGTGACCTGTATTAATTCCAACAGCCATTGCTTTTAAGTTAGGAAATCAAAAGAAACTTTAGTAGTTGTGACACACTCCTGGTCATGTGCTTAAAACTGTAGGAAATGGAAATGCCCCTTTAAATAATGGGCCCAACACAGTGAGGGATGGGAAGGTGGTACATGGACACACACTCGGTACAACTGAGCAATAGCTTTAACATTTCACTGTTCACATTTGTTCACATTTGCACTCCCAGGAGTTCATGCTACAGGAACACTCCCTATCTATGAAGAATGCTCATAGCAGGGCTGTTTGTAAAAAGCAAAAGTGATTTATTGCAAAAAAAAAGTTGGAAGAAACTCAAATGCCCTTCAGTAACAGACTGGTTAAAAAATAAACTAGAAAACCATTTGTGCAAGAAAATATGATGCATCAATTGAAAAGCAAGAGAATAAAGTGGGTCTATTTGTCCTAGCACAGAAAGATAGCTACAATTTACCGTTAAGTAAAAAATCAAGTTGTGAAACTGTATGAAGAATGTGATTCCATTTTTGTTAAAAAATGATAAGATAGGATTAAAAAAAAGGCTGAAGGCACATGTTTCAGCCGTCACGGTGATGCTCCTAGGATATGAGCCAGCGGGGAACACTCCTAGGCATGAGGAAAAGAATGCTTCCTAAATTTTTAATTCTATGGCTTATCAGAGGGATCTTATAATCCACATTTTATGTATTTGTAAAAAATATGATGGTGTTTGCTTCAGAGAGAGAAATTATTATGAACAAGAGACATGTGGTGCCCAAAGGGGAAAAAAAGAGAGGAATAAGAGGAAAAAAACCTTGGTTATTAGAGCTATCTTAACCACCTAGGGTTATAACTCGTAACAAAAGTTAAACATAATGATGAAATCAGAAGTGTACCTGCTAGTATTTTAATTTACATGCATATTAACGTGTTCTTTCCTTACTCTTCTTAATTTATTTTAATGACTAAAATAATTAATGAAAAATTTTCTTTTCCTCTCTCCCTCCCATCTTTCCTCCTTTTCTTCCTTCCTTCCTACCTTTGTTCCTTTTCTTCCTTCCCTTCCTTCCTTTCTCTTTTCTTTCTTCTTCCTTCCTGCCTCTCTATTTCTTTCTTGTTTTTTTCTTCTAAGCTAGAACCTTACATATGATGCACCTCTGTATGTTGCTCTTGTCAATTCAATAAGGCAGTGGAGAGGAAGTTGAAATGAACTCCACTTCCTGTCACTGAGTCTGAGATCAGTTATTGTCCATGGAGCCTTATGGACCAGGGACTTTGAGGTGAAGCAGAGTGAGCTCCAGCTGCAGCGGGAGCATCACGCCAAGCTTGAACATATGCTCTGTGGTGGTCTGAATGCAGATGTTACTGAGACAGAGGGCAGAGAGGCCTCACAGCTTCAAGGACAGATACACTACCCAGGCTGTTGGAAAGGACTAGATCTCCAGCTTCATGCCAGGTGGGGGTGGTCCAGATCAAGCCAAGCCTTTCCTGAGAGGGTTCCTCCTCTGTTTCTGCTGCAGTTCCAGAGGGGTGGGGGCACTCTTCCATACTTCCTACTAATGAGCGATCCCTTGGCAAGAGTTTTCCTCAACCATGGGAAGTTCTGTTTGAGAATAGACTCAGAGGCTATGGTCTGAGGGCAAGGAGAGTGGGACAGGGTAGCTGCTGGATGACAGCGGCAGTGCCACAAAGGTTAGGATGGGGGTACAGGAGGATGGATGACAGTGGCACTTCTATGGGAGGCTATGATGATAAAATCATTCTCTCCTCTGAGCTTGATGCTGCTTTGTGGGGGATAAGCCATAGTTTAAAGAACTATGTTTAAAATTGGAAAGACATGACAGCAGATGCTGTAATCTTGACATATTTTCATTATTTTGTTTACATGGAAGTTTAGTTAAGCAGAAATCAATAAGAAAGTGAAAACAAATAAAAATTCATTCTGAAAAGTCTTAAGCAGCCTATGACAAGAAGGTAGATGTTTCAGAAAAACAAAGGCACTCCAAGAGGGTTGTTAGAAACAGCAGAAATAGCATTTCCTACAAAACACGTTTCTTGGGACACCAGGTGATGATTCCAGAAAAAATAAACCTGAACGTGAGCTTGTTACCCTGGGTTGGGATTTGGATAGAGCAGCCTTGGAAAATTATACTACAATCAAATGTATCAAATTCTATAAGCAGCAATTTCAAATTGTGCATTCCAAATTGATATATTCTACACAAATAAAAGGATCTGATTTTGGGCTTTGAAATCAGCCGCCTGCCTTCTGTTTGCTGTACAATGCCATCTGACTTCCTAAAAAGCGCGGTGCCTTTTTTCCCTGCTGCACCTGCTTAGCTTCAAAAATGTCAGCAGCTCATCTCAGGCAGTGATGCTAGGGCTGCAATCACCTGACAACACTAGGGAAAAACAAGGTGAGAGAAAAGCAAGGTGAAAGAGAGAAGGGAGGGCAGGATGTTCACGGGCTCTGGGGCAGGAAGGATCATGAGAACTGCACAGCCTGGGGCCTCATCACCTTCACCATGGGAAGAACTACTTTACCACCTTCTAACTCACCTGGGAGCCAAGGGCTAGGAATATTCTTTGTAAGGAGAAGCTCCAGGTATAGCAACTGCTCCTGACTGAATCCCATGCAGGACTTAGAATTCCACCTATTTATGCAAATATTCCCCAGGATGAATTCACATTTCACGCCAACATTGCAGAGGGGTGAATACATTACCCATATACCTCATCAGAAAATAGTGTGGAAATACTAGTCAGATCTTTAGTCTGTGTGACCTTAGGAAAGTTGCTTACATTCTTTGACCCTCAATTTCCTGATCTACAAAATGGGTTGTTTATGGTGCCTCCTTCCAGGGGGGGCAGTGAGGATCAAGTGATGAAGTATGTGTCACATGCTCAGAATAATGCCCAGCATAAATGTAACACAGCTGCTGCTATGACTACTGTTGCCATTATTACTACAGTCATTTTTTCTTAAGAGGTTATATATTTTAGAGAAAAAATAACAGCCTAGATATTCTGCCAAAGGCCAAAGGCCCTCCAAAGCTAATATCATTATCTAAGGAGAAACAAGGAAACTTTCTTTAAAGGATATGAAGCTGCTTACAGCCTAGAATGACAAACAATAAACCTACTGCAGGGTTAATTTTTCTTTTTCATAAATAGAAATATAAAGGATCTAATCACTTAAAAATTATTGGTAAGAAAAAAAGCTATATCTACTGAGTATAAGTAATAATAATCATGCTGCTTCAGTTTTATGGTACCTGTTTAACACAGAACATTTAGGGGAGGGCAGAGTGGGGACTGTGGATGAGATCTGAGCAGGGCAAGAAAGGTATGAGAAGGAGGGCAGGGGAGGGCTGGACGTGGAGCTGCAGAAACGGACAGGATATGCACAGTGAAGAGGGGCCTGCACCTCCTTCTGGGGAGCCCTCAAGGAAGGCTTGGGGACAGCTGGCCATGTGCAAGTGGTCTGCAGGAAGCTGTGGAGCTGTGGGCTTCAAACCAACTTTCTCCTTACCTCCCCATTCTAAGAAACGCCACTCCACCATTTCATTCTCACCCCTTATGCCTGTTTGATTTCATTTTTATGTTGTAAACTTATTCCAGAAATACAGGTTCATTTTTTTCTTATGAAACTTGGAAGATTTTGCTCAATTACCTGGTTTGAATTTCTTCCTGGAGAACCACAGAGATGTCAGTTATCTTTCCCTGCCATTCCTACTCTCTCCCCAGGGTACATCTGCCTGGGAGACGGATACCCAGGCAGTCTCCTCTTTCCCAGGGAGCCCTTCCCTGATGCCCATTCTCATGCTGAATGCTTCCCTGTTCTGTGTCCCACCCCTTGTAGGAGCCTGGCTGCTCTTTAAGCATCACTGTATACCACCCCTTATTATTGGTTATTTTATATGGTTTACTTACATGCATACCATCTCTTCCCTTAAAGCAGAGGCCTTGGTGTATCCTTGGAGCCTTCCTTCTCCTTCCTTGCCTAGCAGAGAGCAACACTCATTGACTGAAGGATTAATTGAAGTCCAGAGAAAGAACTAAATTGGGAATCAAAATAAATTTAAGCATTTGAGATAAGGATGGAATATGCATCCAGAGACATTTTCTGGAAAAGATTGGGAACATGAAACTAAAGTTTAGGTGAGCAGCCAGGCCAGAGGTGATGGTTAAGCCATGAGATTGAGTCAAGAGTGTAAGGACCCCACGGAGAGCCAACCTCAACCTTAGCCAAAATCCTTCTGTATCTCCTGTCTTAGTGAAAGTCTCTTTACTAAATATTTTAATTCACAATGTCTAGTACATGGTAGGTGCTCAATAAATGTTTTCTAAATGCTGAATGAATGAATGTGCTTGCCAGAAAATACGGTAAAAATAAAGCATTAGATATGTGCAGGGTTTTGCAAATTAGTGACCTACATAGGTCTTACCAACAGCTCTTTTGATGGAAAATAATAACCATTAAGGTTATTATTCTCCACCTCTCTGTGGTGGAGCATGGTTATGCTGAGGAAATCA
Organism: Desmodus rotundus; assembly: GCF_022682495.2. Classification (NCBI taxonomy): domain Eukaryota; kingdom Metazoa; phylum Chordata; class Mammalia; order Chiroptera; family Phyllostomidae; genus Desmodus; species Desmodus rotundus. The sequence continues at coordinate 29,277,372 of NC_071399.1, forward strand.
CAGCAGATTGAACTGTAGCTACAGAGGGCAGATATACACACACACACACACACACACATTCCATTGGAGGGGAGTTCCCCTCACATATGGAAGTAGCTCCACAGTCCTGCAGGAGTAATGCATGAAATATGGGCACCAACTTTTTGATGTTGGTAAGCTAGTGGTTATTTGTGATTATACTAGCATTATCAGAATGCACTTGCTTCCAAAATATAATTTTTCATGTGTTATTCTTACCTCTTTCCTATAATGCAGAAAATATAAAATACTACTTACGATTCTAAAATAGGGGTTACATCTGCCTCCTGCCATCTCTCTTCTTTTAGAAATATTGCTTATTTTTTAAAAAGATTTTATTTACTTATTTCTACAGAGAGGGGAAGGGAAAGAGAAAGAGAGGGAGAGAAACATCAATGTGTGGTTGCCTCTTGCACACCCCATGCTGGGGACCTGGCCCACAACCCAGGCATATGCCCTGACTAGGAATTGAACCTGCGACCCTTTGGTTTACAATCCGGTGCTCAATCCACTGTGCCACACCAGCCAGGGAAAAATATTGCTTGTTTTTATAGCTACACATTTTTGCTTATTTTGCATACCACAGAATGCCTGATTTTAAGAGAACCTTGCCTATCTGAGCTATAGAACAGAGCAACATTTTCCATTTTTGGAGCAAAATGTGAGGAGAATATAAATACTCAGTATCCTAATATACCTGTGAATGAGTTACATGAAAAGATTTACATTTTAAAGTATTAATTCCCAAGTATAAATCTATTTCATGGAGGAAAGTTTATGGACCTGGAATGATCACAGAAATCTTCAATGTGTGTGTGCCTTAAGGAAAAGTCTTATTTGACTTTAAAAATCTTTCCTGTGGAATAGACCCTGAACAAATATTCAGAGAGTTGAATCAACTGAATAGATCCTTAAGGCTGGTGATTTCTGGTAACTATTTTAGAAATTGATTTCTGAGGAGAAATATGGCTCTTAAGAGATGCGTTCCCCCTTTTACTTCCAGGTGAATGATGGGTCATGATGCTCTTTGTAAATAAGGAGCTGCCAGGGGTGGATGTTGGAAACCGGTATTGGTAGGCATGACCTAGGTGGAGAGTCCAGGCCTCAATCCCAGTGCTGTATGGGTTACCGCAATGTCTCCATAACACTGTTGAGAGTTAACACAGACTTCTGGCCAAGATGGAGGTGTAGGTAGATACACTTTGCCTCCACACACAACCAAAAGAATGACAACAACAAATTTAAAAACAAACTCTAATCAGAACTGCCAGAAAATTGAACTGTATGGAAGCCTGACAACCAAGGAGTTAAAGGAGAAACATTCATCCAGACTGGTAGGAGGGGCAGAGACAGGCAGCCAGGGTGGGGTGGGCTCCCAGCAAGACAGCAGCTAGAGGACCAGGAAAGGTGGTGACTGGCAGAGCAGGCAGTCCCACATTTGCGTGAGGATAAACTGGGAAGAACAACTGGGGAGCGAGACAGACCACTTAACCTAGGGTTCCAGCATGGGGAAATAAAACCTCAAAACCTGTGACTGAAAAAACCTATGGGGGCTGAGGCAGCAGAAGAAACTCCCAGACTCACAGGAGAGTTCACTGGAGAGACCCACAGGGTCCTAGAATGTACACAAAACCACCCCTCCCACACCCGGGAATCAGCACCAGAAGGGCCCAATTTGCTTGTCGGTAGAGGAGGAAGTGCCTGAAAGCCAATTGAGAGCTGAGCAGGCAGCATTGTTCCCTCTTGGACCCTTCCCTCACATACAGCTCCACACCACAGCAAAGTGGGTTGCCCCACCCTGGCAAGTACCTAAGGCACCTCCTCTTACTAGGCAATAGGTGTGCCAAGACAAAAAATTAGGGCCCAAATGAAAGAACAGATCAAAGCTCCAGAAAAAATACAACTAAGTGATGAAGAGATAACCAACCTATCGGATGCAGAGTTCAAAACATTGGTAATCAGGATGCTCCCAGAAATGGTTGAGTATGGTCACAAAATAGAGGAAAAAGTGAAGGCTATGCAAAGTGAAATAAAGGAAAATGTACAAGGAACCAAGAGTGAAGGGAAGGAAACTGGGACTCAAATCAATGGTCTGGAGCAGAAGAAAGAAATAAACATTCAATCAGAACAGAATGAAGAAACAAGACTTCAAAAAAAATGAGGAGATGCTTAGGAACATCTGGGACAACTTTAAATGTTCCAACATCCAAATCATAGGGGTGCCAGAAGGAGAAGAGGAACAGCAAGAAATCAAAAACTTATTTGAAAACATGATGAAGGAGAACTTCCCTAATCTGGCTAAGGAAATAGACTTCCAGGAAGTTCAGAAAGCTCAGAGAGTCACAAAAAAGTGGGACCCAAGGAAGCACATACCAAGGCACATCATAAATACATTATCCAAGATTAAAGAGAAGGGGAAAATCTTAAAAGCAGCAAGAGAAAAGGAGACAGTTACCTACAAAGGAGTTCCCATAAGACTGATTTCTCAAAAGAAACCTTGCAGGTAAAAAGGGGTTGGAAAGAAGTATTCCAAGTCATGAAAGGCACGGACCTATATCCAAGATTACTCTATCCAGCAAAGCTATCATTTAGAATTAAAGGGTAGATAAAGTGCTTCCCAGCTAAGGTCAAGTTAAAGGAGTTCATCATCACCAAGCCTTTATTATATGAAATGTTAAAGATACTTATCTAAGAAAAAGAAGAAGATCAAAAATATGAACAGTAAAATGACAATAAACTCAAAACTATCAACAACTGAACCTAAAAAAAAGCAAAGCAAAACAAAACAAAAAACTAAGCAAATAACTTGAACAGGAACAGAATCACAGAAATGGAGATTACATGTAGGGTTATCATTGGGGAGGGGGGGAAGAAAGGTACAGTGAATAAGAAATATAAATGGTAGGTACAAAATAGACGGGGAGGTTAAGAATAATATGGGAAATAGAGAAGCCAAAGAACTTATACAACCCATGGACATGAACTAAGTGGGGGGATGATGGTGGGAGAGGGATACAGGGCGGAGGGGAATAAAGGGGAGAAATAATGGGACAATTATAATAGCATAATCAATAAAATAAATTTAAAAAAACTGTTGAGAGGAGACACCATGCAGGCCAGCAGTAGTAGCTTCATATGGGAGCTCATTGGAAATGCACATTATCAGGCCCCACCCAGACCCATTGCATCAGATGTTGTGGGATGCATCCTGGCTATCTGGGTTTTAACAAGTCCTCCAGGTAAATCTCGTGCATACTCAAGTGTGTGCATCACTAGTATACACTTCTTCATTCCCTTTCAGTGAAGAAGGCTTGTGTTTCATTTTATTTAATTAATTGTGCTGTGGAAAGGGCTCCAGTTGGCCCTGGGGAATTACTATAGATCTTCCCTCAGGCAGCAGGACCCAGGTTCGGCCACTCTGGGGCACAAGATGATCTACCTGTCTTGTCTTAGAGCATGTGCCTCTACCTGTGTTGCTCTGTGGCTTACATCAAAGACACAGGTAGTTTTGGTTTCTCCTGTGCTTTCTATGATACTTGCAGGGGAGAGCTCAAACAGATTTTTACTATCAAGAAGTCAATGGAAGCCAAGATCCATCAAGAAACCTTTCATTGCATATACTTGGGTGCTGAAATGTCACACGAGGCTAACTGTTCAAAGAAGAAGATAAACTTAGTCATTTAAGTCCAAAATCAGGGCAAAGACTCCTGCTTCTACCTGATATGATAATGTCCCCAGGCTTGCCATAGGATATGGGTTGCTATGGTGATAGTAGGAGATGAAATAGAATTTGGAGAAAAAAACTATAAAATGTTGCAAGTCAAAAAAAGACTCTTATGACTTAAAAATACTTGGTCTGATTAAAGACAGATGGCTTCCATTGCCTACTTCCCATAACATAGCTGTCATCATAACATAGGTCAAATTTCCTAATTTTTAAGACAAGCAGTATCTTACTTTACTATGTATCCCAGACCCCAAAAGATCAAAGTCACAAAAACAAGGATCTTTGTCCTACTCCTCCCTCATTACAAAATAACCCCATGAAACATGAATTCACTCACTGTTGCAGTTATATTTGAGAAACTGGGATTTAATGGATGAGATTTATTAATTGCTCTTGCAGATATCCCAGGTCTGGGCTGCACTTGGTTTCACACACTGCAACAGAGAATAAGAAGCAGTGTTTCGGGAGGAATGTCACTCAATAAGCACAAAATTACATTTAATCACAAATTTAATGTAAATGAATGTAATCAGGTAATTAGAATGTGTAGTGGTGTGATATTTACATGTATCAATGCACTTATAATGTTGTGTAAAATTATGTTAAAAATTCTTATTGAACTTTGTAAAAAAAGGCACTGTTCAGCAAAAGCAGATGATTTTAAAGTTCAACATCTTGATCACTTCAACATTTCATTTATGAAATGCTGTGTTTAGCCAATACTTTTAACAATTTGCTAAATATATTTTGTAAAAATCAAACAATTTCATAGTTAGTGGAGTGCTAAAAAAGCCCTAGGACCTATTCTCTTGGCTGCATATAGCTCAAACAGCTGAAACCATTTTAAAAATATGCTTCATTACAAATCATTGAAAATAGGAATTCAGAACAGAAATGCTGACACAATCCTTTATTCCAAATGAGGGCCTTAAGCACCATCAGATTCCTAAATGTGACCAAATGACAGTATCCGACGTGACTACTCTGGCAGAAATGATGCAGACAGCGCTGCCTGCAGAAGGCCCACTACACAGTTTCAATCTGATGATTACACTGGGTCAAAGTAAGGTGACCCAACAGAGGATATACACGCTTTTCCAACTGTACCTGTGTAAACGTCTTGATGTTCTGTGGCAGTTTCACAAGGTGTTTCCAGGACCTCCTGGAAAGGCCATCCAGATAAGGGTCTCAGGACTGTCTTGGAGCACTTAGTGGGGAGTCCCTGGAGCTCCTGGGCCTCCACCATCCCCACGTTTCTTAGCCAGAACACCTTTGCCCTTTTCTGTTTCATATTGTGCTTCTGGGAAGATTTTGTTTGAAAAAACAATAGTAATGCTGAAATCATTTGGAAATTGCTTGTATATGGAGGGAACTTCATCACATTATAGCAGGATTGGGGCTAACATTAGGCTGATAAGAGCAGGACCAGGGTCCCCGGTATAGGATGGGGCTGAGTATACTCCCAAAGTTATGGAGGCTGCAGATCAACCCAAAGAGGTTAATTAATACAAACAGGAAGGAGCAGCTACCACAGTCCTAGATGAAGTGGTCTACACACTCCCCTAGGTGCACACAGGATTCTGGCATCCAGGGGCACCACTGGCTTTAATGGAATAAAGTTCTAGATTTTCAGTTTCCCAACGTGACTGGAAATGTGCCTGCTGTCTGCTATTGAATTCTTTCTCTTTCTTTTTCCTCCTCCTTTCCCTTCTCTCATTCAAAAGAAAGGTAAATATTTCCTCTGTTCCAATCTTGCCATGGTGTGTCATCACAGGGCATGTAAACCCCTGGGGACTCCAGACAAAGGGACAACTAGAGAGGGCATTGTTCCTGAGGGAGAGACCTCACAATGCAAAACTATTGAAAGTGACAAGGCTATGACCCTCCTCTCTCTCTGTCTCTGTCTCTATGCACTTTAGAAAAAGAATTCAGAGAAGATTGCACAGGATTATGTATTTTTTAAATGAAGTCATTATTCTTCTGATAATCACTAGGGGTGTTTCTGAGTAATTTGGTTCTTCTCCTTCTGGGACATTTGATTAAAACTTACTCCCCAGGAATTCCAGCCAAGATGGAGGCATAGGTAGACACACTGTGCCTCCTTGCACAACCAAGAGAAGGGCAACAACAATTTAAAAACAAAAAACAACCAGAACTGACAGAAAATCAAACTGTATGGAAGTCCGACAACCAAGGAGATAAAGAAGAAACACTCACCCAGTCCGGTAGGAGGGGCAGAGAGGGGCAGCCGGGTGGAGAGGACTTGGGGCAAGGCGGTAGCCGGTGGACCCAGTGAGGTGGCAGATTGTGGAGACTGGCAGGCAAGGCTGCAGCTGGGCAGTGAGGCAGCAGCTGGAGGACCAGGTGACAGACCACGAAACCCAGAGTCCCAGCTCGGGGAAATAAAGTCTCAAACCACCAATTGAAAACACCTGTGGGGGTTGAGGAGGCAGCAGAGAAACTCCCAGCCTCACAGGAGAGGTTGTTGGAGAGACCCACAGGGGCCTAGAATGTACACAAACCACCCACCCAGGAATCAGCACCAGAAGGGCCCAATTTGATTGTGGGTAGCGGGGGAAGTGACTGAAAACCGGCAGAGAGTAGAGCAGGTGCCATTGCTCCCTTTGGGATCCCTCACCCACATACAATGTCACAGCCTAGTGACGAGCATTACCCCGCCCTGGTGAACACCTAAGGCTCCACCCCTTTATGTAACAGGTGCACCAAGACAAAAAAAAAAATGACCCAAATGAAAGAATAGATCAAAGCTACAGAAAAAATACAACAGCGATGAAGAGATAGCCAACCTATCGGATGCACAGTTCAAAACACTGGTAATCAGGAAGCTCACAGAATTGGTTGAATTTGGTCACAAATTAGATGAAAAAATGAAGGCTATGCTAAGAGAAACAAAGGAAAATGTTCAGGGAACCAATAGTGATGGGAAGGAAACTGGGATTAAAATCAATGGTGTGGACCAGAAGGAAGAAAGAAACATCCAACCAGAAAAGAATGAAGAAACAAGAATTCAAAAAAATGAGGAAATGCTTAGGAACCTCCAGGACATCTTTAAACATTCCAACATCCAAATTATAGGGGTACCAGAAGGAGAAGAGGAAGAACAAAAAATTGAAAACTTATTTGAACAAATAATGCAGGAGAATTTCCCTAATCTGGCAAAGGAAATAGACTTCCAGGAAGTCCAGGAAGCTCAGAGAGTCCCAAAGAAGCTGGACTCAAGGACAAACACAGTAAGGAACATCATAATTACATTACCCAAGATTAAAGATAAGGAGAGAATCTTAAAAGCAGCAAGAGAAAAGTTCACAGTTACCTACAAAGGAGTTCCCATAAGACTGTCAGCTGATTTCTCAAAAGAGACCTTACAGGCAAGAAGGGGCTGGCAAGAAGTATTCCAAGTCATGAAAGGCAAGGGCCTACATCCAAGATTACTCTATCCAGCAAAGCTTTCATTTAGAATGAAAGGGCAGATAAAGTGCTTCTCAGATAAGGTCAAGTTAAAGGAGTTCATCATCACCAAGCCCTTATTATATGAAATGTTAAAGGGACTTATCTAAAAAAAAGAAGATAAGAAATATGAACAGTAAAAATGACAGCAAACTCACAGTTATAAACAACCACACCTAAAACAAAAACAAAAGCAAACTAAGCCAACAACTAGAACAGGAACAGAACCACAGAAATGGAGATCACATGGAGGGTTATCAACAGGGGAGTGGGAGGGGGAGATAGGGGGGAAAGGTACAGAGAACAAGTAGCATAAATGGTAGGTAGAAAATAGACAGGGGGAGGGTAAGAATAGTGTAGGAAATGTAGAAGCCAAAGAACTTATAATTATGACCCATGGACATGAACTATAGGGGGGGAATGTGGGAGGGAGGGGGTGGGCAGGATGGAGTGGAGTGAAGGGGGGTAAACGGGACAACTGTAATAGCATAATCAATAAAATATATTAAATAAATAAATAAATAAAACTTACTTCCCTACCCGCTTGGAGGAGGGGATGGTCATGTGACTTGTTTTGGCCACTGTACATGAGTAGAAGGGATGTGTGCATTTAAATCCTGTGCATGACCCCACTTTCCCTTCCTGAACATAGTAATTTAATGGTACACTGAGGAGCCCCCCTCAGCCAAGCTCTCTGAGTGCCTGTGATGAGCAGACACCTACCCCTGCCCCAGTATCTACCCTGAACACGGAGTCCTTTTATGTGAGGTGCTGAGACTCGGGGATGTTTGTTATGGTAGCACAATCTAGCCACCTGGACCAATACAGGAGGTGCATCTGGTTGGGCTTGCTAGTCTAACAATGAGAATTGGATTTTCTTATTAGTATATGTAGTGAACATCTGTTATAAATAAAATAAAATAAATTCTGTAGCTCGAACACACAATATATCAGAAGACATATTCTGTTGAACTATTTAAAATTATCCTATAAAAACTTTAATGTCATCTTAAAAATGAATTAGGGGGTATGTAATTTTTCAAGTGTTAAGGACACATGAACAAAGAAGTTTAAAGATCCTGGAGATCCCTGATCTAGAGAATCAAGAGCCAGGAACCCAGGCTAAAGGTGTTAGAGGTTGAATTGTGGCCCCAAGTGCATATGTTGAAGTCCTCACTCTCAGTGCCTCAGAATGTGACCTTATTTGGAAATAGGGTGATTGCAGGTGTAATTAGTTAAGATGAGGTCACAGTGGAATAGGGTGAGTATTCTCACAAAAAGGGAGTAGCCATGAGGAGATGGAGGCAGAGACCAAGCTGATGTTTCTATAAGTCAGGGAATGCCAAGACTGCTGGAAACCACTGGAAGCTGGGGAGAGCCTGGAACAGATCCTCCCTCAGCACCAGGAGGGACCAACCCTGTTGCCAACAACCTTGAATTCAAAATTCTGGTCTCCAGAGCTGTGAGGCAATTAATTCCCATTTTTCAAATTACTCAATGTCATGCTTTGTCAGGAGAGCCCCAGGAAACAAATACAGAAGGAGGCACAGCGAAAAGTAAACCATTGGGTGATGGTCTGTCTGATTATCAGGTTCGGCACCCGGGAGAAGGAACCTGGTTCTGAGAAAGTCACCATCCAAGGCAGGGCCTCCAGATCAATGTTCTTCCTAGAGTCAGAGGAGTGCTTAGACGGTGACAGTTTAACACCATGGTGGGACCTTAGAGAAAGCAGGACAGGAAAGGGTGGGGGCCAGGATTCTTTCCCCACCCTTGGAGAAGCCATCTGTCTCTGGATCTCTGTCTAAGGATTCAGGATTGCATTGGGTGTGTGCTGTAGCTTCAGAATGAGTTTCTGGCTCTGAGGCCATGATCCTTGCCATGATCCTAGGATAGGGTCTGTAATTGTTCTCGGGAAGCTGGCCCACATGTGATCTGGACGATACTTTTTGTTTGACTAACATTTCTATAGAAGAAAAAAAAGTACTGACCATATTGATTAAGTATCCCCTCAGTCAAGGCAGAAGGGAGCCATTTGACAAAATATATTTGGGTTCTGTGTGGCATATCCCATGTAAGCCCATTAGCATTTACGAAGCATGCTCATACTCCAGCAAACCTCTGGGTCTTAGAAAGCCGAGGCCTTTCTGTCTGATTAGATTTTATATTGCATTGACATCAATACAAATGAACAGACTCAATATTCAGTAAGCAGAACCTCTGAGGTGTTCTGAAATACTGGCGTTTGAAAATGTTGGCCTTTATGTGATGTCTGGGCTCATCAAAGACGAGAGGCGGAGGCATCGCGGCAGGATTTATGACATTGATGTCATGTGTTTAGTGCTTACAATATTCTTTACCTTATTTAACCCTGCCAAGGTGCTGGGGCCCTGAGAAGCGAAGTCTGTTCAGTGAGGGGCTCACAGCCAAGTGAGGGGCGGCAGGGGTAAAGGATTCAAACTTATACCCCAAGCCCACATTTTAACACCATGCCACACTGTCTGCCCACAGAAGCAGTGGAGGATATGGGTTAAAAGAAGAAGTCACTGAGGAATGACAAGATGGATGGAACAGTGCCTGCCAGGATGGATGGGGACACTAGAGGAGGAGGCAAATGAGGGAGCTTCTCTCCCAGGTATGGGGGTGTCTGCTTGTGTTCCTGGCCTTGCAGAAGCATTTTGTGTCCCTTGCACGTCTGCCAGCCTGGCTGAGTAGAGCTCTGATAGCAGACGGCTTTGTTCCTAATGCCTTTCTTTGGCTGCAGGACTGTGCCCTTTACCCAGGTCTAGTTTCAACAGGTGCCAGGAACTTAGTGGGTTGAAACAGAAAGGTACATTCATCCTTAAATCGCTGCTGTCCCCCAGAACTGCTCATCAAAGTATGGCCATGCCTCCTCCCATCCATTTGGGCACAAGTCTCCTGTCGGGCACAATGATTTATTCATGTCTCCTCAGAGATGAGTATCATATGCGACTCATTATATGATGGATTTCAGCTCATCTGAATGATTGCAGTGCCCGCGTGGGACCTGTCAGAGGCTTGGGGCCCTGGGAACTGGACACCTAACACCGGAGACTTCGTGGGAACCCTGTCCCTGGATGAGCCCCTCTGGAGGCTCAGAGGCATGTCAGGACAGCTTTCGGGTCTGTTTCTGCATGAAGGGGTTGAGTTAAGGATGTCTGGCTTTGGGGAGAGCTAACTGTCTAGTTTTCACATTGTACAGCTCTCTAGGAGAAAGTAGAATCTTTGTGAGGCTCCCGGAAGCTGTGTGTCCCCTCGGTGAGCAGATGGGGACTTGCAGAACATGCTCTTAGTTCTCTCAGGCCTCAGTACCTTGTTGATGGAGAGTTGGAAATGTGTAGTGATGAGATGCCCAGAATCCCTCCTACACAGCTTGCATTCTGTCCTAGAACTCAGTGGAGAGCCACTGAATTTCTAAATATAAGCCTGGCCCAGGAAAGTCCCAAAGTGTAATTTGACATTCATCTTGACCATAAAAACACATAGTAAGGCACAGGGGGGTTTCAAAGGGGATTTGAGGACATGCTCTGGAGAAGTGTCTAGGGAAGTCTCTAGGGGACAGATCCTGATGGGCTTCCTGGGCTTTTGGCAATGGGAAGCCATTGAAGTGTTCCAAGCCAGAGACTGACATGATTAGACTGGCCTATAGCATGTGGACTCGATATTTGAGCAGATGGTGCTTTGGAGCCATGTAGGACTGAGCAGGGTGACTAGGAGACTGTTCTGTAAAGTCAGGCAGGACATGATATGGACAGAACTAAGGACTAAAAGAAGAGATAAAAGCAGGTTTAGCAAGAATAGAGTCTAGAGAAATAAAGGTTTTTCAGTAGAGAATGTTTAACCTCCAACTCCTTTCTCAGTGCCAGAATTAAGCCAGAAAACACTGACTAGACCCTAATGTACATAAAACCAAGGTTATTCAGAAGGAGCCAATTCCCACATGGCTGCCATATCAATAAACTTATGGTTGGGAGGCCTCTCTTGACATCATGTGAAGGCTGATGATTCTAATATAGTTGGTCCTACAGGTCATTTACTATGTTGTACCAAGGATAATTTTGAAGAAATTACCCTAATAGCATCTCATTGACACTCTAGAGAGTACAGTGACTTGAGTTATATTTCACTGGCATCTAAAAATGTCACCTTTAAGATAAGAGGGAAAACAAGACTCCTGTTCTTTTCTGCACTAACATTCTAGGGCAATCACCCATTCCTCCAGAGAAGGCAGGCAGGATCAAGGTCTATAGGCATGATTTGTAGCTGTTTCTTCCTAACAGCTCTAATTCCCACCAGATGCAACCTGTCCTTGCATATAGAACTGTCACATCTGTCCCTCAGGGTATCCATGGTCCCAGAATGCTGGGTTCCTGCATTCTGTGGTTTCTGCAAGGTGAGAGTGCAATTACATATCTGAAGAGGTGCTTCTAAAGGCCTTCCATTGATTTGTCTTGCTGTTTTTGAAGTTAAGGAGCCTGGTCCTACAGACTGGGAATCAGGCCAGGCTCTCTAGAGAAGAAGCAGATTAGGACCGAGCCCTTTCTATCCAGATGCACTGCAGTGTGAGATCTGCATGAATTTGAATGATTTTAAGACACAAGGGCCAGAGGCAACATCACATTTTAGAAATTTATCCCTGAACAATTAGAGATCTTGAGGATGAAGGACCCCAGGTGAACATCTGTTCAACCCAGAGATTCAAACAAATGTTCTGTGTCAGTCTTGTGGTAGAATAAGCCTCTCATCAAGTGGGCAGAGCACAGAGAGCACAGGGAATGACAACCAAGCATGTTTTGTAGGAGCCTCTGTCTTTTTCTACTGAAACTGTAAATATGAAACAATTCTGGGTTCCAGAGGGAGTGCATGAAATAACAACTGTTATGAGACAATGGGAATCCCAGGAATGAACCCCACTACCTATCTTTTAATTCCATGGTTTGGCTCATTAACAGTGTAGAGAGATCCTGAAGACTGACCATGGATTTCAGGAAACTAGGAGATTGTGCCCGTCTGGCCAGGCTGGCTTCACATCATTTACATGCTGGAAGCTCTTTCTCAATCAACCCCAACTGTCTGCACTCATTGTTCTGGCCCATACGCTCTTTTTTACCCCTGCTAATTTTGGCCACCAACATCCATTACCTTCACTTGGCAGAACCACAGTTTACATTATTTTCTTACTACAAGGTGTTTAAATTTTCCAGTATTGTGCTCACTCTGGCAAGATAGAATATAAACAGGTGGGTGGACCCGACCTTAATTTATATGTTGAAATTTCTCCTATTGATAACATAGGAGAAATTGATATATTGATATATTATGAATTAATATATTGATAACATATTGTGATACAGCTAAAGTTCTGTCTTCCTTTATTCATTTTATGGTGAAAGAGTGTGGGCCAATATAAAGGAAGCATTCAGGCACCCTCCCAGACAATCACCTTATAGGAGGAACTAGGAAAGTGCTGCCCCAACCAATATTAGCTTTGGTCCTCCAAGCCTCTGTCATTAAAAAGGAGACCATCAATGAATTGGCATGTTTGGGTAATGGAGAGATAATATCTACCATGAAATTCCCTTCCTCTTCAACAGATCATTAAAAAGATATTGGAACACACATGGGGTTATAAAGAGGATCTTCTTGGTCCTTCGCCCAGCTCACCATACCTTCCTCTGGTGGTAGCTGCAATGCTACCCACCTCCAAGTGTCATATAGTGTGCTACCAAGGTCTCTCTCAGGTCTCCTCATACTTGAAATTCCCCAGGGCTTCTGCTGAAATGCGTGTTCTGATTCAGTAGGCCTGGGATGGGGCCTGAGATACTCCATCTCTAATAAGCTTCCAAGCTCCATAGGCTTCACTTGCCTATGGAGTTCTAACAATTTGGTACTTACCTGAGAAAGACAAGCACCTGACCTCTGAACAAACTGCCTTTGAACTCAGGTGCTCTTGCTCACTGGGCCTTTGGGCATAGATAACAAGGGGTCCTTTAACCTCAAAGTCTATTGTGGATTGGGTCCTTGTCACCCCTAGCAGCTACAATGTCACATAAGAATTTCCAGTGTGACTATGATTTTGAGACAATCCTGTGAAAGTCACCCAAGGGGCCCCCTGGAACCTCCATGGGGTGCTGGCCTGAAAACTAATGCCTGGCAGGACTGGTCCCTATGCCCCATGGAGGTAGTGGCCAAGTTGAGGATCTAGAGTTTGTCCACCAGTCCTAAGACATGGTGGCAGGTCTTCACTTCTGAAAATTTTTAAATGAAAAGAAACCCTATCTGCAGGGGACTGAGAATCAGTGCAATAGTTATTTACTACTCAGTTTAACTTGGGGTAGATAATAAAAGGGACTTTGTTTAGAAAAAAAGAATACTTTCCTTTTTTATAAACTGACATTTGACACTTAGAGTTCCCCCAATGCCCCCTAAAAAGAACTGAGCAATCAATCAATTAGATGCTGATAAGGAGAAGGAAGATTCCTTTTAAAAAAAAAAATTTTATTGTTATTCAATTACAGTTGTGTGCCTTTTCTCCCCATCCCTCCACCCCACCCCAGTTGAACCCACCTCCCTCCCCCACCTCCACCCTCCCCCTTGATTTTGTCCATGTGTCCTTTATAATAGTTCCTGTAATCCCCTCTTCCCACTGTCCCCTCCCCACTCCCCCCTGCCCATTGTTAGATTGTTCTTAACTTCAATGTCTCTGGTTATCTTTTGTTTCCTTTTTTCTTCTATTTATTATGTCCCAGTTAAAGGTGAGATCATATGGTATTTGTCCCTCACCACCTGGCTTATTTCACTTAGCATAATGCTCTCCAGTTCCATCCATGCTGTTGCAAAGGGTATAAGCTCCTTCTTTCTCTCTGCTGTGTAGAATTCCATTGTGTAAATATACCATAGTTTTTGGATCCAACTCCAAAAACTAAGTGCTGATGGGCACTTAGGTTGTTTCCAGTACTTGGCTATTGTAAATTGTGCTGCTATGAACATTGGGATGCACAGGTTCTTTTGGATTGGTGTTTCCGGGCTCTTAGGGTATAATCCCAGCAGCGGAATTGCTGGGTCAAAGGGCAGTTCCATTTTTAGTTTTCTGAGGAAATTCCATACTGTTTTCCACAGTGGCCTCGCCAGTCTGCATTCCCACCAACAGTGTACTAGGGTTCCCTTTTCTCTGCATCCTCTTCAACATTTGTTTGTGGATTTGTTTAAGTTGGCCACTCTGACTGGTGTGAGATGGTACCTCACTGTGGTTTTAATTTGCATCTCTCTGATGGCTAGTGATGCTGAGCATCTTTTCATATGTCTCTGGGCCCTCTGTATGTCTTCCTTGGAGAAGTGTCTGTTCAAGTCCTTTGCCCATTTTTTAATTGGGTTGTTTGTCTTCCTGGAGTGGAGTCGAGTGAGTTCTTTATATATTTTGGAGATCAGGCCCTTGTCTGAGGTATCGTTGGCAAATATGTTTTCCCATACTGTTGGTTCTCTTTGTAATTTGGTGCTGTTTTCTTTAGCCGTGCAGAAGCTTTTTATTTTGATGAGGTCCCATTTGTTTATTCTTTCCTTTATGTCCCTTGCTTTAGGGGACATGTATGTGAGGATGTTGCTGCGTGGAATGTCTGAGATTTTCCTGCCAAGGTTTTCCTCAAGGACTTTTATGGTGTTACAACTTATATTTAAGTCTTTTATCCATCTTGAGTTTATTTTTGTGTATAGCGTAAGTTGGTGATCGAGTTTCATTTTTTTGTACGTAGCTGTCCAGAAGGAAGATTCCTTTAATCCCTTTAATCATTGGCCAATAATTTCTGTAGACACAGTTCCTGTGAGGATGGCATGTGGGAGTGATTTCTGATGACATTGTCTGTAATAGTGTCTTCATGAGAGTTCTGAAAACAATTAAGTCACCGACTTCAGCCTGACAGGACATGTCGTTAGGGGCACCGCAGGTCCCTCAGCTGCTCAGGACAGAAGGATGACTGTGGTGGCTGGTCTGTTCCAGGCATTAAGAAGAGACGTCTGTAGGACCATCTGCAGCCTCATGAAAGGGGCAGAGACAGCACCTATTGGAAGAGGGCTGCCTCAGGACGCCACTTGTTGCCTTCATAATGCAGCTCCCAGTCCCTAAGGAGAGGCCCTGGGGACAATGTTCTCTAATATTTCAGGTGGAGCCTGAAGCTTAAGCAGGGTTTAGAGCCTACCCTTGATTTCCTACACCTGTGGTGATGGCTGCACTGCTGTGTGACCTTCACTGCGGGCTCAGGGTTGGGGACATTTCAGAGGAGCGATGCTTAGCCCTGATGCCCCAGATGTGATGCACCTTCCTGTAGATGCCTGGAGCAGACTTCCCTGCTCACCACTCACCCTGTTCCCGGAGCAGGGGCATTTTTCTCTGAACCACTCAGTGCCCCATGTCCTCAGGGTTCCAGCCTTCCAGAGCCCGGCACAGAGGTAGGTGCTCCATCACCCTCTAGTTGAGGCCCACCACCCCAATGAGTGCTTTCTGTCCTAGGAGCTATCTATCAATTCCCCAGTGACTGACATCAGGAAAGTCCTTCCTCTCCCTTGAGGGGAGACTTTTTTATTCTCTGACTATGGTCCAATAGAATGAAAGAAAAGACACCCAGAATTTGAGGGGCTCTTTCCTTACAATTTCTAGTGAGAAGTGGGATCAAGGACCAAGTACCTACCCATTGCTTTTCTAATAACTTCCTTTTCTCAAAGCCATGAAGCAAAGGTGACATTTGACATGTCCAGCTCCATTTTCATGTGGCTGTATTTGAGGCTGTAATATGGATTAGTTTAGGAAGCATTTATTTGGCACCAAATGTGCACAAACTGTGTGCACCATGCTAAATCTAAGTGTTAAGATGGTAGCTGTCTATCTGGAGGACTCAAATACTGGGTGGGGAAACAAACCCAATGCACTAAAGACAGCACACCCAGACCTGGGCTCCATAGGAGATTAGCAAGTACTTTGGGAAAATACCAGACCAATGAATTGCTTGGCAAGGGTAGGGGTGGTTATGGGAAAGGGGGGATAAGGTTGAGAAAACTCTTCACAAAGATGGTAATATGGGAGCTAAGCCTCAAAAGTCAAGTAGGTTTTGTCCTGGGAGCAGTAGCAAAAGCTGGAACTCTCACTGCAGAAGACAGTTGCATTTTCAGGGAATTTCCCTCATGTCACTTGCTATAATGGCTCACAGAAGGTTAGGAAAGGATACTAGAAATGTCAGCCTTTGGAAGTGGAAAGCACTCAGAACAGTGATCCAGGCATAGCACTACTGGGCTACAGATGCTTTCCAATTGATTGAGCAAGAAGGATTAGGTTTTGGAATCTTTAACATTTATACTTAAATCTTAAAAATTTAAATCAATGCTTCCCCTGAGCCCTGAACCCCCAGCCCTTCCATATTGTGCCCATCAGGGACCCACACTCTAGTGTCACCCATTCTCTGCCCCATCCCCTCACCTGACCATAGGTCCAACCTTTCCAGTCCTCCAACTCTTCTCTGAATCCTGCTGTCTTGAGCTACTATGCTGCATCCACTACTACACTGCATCCTTGAAAAAATCATCCACATGCAGGACCTCTACTTGCTCCTCAGTTACATTGCTATTGAACTCTGGCCCCATCACTCAGTTGAAACTGTCTCCCCCCATAGTCACCAGTGGCTTCTGAGACAAATGGCCTGAATCCATATCTCCAGGCTTATCCCTTGCCATGTGCCCCACCCTCACACTGCCAGCAGATCAGTGACAGGGCAAGCCGAAGCCACATGTCTGCCAGCAGCATCGTGGGGAAGAGGGAGGCAGAGGGAAGCAGAGAGGCAGGTGGTGGGAGCAGATTCACAGAGGAGCAGGGAGGAACCAGTCTGCATGGAGAAGGAGGGAGGAAAAGCATCATCATCCAGCTTTCTCCTTTTGCCCACCAGGCTCCAGCAGTACAAAGCAGGGAGGCTTCTTGGAGACCAGCAGAATCATGTTAGAAAGATCAGATCAGGTTTCAAATGAAAGTAATGCCCACAAAAGAGTGGACACCTCCAACATATTATCAGCTGTGAGATGCTGACCTAGAATCCATTTTACTTCTTGAGCATTTTCACTGTGTTCCACAGTACAATCCTGCTCCCGGGTCTACATAAGTGCAAAGGATATTTAACAGCAGGATATTCAAACTGCTCCTACAGGCAAACTGATGTGGAGGAGCTGTGAGTTGGGTTAGCAGGAAAAAAGCACTAAAAATACTCAGAAAGGAAGGGAGTTAAGTATGGCCCCATGACTACTGACTTGCTGAGAGCAGCAGTGGCCAATTATCCTGGGGGTGGCATTCGAGGTGGGGCACAGAGGACAGCCTGCAACAATGGGCAGCCTGCCGAGAGGCACTGTGCTGGGGTTGGGTTCCGTGGGCTTCTGGCAGGGGAAGGACTGAAGGTCATGGCCTGGATTTTGCTGTCCCACCAATTCATATTGGGAGCTTTAGTTCCATTGGCTGCAGAAAATCCAACACTAGCAAAAAATGAGGTGAATTTTCAACAGAAACAGAGAGATGGGACTTGGTTATCATGATTGCTGTGTAAAAGATCCTCTAGTTTTATTTTCTTTATTTTTTAAAATTAATTAATTTATTTTTATTCAGTTACAATTGTCTGCATTTTCTCCCCTTCCCAGCCAGTCAGATCCTCTAGTTTTAAATCAGTAGGCACTGGTAGATTTTTTAAAACTTAAAAAAAAAATTGTTGTTCAAGTACAGTTGTCTCCATTTTCTCCCCCCCCCACTCCCCCCCATCCCAGCCATCCCCACTTCCTACCCGTGATCCTACCTCTCTTTGGTTTTGTCCATATGTCCTTTACAGATGTTCCTGAAAAACTCTTCCCCCTATTCCCCCCATTATCTTCTCCACCTCTCCTCTGGTAGATTATCTTTAATGATGTACTTACTGTTCCTTTACTATATGTTTCCATGCAATTTAGTTTACTGGAGTCTCTGTCATGCTTTTTTATTACATTTTGTTAATTTGGCTTTTTTTCCTCAAAATTTCACCCAGAGATTACGAAGAATAATACTGAAAACCACCTGTTTGCCATACACAGGTCTTGCTCCATGCCCTTCTTTCTCCTTACTTGTCACATGTCATCATCTTCACCCCTGGCCTATTAGCTTTCCCACTCCTGGGATCAAGGTCAGGGCCCTGTTAGATTCTTCTCTGTGTCCTCCATTTAGGTGCTATCGAATTCTGCCATTTTCCCCAGTAAACTGCTGAGGATCCTCAGAGACATTTCCTTGTCTTGTTGGGAGGATAAAATTATAGATGAGTGTGAAAATGGTTTGTATTTATTGGTTTGCCTATGGTTTTTAGAATTAACTAATCCATTCCCATATAAGAATAACACATAAAATTCAAAGGTGAGAGATAGTATAAATAAAATACAGTTTAAGGTTTTGATAAAGTTTTCCTGAAAAGTAGTTAGAAATTTAGGGCTTAATAAAATCAGTTGGTATGTGTCTTCAGGAGTGATTATTTATAGATATATAGAGGATTTGTCAAAGAGACCCTGTTATAGTTTGCTAGCACATTAAGTTACCACTTTAGTTTGGGGTAATGGACTTTGTTTCAGTATTATAGGGTTTGGACGGCCCTGACTCATGAGGACTGTGAGGATTGTAATGATGGTGGTGATGACAGCAGCTAACATTTATTAAGTGCTTACTGTGTTAACAACAGATTATGGACACTGCAATTCATGCTTTATGTGCATTTCCTCTTTTAATTGCCATAATGCTCCTCTCAGAGCCTACTGTAATTACTGTGTATTAAGGAACATGTCTGGTCTTTGTCCTGGGTTCCTGGGAGGTAACCTCTAAGGCCTTGGAATGTCCTAAGAGGAGTGTCTCTGTTACTGATGGTGGACCCCTAGAGAGCTTATGTTAAGGAAATGGCTCAGGATTGGGATGGCCACTCCAGGTGGACCAATCATGTGATTAATGGATAGAAACCTTGGACCATGGGATATCAGCTCAACCCCTGGCCTCTAGGACAGGAGGGAGGCTTAGATTGAGTTCAATCATTTGGCCAGTGATTCAATCGAACATGCCTCTGTAATCAACCTCTAATGAAAACTGGGGACAACAACCCATTGATATGCCAGGAGAGTGATATGCCCTGAGTCCATGGGAGAGGGCACAGAAGCACTGCATTTGGGACTCACCCAGACCTTGCCCTGTGTGCCTCTTCCTTTGGCTGGTCTTGAAGTTTTGTCCTTTATAATTGAACTGTACTCACAAGCATATCACTTTCCTGAGTTCTGTGAGTCATTACTGTGAATTAGCATACATGAAGAGGTCACGGGATTTGCAACCTATTGGTCAGAAGTGCAGGTGGCCTAAGGACTCCAAATTTGCATCTGGCATCTGGAGCATGGGCATGTTGTTGATTCTGCCTTTGAACCATGGGGCCTGCTGCTGCCTCTGGGTGCTGGGTGCCAGGACTACACTGCAGTGCACCCAGTGAGTACCTTGAATCCATAAGAAAGCAGAGACCAGGAGATGCTAAACACTCTGCACAAGACTCCCATCTAGTTTGTGACATGGCTTGTGAGCCCAGAATGCAGAAACATGTGTGTTCTATAAACAGCATTTTCTGCAGACCATACGTGTGAAAGCATGCTATCAAAAAAGACATGAAAAGAGCAGAAGAAAGGCTTAGAACTAGAAATGAAAGAAGACACACACTTGCTTGGTGATCAAGACTCTCTTGTTTAATTAATGTACAAGAAGGCACAAATTAAATCAGGTTTCCCACCTTATCCCAAACTAATCAAAACAGCAGAACCTTGTAGACCTGGAGTATTCAAGAAAAAAGCACAATATGACAAGCTAACACAAGTATCGCAGTGGATGTACAGAAGAGTTTCATTGGCAACCGCACAATGCAGGTTTGGTTTTTTTTTCTCCCTTTATGCTTCCACAAGTGTGTTTCTCTGAGCTATGTGG